>NC_134570.1:166937901-167274989 GCF_050947875.1 Dermacentor variabilis
TGTTATGACCATCGCTCGCCAAAGTTATCTCAGAATTACGAAGAAATGATTACGTCAATATAACGTCAAAGTCACTATGAGGATGACGGCATGACGATGATGGGACGATTCTGAAGGTATGATGACAAATAACCACGACGCAATTATAACGCCATGACGGCGGTGGCATAATCCCAATTGATTGATGACTTTCTCAAGCTTACTTCATTTCGCCTGGGTACTACCGCCTGACTCATGATCTTTATATCTTTAAATCTGTGCTGTTTCTGAAAAATGAACCATCACGTCTTCCCGACAAAGCCCGGTACGTTGGCGGAAGTCGTCATCTGTTGTAACAAGAGCGGCCGCACGTCGTTCAAAAATGACTTGTCACTGTCCTGTTTCTTTTCTCAAGGATGTTACTAACCCTTAGAAGGGTGATTAAAACTTTGACATGGCGCTTGAGACCTTTCAAGTGCCAGACAAGCACGTTCTTTGCGTATATTTGTGGTGCATGTTGGTCGAAAAGCTTAAGCCTCTGAACTGCAAAAGCTTTTTCACAATGACTTCGGTGGCTGCACAGAAAGCTCTGACAATCAATTTGCTTTTAACATACACGTTCCAAGACGCATATTTACGAGAAAGGGGCTCCTATATAGGCCACTACGAGAAATTGATTGACAAATTACACCTCATTGTCCCGACGTGTTGAGGGGACGAGCTGTGCGGCATGTTGTTCGTATTATGACAAGAAATAGCTTGTGTAGTGTTTGTAGCCTATGCGCAAAACACGAAATTGGAGTCAAAGTCACATGAACTCTCACATATAATGAATTACAAGAAAGAAGAATGAAAGTATACTTCGTAATACTCGCAAGGCAAGCTTTCATGCTTGTGATTCATTTCAATTTCTTAGCTGTACGACGGAAAAAAATGCGCTGTTCAGATGTTGAACATGGGTAAATCTTGCAAAATTGATAAAAAGATTATCCTTCAACATTTTTTTCCATTGGTCATGTACCTTTCTCAATCATATACATGGTGGAAACATAACTAAGTTGAATTGTGAATCAATTGAAAGTTAAACTGGTTTCTCCACATGTACCTCAAATAGCGTAGGCGCTTGAAAATGTCATAATACACAATCGTTTGTTCGCATAAACATCCTGGCTATAACCAGAAAATGAAACCTTCAAGTATATTGCACGGCTTTGTCTTTTCCTAGCAATTTTATCCGCTGCACTTATCAATCATCGCGCTTTTTGTTATTTTTGCGCGTGAGTACATAAATACATAACCAGTCTGTTTTCGTAGGCAATCCGCAAATGCGATACAAGTTTCAAGAACTCGTTGCTTATGTTGTTATTTCAGTAATGAAGACTAAATCTTTCATGCACAGACGAAATAAGGGTCTAAGAGCCACAACTGATTAGTTGGCTTCTGCTGCTGCTGTTGATAGTGTTGATAATGATGATAATGCATCACCGGAGGTTACCACCCCTTCATTCAAATATAATTTTACAGTTTATTAACTAAATTTTTTTGCGCCATCACCGCTCGAAAGCATTACAGAAAGGAAAAGGTGCAGAAGGGTGAAGAAACAATGCAATGAATAAAACGTAACTTTCTAAACATGTAATTTTAGCTGATAGTCAATTGAAAAAAAAATCAGTGTGCACGAGTAATGTAGCTTAACATTTTTACCCCCCAATATTACCTGAGATTTCAAAAAATTAAAGCATAATCAGAAACTACAATTTGAAATTACTCAACGTACGCTAGTTCATGTTGAATGTACCCTTTAGGATTTCTTTGGGAAGAAGAATCCGTTCAAGGCCAAAAAGAGCTTCAGAAAGTTGATGTGACAAGATTGAATACCTGGTTTGCACAGCTAATCAATAGGATTGGATATATGATGTGACGGAGAAATCAGTTTAGAGTTGGAAATTCAAGGTTAGTTTTATTTGTGGTTTTATTCGTTGCTATGCGAATGCTATATTGTTTGAATAAACGCACATACACGTAAATTCGCGGTTTTTATCATCTTTATTTTTTCTTATTCGTTACCACAGTGACCATATCTTTGTGGTCGCTGTGGTACACCGTGAGTGGTTGTACTGTTCTGCTAGACATGTTCTAACCAAAGGTTAAATCTATACACGACAATCTATACATTGACGTCCATGTAGCACTCAGTTTCATACCGTTTGAACAGAAAGGATATAATTTAATTGACGTTTGCGTGCGCTAGGCCACCGTTAAAGTCGACCATTGGTTAGTACCTTATTGCGTTCTATTTTCTATTTTGACCCTCCAGTGGGAGCGAAGGAGCGCCGCCATCCCACGTTTTATATATGGTCATGAAGGTCATGTGTGATAACATGTTCGATGAGATGGTAACATTGAGAGCGACTGCCGCGACATTTTTTTTTCTTTCGCGCATGCGGATGGGGCGGCGAGTTTTCGGCGTGCAGGCGACACCCGGAAGGACGGACCAGTCGGCTGACCAAATACAGCTTCGCTGTAAAGAGAACTTGACTATATTCTTTTGCTTGAATAAGATGCAGGTTATGCTTTGAGCTGCGTTACTCAATCTGCCATAACCATATGAGAATCTGCTCATCAGTGTACCCAACGTAGAGCACTACACGAGCCGGTTTTTAGCACTGGGCCCGACCCCAGCCCAAAAGTATCATGCGTTGGCCTGCCCGAGCCCGGCCGCTGTCTTCAAAACTGGCCCGTACTTGACCCGCGCCGAAACTATTGCGGCCCGGATCGACTCGGCCCGGCCCGGTTCTATTCGCCATTAAGCCTTGAGCCTATACGAAGCTGTGTCGAGTTCTCGGTTACTGTGCATATACTGTCATGTGATCAACGCGTGTCGATTGATCTTGAAGCTGTAGAAAGCAGCTTATTGCCCGGCGTCCCCTCTTGCTGGCTATTTTAGCTATGCGTGAAAAAGCATTTCATTTCATTACTAGCGAAACACGGACAGATTATTGTGTTAATGTTTGTTATGAAAGCCCTCAATGCAGTGAACAGTTAGAAAAATTGGTAGGTACCAGGCTGACAACAGGGACCACCTGGAGTGACGCAACGTCTGCTTGCATTTGGGGACAAAGATATCGAAAAGCTAATCCGTTGATCACCATTCACGTGCTTTAATGTGTGATAAGAATGTAAAACAATTTTCAATAGTCTTGCGGCAATATACCATAGCGAAGGCATAAGTGAACACTCTTGCACACGCCACCAGCCATTGCGCTTAACGTTTTTTAATCTCACGTAATTATTGGAAGGTACAGTGATTGAACTGCAGGTAATAAATTTGGCACCAATGTAAATTTAAATAGGCTGCTCCACTGGCTTGCAGGAACGCCATATTACAATGTACGCGATCACTAGGAGTTTTTTCATTAAGCAGAAAATGGCGATCCGCAAGGCTAGCGCCCCTGCGTAATCATCTCTTGACAAAGAACACGCTATTTTTATTGCTTAATTCGGCTTCATTATAACGGTAGGCACCCAAAAATTACACACCCTTCTATTAAATATAAGCAAATTTGGACTCCGTCTGATTTTGTTTGAGTACAGTACATGTACGACGCAAGCGACCTCAGTTTTTTGCCCGTCAGTATGAAATATGATCCGCTTGTTCGTTCGTGTAAGTTCGCAGAGAACCGGTCCAGCGCTAGAAAAATATATAAAGGCTACGAACTCGAGCGTTGAGTCACCTAACACGTGGAAATAGCAATCAAACGAAAAGATCACTGAGACAATAAATTTTCTCCGTTCAGTTTTTTTTTTCACTTCCTCTCACCAATGTAGAGAAATCTTTCAGCATGTGAGTAGGGTTAAAATATTAATCTAAGAACAAGGGTCATTATTATATTCTATATTGAGTTACCTGGAATAATCGAGCGATAAACTACGGCAGAATATACAACTCGCTTGAAACATATTTAACAAAAATAACGTAGATGTACTTTCCAGAATTTATTTGCTACCACTTAAGTAGCCTAAGAACTTGCAGAAAATTCGTTGTGTTTTGTTTTTTGAATTAAAGTGATCACGCCCAGGCAATGCAGACCGTTACATAAAGTGACCGCTACACATCAGGTGGCGGCAAAAACAAGTGCGTCGTCCATTACTATAGTGCAAAAATTATCATCATCAGCAATGGGTCATACCCCCTGGAGCAAGCAAAAAATACAATGGTTCTACCCTCTTGCGATGTCAAGGCTACAAGCACTTATTAAACTAAAGAGTAAAGTTCACCCATTTGTTGGGATCATGCATACAACGTACAGAAATGCGGCGTCTAGTCGAGCGGTTAAAAGAAAGACACGTGACCTTCTCAATGGCTCATATTCTCGTAAGCAAGCGCAAAATGCAATGGTTAATACCCCCTAAGGATAAGGGTACAAGCACTCAGCACAGTGAAGCGAACAGTGCGCACATTCATTGAAATCACCCATACAATACACAGAACAGTATACGTTCAATCACCTGCTGAGAGGATGCAGCGCAAAGTCTAAGAGAAACATCGGTAGCGCGAGTCTGACCCCGCTATACGAGCGCAAGACGCCGCAAACTGCGAAAGCAGAAACGCGACGTTGCGAAACGCACGTTCCAGCGCTTTCACTTATCACACGAGTGTAGCATGCTGCCGACTTTTTATTGTGCAACAACAAAATATTGCTGACTGCTCTGCCTCCAGGCATGTCTTGCGCTTTTGAAAAATGTAACTAGCTGTACCAATACTCCTCTCATCACTGATTTCTCCTGTGGTTGTTATATGAGGATAGGTGGGATACCTGAATACAGTCTAGTGAATATTTTTTGCAGCGAATCTACCACCAATCATATAGCTTTTGCTCTCTTTAGCTCCATCGCAATGCAAACATCTTTCTAACTATTCGTCATTTTGATTCGACTGGGTGATGTCTAGCAACTCTTCAAGTGTGTCTTTCACTGCCACTCCCAACCACCCCACTACGCTTCCGCTTGTTGATAGGCGGGGCCGTTGTCAAACTCGCAGCGCTACGCGAATCGAACGTTTGCTCGTGAGTCTCACGCCTGAGCATCATTACCTCTAGGAATTCGAAGCCTTAATAACATGAGAACAATGTTTACTGGAGCTTTTTACTGTCGCGAAGACAGAAGAATTCCGGCAGAACCTATCTGGTAAATATTGTGCTCCGAAAAATAATTAAAGAAGACCAAGTTAGAAGCGAGCGTAGACACAAGCGTGCACCTACATTTATTTAGTTGTTTTTGCGAGCATCAAATAAACAAGACGTTCTCTACTTTCACTCTGCTTCCTGGTTTTCAACAAAATTGTGCCGTCACCAGGATTTCAGATCTACAGTTGAAGACCCCTGACAATGAAGCGAGGTTTCTGAAGAGGACGACCGACCGACGCGATCAACGCGACGACGCTGCGACAGAATCGAAGGACGATCTACGTCATCACGAGGCCTCCGATTACAGACTTGACGACATGGAAAGACTACGACGGAAGCGTGCTACCGTTCAAGTGGCGGTCACCAGAATCATCAACGACATGACAACTCTTATGCAGACGGAACCAACGCCATGGGGTGAGCTGGCCGACCATCTTAACCTATTGAAGGTAGAGGAAACTAAGCTTACGGACCTTGATAACCAAGTAATAGAGCATATTACCGATGATAACCTTGAGGATGAACTTTAAAGCGTAGGACAGTATCAAGAATCTATCGTCCTCGCGAAATCCCGCGGTGAACGCATTTTAAGCGCTCCGAAAATAATGACTACGCATTTATCTCACGATGACTTTTACAAAGCACGCACACACATTAAGCTACCTAAGCTCGATGTGCCGAAGTTTCTTAGTCAGCCCATTAAATGGTCAGAATTTTGGGACCAATTTCAGTCTACCGTTCACCAGAACCGATATATCATAGACGTGGACAAATTGAAATATCTTCGGAGCTACTTGATGCGTAAAGCGGGACTCGTCATACTCGCCATCAGCGACCTGTTGACAACTAAGGAAAGCTATAGCACAGTTATGGAACTTCTCAAAGAAAAATTCGGTCAGAAGTCGCTGATTGTTAACGACCACTTGCGTCGTCTTCAATACCTAGGAAAAGTCCGTTCTTGCGAAGATTTAGAAGGGCTTGAAAGGGTGCATGAAGAAGTGCAGAGTCGTGTGAGATCCCTGCATAACCTTGGCTTTGAAGAAAAAGAATATGGAGTGCTTCTGAAAACTGCTATAATACAATATCTTCCGCAAGAAATGGTACTGCGTTATACTCAGTGCATCTTTCCTTCGACAGATGCAGGCGTTACTAGTGACAGACTAAATGAAATGTCTGTTCTCCTAGACTTCGTGAGCCTTGAAATAAGAAGCAGGGAACAGGCTATAGTGGTGACTTCTGACAAGAAAGAACAAGCCTCATCCGCAAATCGACAATCTAATGAGCATTTCCAAGGTTCTGCATCTATGTTAACCGTAAAACTGACTGAAGAGAGTTGTATACCATGCGGAGACAAAGATCACTCGATGGATGTCTGCCCAACGGAACTAACATTAGACGAGTAGAAAGAGAAACTACGCGAATTAGGATGCTATTTCCGCTGCGTTAGGCAATTTCACAAAGCTAAGGAATGCCGAAGCTGGAAGAGACTAGGCTGTGCGAAATGCAAGGGGCGACATATCTCCAAGATGTCTGACCCAAATAGGAAGCCGAAGAATACAGAAACGCAAACAACTGTTTCAAGATCGTTACCAGACTCCCTAAAATATACAGTTCTGTAGATTGCCCAAGTATGGGCCCTGGGCACTGGAAGCAAATGCTTTGTAAGAATGTTGATTGATGGTGGCAGTCAATGCAGGTTCGTCACTGAAGAATTGTCTTGGAAGCTGAAAGCCACTGTGTTAGCCGAAGAGCAGCTCACCATCTCGGGATTTGGAAACGTTTCAACACCGCGGAAAAATAAGCGCAGAGTACGAGTCTCGCTGCATAGCCAGTACGACTCAAACTCACTTGAAGTGGAGGCTAGAGAAGTGCCCGAATTATGCAATGACTTGTTAGCATTGACAGATAAAAATGTACTTGCAAAGTTTGAATGCAAGAACTTACGATTGGCTAACGTCAGCTCAGTTCAGGTCTCGCCTGAGCATGGAAAAGGCGTGCTTATAGGTACAGATTATTACTGGCAGCTCGTCAGCGGAACACTCCATCGACTGGACGACTCCTTAATAACTATAATAGGACGACTCCTTAACTATAATAGGATGGACACTTGATGGAGGTACCAGAAGTCCATCTAAGTTCTACAAGCCGGAAACCGCAAGGAACTTCAACATATGCTTAACAGAAGCCAATGTTTCTCAGCAACTTAGGTGTTTCTGAAAGTAGAACATCTGGGACAGACTAACGAAGAGAGACTTTTGAAAGATGAATACGTCCTGAAGAACTTCATGGGATCAACCTTTAGAAACAATGGTCGCTATCAAGTTGAACTGTTGTGGTGCAGAAATTGTTCCCAGCTTAAAAATAACTGTTATGTCGCGTTAAAGAGGATGGAGCACTTGCAGAGAACGCGACATCGAGAACCAGAGTTTCAGAAGCAATATGACACTGCCATTAGGAGGTACCATAGCAAAGACTTCCCTGACAAGGTCACAATGGATAATAATAATAATATTTGGGGTTTTACGTGCCAAAACCACTTTCTGATTATGAGGCACGCCGTAGTGGAGGAGTCCGGAAATTTTGACCACCTGGGGTTCTTTAACGTGCACCTGAATCTAAGCACACGGGTGTTTTCGCATCTCGCCCCCATCGAAATGCGGCCGCCGTGGCCGGGATTCGATCCCGCGACCTCGTGCTCAGCAGCCGAACACCATAGCCACTGAGCAACCACGGCGGGTTATCACAATGGACACTACAAGTAAACATATAGCGCACTATATGCCACACCGAACAGTAGTGCGACGCGACAGAACAACGACTAAACTACGGGCGGTATTCGACGCCCCTTCTCGTGCTTCGGACTCACCTTCACACAGCGACGTCATGTGGACAGGGCCGAATTAGTACCCCAAAATCCTCGACTTACTGCTGAAGTTTCGCAGTTTCAAGATTGGAATTTCCGCCGACATCAAAAAAGAAATTCTTCAAGTGTCACTGGCTGAAAATGACGAAGACGAGTTTAGTTACTTCTCGTTTAAAGGAGAATCTTCCAATATTGAAGAAATGCGCATGGACACGGATACCTTTCGGTGCCTCCAGCAGTCCTTTTCTCCTTGCTGCAACTCTGCGACATCACTTCTGACTGATATCCGATAAATCGGAAGCTGGACTAGATAGCAAAGCTCAACATTCGCTACGCGTCTTCGACTTCAGATCTGCACTTGAAAAAGCAGGACTACCGAAAAGTGGCAGCAAGAATGAACTCGTTGAGCGACGGGAGCCCCAACTTAATATAGAGAAATGACACTAGGCGTCTGTGAAAGCTGAAGACCGTGTGCCCAACCTTAACCTCCAAGATGGACTGGCCGGACAGAATGACTTTGTCAGGCAGTACTTGGCAGCCCAACAACAAACATGTACAATGCAACTTAAAGAGCGCAGACTTGCCGAGATGCAGGCCTGCAGCACTCTTCCAGAACAAGTGGGCGGTGAAGAGGCTGCTGCAGCACGAGTGGTGCTCAACCCATTTGGGTATGAGAAGGGCAGCCACGAAAGGTCTTGCAAGTGTCCACGCCGAGGCCGCACCTGCCCATCTTCTATAGATCCAGGAGGGGATGCTGGCCTTAATCCCAATAAAGAAAAATTGCCTCTGGAAGCAAATAAGGTGGTGGAGCCTTGCAGAAAGCGTAGCCTTCGCTAGCAGAGGCCATGTCTTCGATGTCCTGCCAAGAAAGGTCGCACAATGCCAACAGGAGCAGGGGTGCACAAGCAAAGTTGCCAGCCAGAGCCTAAATATTGAAGCAGCCAAAGGGAGTGCAGCATACATGACATGGTGCAAAATGATTGTACAGTCAACTCGAAAAGGAGCAGTAGCACCTGCTGGTTCGCCCCACCGATTGAAGAGCGGCAAGAAGTACGGTACCTTTCGAGAACGAAACGAGAGCAGTCTGCCAGTGAAGAAATGGTCACTTCTTTAGAGTCTGTATGCACAGTAGCCATAATCAATGACGAGAAAGAGCTGTGTAATGCAGAAATATTCCAAACAATACCAGCTGGCATAAAGTCAGAACTGCTGAGAAATATAGCACAGCTGACACATGGGAACATTTAATGTAATTAGAATCGAATTGCATTCGATGCATCGAATGCTATACCGTCTCTTGCGGTGCTACACAGTAAAACATAATGGCACTCGCAAATGACAGCAATGATGATCTGGAAGACAATTTGTGAAATTCAAAGAAATTTTGTGCCTATAAACGCGTTTAAGAACTTTCGCGAGTCTTTTTAGAACACGCGAGAACATTTCGGGGCGAGTTATTTACAGCTAAAAGCACTTCGATCAACACATCCAATATGGGCGACCGCTGCAACAGACTCCTGATGTAAAGAGTAATAGCGCTTGAGCACCGCCCGTGGTGAAAATGTCGCGGCAAAAATAATGATTCCGTTTTGTAACTCTAAAAAATGTCTTCTGGCTTTGCTGATGCACGCATTATTTTTTCGCGTTGCGTGTCGCTGTTGTCTATTTGGGGTCAAAAGTATAGATTCGGTTCGAAATTGAATGCGAATGAGTTCCTCTAACTGATTCGATAGCAAATGTCATTCCATTCGAATGCCATTAAATTTTCCCGTGTGAATCCAGATTAGTGGGAGTATATGCGAATGCCATTCGATTCGAATGACATTAAATCTTCCCGTGTGATAGGGGTATAAATTTGTGAGGGAGAAACATACATGGATAAAAAAACAGTCCCCAGGACTGCAGACTGCAAATACAAACACCTGAAAGAAAAGATCATCATCAACCACTATGACAATAAACAACGACACCATTGATGAATCCAGCCCAGTAGATCCAAGCCAGCGAACCTTACTGCAGCATCCATCGCAGCCTGCTCTGTCAGACTTCGAAAAAACAAGCTGCGCCATACAATGCTCTGTAGTAGAAGGGAGTGAAAAGAGGGGAAAGCCATTACGAGTGCTCATAATAAGGGCTGGCACAACAAAGAGTGTTATCTCTGGCAACCGTGTAATTATGCGATATGAACCATTACCTGAATGTGCTGCTGCATGCCATTTGAACACATCTACTCAAGTGCCTTGTAATGTGCTGCCAAATGAACTAGCACTTCAGTCATCTACCATAAAGGGTCGCCAGCAAGACAAAAGATACCCAAAGCTCAAGCCATTTGTTAGAAGCGCAACTTGGCGATGACCTTTGCGAAACACTAAATAAATTACATATAAAAGAGGCGGATAGTGGGAAAAATGTAACTGAGACGGATAGTGAGAAGGAATGCCTTAGCTCAGTGCACAGTGACACAATACCAAGGTGTGCAACATCTGAAAATAGTGCACCCACTTTGGAGGAAAAACAAGATTGGAATGATGAATGAATAATTAATTGCACTGATATGGGAAATTATAAAACGAGCACACGCAAATTGTTCGGCCGGGAGCTGTTAAATATTAGGCTCCGAAAAAGTAGTGAAGAAGATGAAGTTAGCAGAGAGCATTGACATGAGCGCCTGGCTGCATTTTTTACTTGTTTTTGCAAGCATCGAATAAGCAAGACATTCTCTACATCGACTCCGCTTCCTGCTTTTCAACACCATCTTAAGAGGACGCTTTAGCTGCGAGCCAACTCAGACGCGACCTATTCAAATACATGTAAAATGCAGAAACCCTTTTCTGATATAACCCCAGGACCGATTTCAATCAAGATTGTGGCATTTGAAATAGAAAGCTAAGTTATAGTGACTGCTGCAAGCGGAATATCGATTTACGGCCTCAACTTTGTTAAAAAATTTTTCAATAATTCGAATGTTCGAAAAAATAGAAGCAGGAAGGTTACGGATTAATAGCTCTGCATCAAGGACAGATATCGTGGTTCTGTAAACGCCACCCATTAAACCATTGAAAGCGAACAAATTCTGTGCGTCAATTTATACCTTAGGTGAATTTGTTACGCTGTGCGCAAGGGTTCTGTAAAAGTAGTATTTACATATCACCAAATTTTTTCCAGATTCATGTGTAAGATCAAAATTTTGTCTGCTTTAGATGCGCTATCAAATGCAATTAACGAAAGTGTCATATTTTTATTGCAGGGCTACAGTTTTAAACCTGATAGTTTCGTTCGATTTTTGAAATCTTTTAATAAAGAATTTAAGGCATAAATAAAAAATTGGAAATAACAGTCGCAGAGAATAAGTTTTGTTTTGGGTGCAACAAACCACGTCGAATTTGGTGCAGTGGTTGCCGAGAAAAACTAATTATCCTTTGACATGCATTTAGGTGGGAGCACCCCAGCTAAAGCTTCCTCTTATGATGACTGTCGAAATTAATGCGACTAGCATTCACGCAATGTAACGACGCCGTGGCGACTCACCGTATTGACTAAGATACCTTTATTGAGAATCTGTATTGATGTTCCTGAGATTTTATGTGATTCCTCTGTATGCGACCTGAACTGTTTCCGTGATTGGCCCGCTTTGTTATGACCATCGCTCGCCAAAGTTATCTCAGAATTACGAAGAAATGATTACGTCAATATAACGTCAAAGTCACTATGAGGACGACGGCATGACGATGATGGGACGATTCTGAAGGTATGATGATAAATAACCACGACGCAATTATAACGCCATGACGGCGGTGGCATAATCCCAATTGATTGATGACTGCAGAATTAGCACGGAATGAAGCAGAAATTAGATCGACATGAAGACGAAGGCGGTACGACGACGACGGCATGACAACAATTGTGTAACATTTCTGTAATGATGGGGCCGGTGAGAGAATTGCGTGACGACGTTCGCCTGCTCGCAACAATGGAATGACAAGTGCACGGTGATGACGGTGTGACGACGACTGTATGACAAAAAGGGCGGTACGCCGAGAGTATGACGATAATCAGATGACTAAGCTGGAGTGAGGGCGACGGAACTACCACGACGATATCATGACTCCGGTATTATAACAAATGCATTACGATGATGGTATGTCAGTGATGCAGTAACGGCGATGGCATGACAATCGCGAGATAATGACGACTGAATGACGACAGCACGATTACGGTCGAGTGACGTCGATAAAGCTGCGAAAGTGGTGTGACGATGAGGGTATGACGACAATGTGTTGACGTTTCTGAAAAGATGACATTGGTATGACAGCATTAGGAGAATTATATGACTAAATGGAATCACCATGGCTATGTGACGATGACGGAGCAACTATGACCCGAGGACATGCGTAGTCTCTCAAGTTAGTAGAAAACAACTGGGTCACAAGGCGTAAGATAGATTAGATAGATTAGATAGATAAATAGATAAATAGATAGATAGATAGATAGATAGATAGATAGATAAACAGATAGATAGATATATAGATAAATAGATAAATAAATAGATAGATAAATAAATAGATAAATAAATAAATAGATAAATAGATAAGTAGGTAGATAGATAGATAGATAGATAGATAGATAGATAGATAGATAGATAGATAGATAGATAGATAGATAGATAGATAGATAGATAGATAAAGAATGCTGATCGCATTAAAAAGCGGACTGACAGTGAGTGCGGTTAATCACGGCATCGTACCGTTTTCTCCGTGACCGAAGAGCGCCGTTAATGTGCACTAGTCTACGCAACGTACAGCTTTTATAGTCTTCAGTCTTAAACGTGCAGTTTTTATAGTCATTACTTTTTTTTAGAGTTGGAAATGGCATGTCCGGGCCCGACCCGAACCCGACCCGAGCCGAGGCTCCTACGTCTGAGCTCGGCCCGGGCACGAGTCAGCAATTGCTTACCCGGAACTAGCCCGGCCCACAAGCCGGGATGGGCCTGGGCTTTCGGGCCAGTCCTAATCCGTGCAGTGTTCTAAATTGCGAAGAACCACATTTGTTTTCTCGTGTAAGGAACATCACTTCAAACTTAGGACGTACCCTTGCAGTGCTAATCGTTTAATGCGAAAAACATTTTTTGGCTACTTCAGGCGGTTCGATCCTATCTATCTATTGTATCTACCTGTCTAGACTCTTTCGCAGACATAATGGCCAAGCTGTCTAGCAGCTTCGACCATTAAGTCAAGGTCGTTCAATTGTCGTTATTTAAGCTTTGTTATCTGACTATCGTGATGCCGTAGTCGCGATGCCTCTTACGCCCACCGAGTGGGCCAAGTTGCCTGTAAGCTTGGGCCACTTGGTATACTTGTAGTGGTGATGCCATCGTGGTAGTTGCAACATCGTCATTCTAGCTTCGTCATCCGCCTCTCGTCATGTCGCCGTCGTCTGGCCATCGTGGTTATACAAGCTTCGTGACACAGTCGGGTTTACGCCATTCTTTTCATACAATCGGGGTCATCCGATTGTCTACATAATTTTTCATGCCATCGTCGTCGTTGCGCCATCGTTATACAGTCGTCGTTATGCATTCGTCCTCATACCGCGGTCGTGATGCCGTCGCAGTCGTTCTCTGGTCTTCGTTGTAACATCGTTATCCAACTCTCATGATGCCGCGTGGTCGCAAAGTTGTCCTCATATCATCGTAGTCATGCCGTCGTCTTCATGCTGTCGTTTTATCATTGTCATGACTTCATTAACGCCGTCCCATTGTCCTCCCTCGGTCGTCATAATATGGTTTCGTCATTCCATCGAAGTCAATCCTTCTTCGTGATTCTATCGTTATTATGCTGTTATCATTAAATCGTGCTAATACCAGGGTTGTCGTGCCATCGTTGTCATGGTGTCATGTTCAAACACTCGCTATCATGCCATCTTCTTCATGCCACCGTCGCCATCCGGTTATCGTCATGACATAGTCGTCACACCATCGTCGTCATACACTCATCGTCATCCAATTGTCCTCATGTTGGACTCGTCACGCTGTCGTCGTTTCACCAACGTCATCATTTAAGATTGTTCGAATGACTGTAATCATCCCGTAGTCGTCACGCCACCTTTGTCATTCCATCGATGGCAGTGCTCTGATTCCATAGTCGTTAACGAGTAGGCTTCATACAGTCGTCGTCAGGCCGCCATGTTCAAGCCTTACTACGGTAAGTGAGTGCTGTACCAACATGAGAGGATACCTGATTAGGCCACACATAACCAAACCAACGGAAGTCTCATAATGAAGAAAACAGAGAGCTCGAGAGAAGCGTCCGAGCAGACACGGAATCCATCGGCTTCACGGACTTTCCGTCCTATGGGCGCCCCTAGGGACCCTTGATCACTTCACACTATCTGTGAGTGGACCAAGCACACATGTGAAAACTCTCTTGGGCATAACCACCCCCGTTTATAGGGGCGCAGGCTTTTCAGTCCCCCAGATGGATAGCCTCTGTGGTAGGCCCAATCTGCGGCCTAGCATGAGCGAAGGAGCCGACCACGACGCGACAAGAGTCGCAGCTGGCGACGGTGCCGCGCGCTCACGGCGTGCAGTGCACGCTGGCCTTTTTTCCTCCCGCCACGTCTCACCGGCTGGCAACTGCGCGCCGGCTATAAAGAAACAGTCTACATGGCAGTCGTCACCCCCACCACTGCCTCATGCAGACTACAAATTAATTCTACGAATACGCGAGCTCCTCAACTGCGTCGGGCTACACCCTTGTGCCCACAACAAACTGTTCTCAAGGTGGCTGGACTGCCCGTCTATAGCCCCGAACAAATCAGGCTCAATCCTACCAATCACACAGTGCACATCAAGCATGGACAGAGCTTACCTCTATTACAACATCTGGATCCTAAAATTCGACCGAATCCTCTTCGATGTCACCAGCCATGTCGCTATGGCTACAAAACTCTTGTGCGGCACGCTTTTTTCTCCCTCTAGACTACCCCGAAGACGAAATCCTCCCCACCCTCCAAAGATGCAATCCAACCATGAACGTCGGGGCTGCGCGTCGACTGGGCACTTCTGAAACCATCTTGGTGATATTCCGGGGCTCCAGCGTTCCTTTTTCCATCCACTACTGCCATGCCTTTCGTCGAAAAGTGGACGCCTGCGACCAATGCCGCCAAATCGGACATCGACAGAAAGTCTGTCCCACCGCTACCCATGCCATTTGCCACAAGCGTGGGCTCAAGGACCGTCTAATGGATCATAAGTGCGACCCTGTCTGTGTCGTGTGCGGCGGTCTCGTCTCATTTGTTCATCGCTGTCGAAACAACGCTAAAAAACCAAGACTCATCCTAAATCCCGTACAATTCCAAGACGCAAGGCTCGTAATCTCGGATACCCAGTCTCCATCGACCGCAGGACCCTGTTCAGCAACGTAGTCGGGACTCGAGCAAGAAAAGGGAACCAAGCTCGACTCCCAAGGAAGATACTTAGGTAGCCCTGTCCACGCGCCCCTCTCGAACCAGTAATTTTCGCAACCTACCCCAGGTAACCTTGGCAGAGGTACCTTGTTCTAACTGCTCCTCATCTCATGACAGTCGCTTCGATAAACGCCTCCTAGCTGAAAACGCCACACTAAAGGCGGAAATAAACAGGCTCAAACTAGTTTCAATTCCGGATATCTCCTACCACAGCTTCAAAGCCCTACCAAGAGCTCCCACGCCCGCTAACTGACCTCCAAACTCCTCCGAACACTTTGCAGCCGCCACCCTCCCCACCATAGACACTACACCCCCATATGACGAGACCCCCCTGTCCCATCCTAAACAAATGCAAAACTCCTGTCACGCCGCGTCAAGAAGAATCGCTGGGCGCTTCGATATTAACTGTTAACGACAGGACAAAGGCTCTCGAAAATAAGACGTATAACAGACTCACTGTCATGCAGAAACAGTACTCACACAAACAGCAGACTCGCTGCTCTGGAGAACGGCAAAATAACAATTACTGAAAAACTTGATCAATTTCTTCATTTTGTCCTAGCTGAAATTAAATAGACGACGGGATGCATGGCCACCGTCAGCACGAACAACAGAAACATAAGCATACCCACCCCCTGCGAAGCACCACACCCCCCGATGATGGTTGTAAACCCTAATTGCTCTAATTTTGTGGTCTGGCAATGGAACTGCCAGGGGGTTCCGAAGAAAGAAAGCAAATCTCCAACAATATCTGGCCTACTACCTCAATTCCCTTACGGTCATTGCACTACAGGAGGACCATGGGGCCATAAGCTTCATAGGGCATTATAAAATTTAACAGACAGTGCTATCCTCACGCAAAAAAACTTGACGGCGACTCATTCCCGGTTAGACGGCGTCGACGTGGAACATTACCTTTTAGAAATTCTTCCTTCCAGAATTGAAGCATCAGCTTTATGTGTACTAAACGTCTATAGCGAACACCAGGCGAAACATCATCGCCTCAACAATCTCTTTGTACGTGAAACTGCAGCTCTTCTAATAATGGGTGACTTCAATGCACCAACTCACGTATAGGGCAATCCTGTATCCACATCCAACAGTAAGGTCTTATGCGTCCACATTCGGGACTACCGCATCACCCTATACATTGATGTAGGTATACCCGCCAGATTAGGTAATAGTGTGTCCAAAGATACATCCTCTCACCTCACCCTCACCCATTGCCTACAACGGGTCATTTGGACTAATCTCGAAATTAACCTCGGCAGTGACCACTATATTCTTCAAACCACCATCCTCTTTAGGCACAAACACCTCGGTCTCAAGTCCCTGAACCTTACTATTTGGGACAAGTTCCGAGAGGTCCGTAAATTCATGGCACCCACCGAGACTGAGGACATCTCGGAATAGGTACAACTTTAAAATGACCCAAATAGATTCCACCACCTTTCCCACGACACTCCCCTCACCACGGTTGATGCCAAACTTCTTCACATGTGGGCGGCTAAGCAGTCTCCCCTCAAACGGTGGAAACAGAGGTGACACAATCGCAGACAGATTTAGAATGGCCCTACCTGACCTTCAAATTCAGGAGTATGCTGCAGAGCTCGCCTGCCAACAGTGGGGCCACGAATTCAAACGCATGAACGGCTGCTTAGGCAGCCGCAAAACGTGGAAACTCCTGTGGCACTTATTGGATCCCACCACATCGCGTACCACTCATATTAATTCCATCAGCAAACTCCTACGCTCACAGAAGGATAACCTAAGCACCCTCTTTCACGATCTCCGCGAGAAACACCTAACCCTCGTTTATTGATAAAAGGCACCTGAAAGGCACACAAAACGACTCTCTGAATACTCACATAATTGAGATCGAGATTCGAAACGCACTTGTCAATCCTCGCACCACATGCATACCAGGCACGGGCCTCATCAGCAGCAAGCTTCTCCGCAGCATAGACGAGAACTTTATTACAGCCCTCACTAAGTATTTTAACCACTGCCTTGATACCAGTACCCTACCGGCAGCATGGGAGCGTGCCAAAATTAAATTGATACCCGAACCTGGCAGACCCATAAACACAGCCAATCTACCACCTATATCTCACTTCATGCACAGACAAGGCACTGGAACATATTATTCTTAACCTACTGAATAAATACATGGAAGATAGCTACTTTTACCCCCCCGAAATCGCAGGCTTTCGTAAAGCCCTCTCCACCCAAGATGTCATGCTTCGCCTGAAGCACCGCATCATTACACCCAACACTGTCGCAGAGACCCAGGCAGTTCTAGGCCTCGACCTTCATGGAGCGTTTATTAACATCAGCCACACAGCCAACCTGTGGGAACTCAACGTTATAGGAGTTGGCCAAAAAATTCATAATTACATCGCCACCCTCCTTTTCGACCGCATCGCACTATTCATATTCGGCATGAGCATTCTTCCTCTTACTCCACGGGGAGTTTCGGAACACCTCAAAAATCTGTTATCTCCTCTCCTTTTCAATATCGCTATGATGCCGTTCTTGCGGTCTACGGGGCTTCACGACAGACTCTACGAATGCCGCCCCCTACCGTTCTGTAGTGTACGCGCTTTGTTCGTGCTTGTCTCCCTTTCTTTCTATCTCCCCTTTCCACTCTGTTTCTCTTTTTATCCCTCTTAACCCTTCCCCCTGCGCAGGGTAGCCAACCGGAACTACCTCTGGTTAACCTCCCTGCCTTTCTCTGCATTATTTTCTTTCTCTCTCTATGATGCCGCTGGCTAGAGCCCTGAGACCCATCGCGGATCTCAAATTTTCGCTCTGTACTAACGACATCGACCTCTGGGTGACGCGAAGCTCTGGCGCTCACATTCAGGAGACCCTGCAGACTGCTGCCAACAAGGAGGTAGCCTGTGTTGGACCTACGAACATTGTGTGCTCCCCGGCTAAGTCCAAATTGCTCCTTCTCCCCGCCCATTGCGGTTCTGAAAAGCACGTCTCCGATATAAAAATAACACTGAACAGGACACCCGTACCTAAAGCAGGCAGGTTCAGGGTGCTTGAACTACACATACAACGAAATCGACTCAACACAGACGCTATCAAATCACTTCATAGAACAGTAGACCTCACTCTACGGCTTATAAGCAGAATATCTGATACGGATGGTGGACTAAGAGAGCCGGAACTCGTCGGCTTAGTCCAAACATTTGTCCTCAGCAAGGTTACTTATCCGTGCCTTACCTCTACCTCCTCACAGTGGAAGAGAACGAAATCAACACCCTTTTGCGCAAAATTTACGATTTCGCTCTCAGAGTTCCCATCCGGACAACCACGGACCTCTCATGCAGACAGGCATCCTCATCACCCTGAACGAAATAATTGAGGCCCATCTAACGTCACAATATACCCGGCTCATCAATACACAAACCGGAAGACGCATACTCAACTATCTCAGTACAACGCCAACCTCCATCGCTAAAACCAAACACACTATTTCTCTCCACATACACGAAAACCTACAGATTCCACGTCTCCCAAAAACATGCACTTCGCCCATCACGAGCATCGGTGACGGCAGCGTACAAAGCTTCTTGAGAAAGAATTTTCAAAATCCAAAGGAGTACTCTACGTCGATGCTACAGAATACCGTACCGGTCCTTACTTTGCTATCGCCGTTATCAATTCTCAAGACCAGATAGCTACTGCCGCCTCCATTGCCGCTTCCTTTTCTGAGGAGGCATAGAAGGCGGTCATAGCTCTGGCTCTTACCATTCCAAGTTATTCATGCGTTGTCAGCGGCTCTAAAGCTGCCGTCTACAACATTGGCGTGGGTAGGGTGTGCAAAGCAGCCCTTTCCATCCTCTTAGCCAATCGCCCCAACAAGATACCGTACTAATATAGACTCCCGCGCACGCCGGTCTTGACGGAAACGCGGGCATTAGATGATTCAGATTACGTTGCGGCAACGGCTCTTAGATGCGCGGGACCACATTATGACTTTTCACGACATCTGTAGCCACTACCACCTAGGTCGTTTATCCTTCCCGCAGCTAATAAAAAAATCCCTGCGCAGGTGCGAGGTGCTGTGGCGACAACTGCAGACTCACAACTTCCGATCTCCTCACCTCCTTCACCTTATCCACCCCTCTCTCTACCCCTCATCTAGCTGTAAATTTTGCTCCACAATCAAAGTCAATAAAGAATACTATCATCATTCGCACGAGGAAATCAAGCACTCATTTCCTGGACGACAGCTTCCTGAAAGCCCAACATTGGTCGTTGTCTTCATCGAGCACCCCTCATGACAAGCGAGACAATCACCGAGGCTGCACTGGAGGCAGCGATGGCGCAGATGGCATTCCCTCACGTGTTTTTTTCTGAATGTACAGCTATTTCGGCCAGCTGCCTGTTATTAGCCGTACGCGGAAATAAAGCCCTCATTTCCGCGGACAACAGCTTTCTGCGAGCCGAACATTTGTGGTCGGCTTCGCTGAGCACCGCTCATAACAAGCAGGACCATCACCGAGGCTTCACTGGTTTTATCTGAATGTGCAGGTTAGTTTTGTAAAAACCTTGCCTAATTTTCTTCTTCTGACCTCTTCGCTGTCGCTGCTGCCACAGTTTCTCTTTTCCCCCTTTGTGTTGTCATGTACGAAGGTGTTTGGTTAGCGTTTTGTTGCGAACCGAAAATGACATCAAATTCAGAGCTTGGGCAGAGGATTGAAGAAATTGAGGCTGAACTGTAAAGTAAAAGCAGCCAATTTGCTGGCGACATTCTCGGTAAATTTCTGTTGAGTTTGCAGGCCACTGGGCTTGATGCTGTTGAACTAAAAAAGCACGGTGAAAACCTGGAAGCAAGTGTAGGTTTCTTAAATAACATCGTTGAAAGAATGCAAGATGAGAAACTCAAGCTAACAGCTGACAACAAATAGCTCATCTCGGATAACAAGGCACTGTCTGAAAAGGTAGCGGAGCTGGAACAATAATCTAGAATGAACAATGCTGAGGTCAGGGGCGCCTCCTGCACCCAAAGGGAGGACTGTACCGCAGTCATGCAAGCCACTGGCAGTAAAATTGGGTGCCCGGTAACGGCGGCTGGCCTAGATGTCGCTCATTGGGTCCCTACAAGAGCGCCAGACAAGAAAGACATCGTGGGCAGATGCTGTTCGCACGCAAGAAAAGATTAATTTGTTAGCAAAGAACATAAGGCTAAGGTTTACCTAACAGACATCGGTGTGAGAGCTTTTGTTGACAACGCGGTCTACATCAGTGAGCACTTGACGCCGCAAGATGAAGCGCTATTTTTGAAGGCGCTGGCTTTGAAAAACCAACACAATAGGCAATTTCTGTGGATCAGCAACTCCGAAATCAAGGCCAAAAAAGCCGAGAAAACCAGGGTGTACCGCACTGCGCATGATTCAAACCTAGCGGTCATTAACTAATCAGCATTAAGTTTGTGTCTCCCTTAACCCTTTTCTTCCATCATGGCAATATAGTACACAACGAACGAGTTAAATGACTTCTTGCAGAATAGTAATCGCTCTCTTGTTTATTTCTATGCCCGAAACCTCCGCAAATATCACGATGACTTGCACAACCTGCTTTCAACTTTCGTTCGCGTTTTCAATCATTGCTGTCTCAATGACCTGGCTTAGCCAAGTTAATAAGAACTTGTACTGTTTTCCTTTTTATGAGTCAGAGTATACCCCCAGACAGTCCTGTAACTACGGAGGGGCGGCTCTCTATATATCGTCTGGGATCCCGTACAAACGAAGACTCGACCTCACGTTCATTCAAAACTGCCAATCAGTTTGGCTGGAATTCGATTCTAACTTTCTAAACACAGATAATAGAAACTACACCTTTGTATGCGTGTATCGTTCACCTTCCTGTTTATTTACACACTTGTGTATTTCTCTCGAAAAATAGTGGCGAAAGTTCTCCTTGGCGACAAAAAAGGTCATAGCTATGGGTGATATGAACATAAATTTAATGGAGTCATTCCCAAGCTCTGTCAGTTATTCGTCTTTTTTCAAGGTTTTGGTTACGAATGTCTCTTTAATGTCGATACTCGTTCAGTCCTTGGGGGTTCTAGTGCTCTAAGCGATCATGCATTGTCTAATCTTTTGAATCCACCTGATGTATGAGTACATGAAACTAATATAACTGATCTCTTTTCACTCTTTCTGTGCACTACATCTGCACACAATTCCTATTCCAACTGGTACATCGAACTTGTTTTCGATAAAACTGTTCTCAGGACAGCATCTCACACCGACTGCTCTTTCGCTCTTGTCACCAATGATCCGCGCAGTATCACCCTATGATATGATAGTGTTATCACACTATCATATCTACTTCCAGATAAGCAAATGAAAAAAGGGGCTTCACCTCAAAATTCATGGGTCACCGAGAGTTTTCTAAAGGGCATGTGCATACGAGAAAATCTTTATTAAAAAAAAGATGACCATTCGATATAAACCTACGTGCGTGGTACAAGAAATTCTGCAACACACTTTCTGTACTACTTAAAACAAGCTAAAACGAAATATTATGAAGAAAAGATACTTCGATGTGGTACTGAGATTGAGAAAACATGGTATATAGTGAACTCATTTTTGAATAGGAAGCAAGGAGCCCACAGCATAGCTAAATTATCCCACAATGGTAACACTTGTTTGGAACCGCTTATGAGTGCGGGTGCTTTGAGCGATTTGTTTTTTCCTAACATCTCCACTAGAGCTGAACAGAAATTATGTGCATCAAAGTGCCTTCCACAATCATTTTCTGTTTCCAACCACTCCTGAGGAAGTGATACAAATAAAAACAATTTCAAAATAACTAGTGCTGGACTGGACAACATTCATCCTGCTGATGCTAAATTGATTTCTGAATCAATCTTTTGTACTGTCTGAAATTATTAACCTCATGTATAAAACAGGGACCCTTTCTCGCGAGCGTAAACATGGTACGGCTACTCCACTTTTTAAGAAAGGCGATCCCTCATTACTATCTATATATAGGCGAATCTCGGTTTTACCCTACTTACCCTTCTTTCGCAAGGTCATCGTGAAAATTATCGAAAAACGATTGATCAAATACTTCAATCAATTTAATATTTATTCAAATGACCAATTTGGATTTCGGTCTGGTTACTCTAGTGACCTAGCTCTTGTATCTCTTATTGACCAAATGAAGAAAGCCACTGATAACGCTAAACTCACATCACCCTTATTTGAATACATTTATAAATGCATTTTGTAGCATTGATCACGAGATTCTTAATCTTTAACTAGATTCAATAGGTGTCACCAGGTCCTCCTTTACTACTATTATCCTGCTACTTCCGAGGCATATACGAGGTTGTTGGTGTTTCCAATGCTTATTCAACACCTAAAATGACTAATTTCGGTGTGCCACAGGGATTCATTTTGGGCCCGTTACTCTTTTTACTATATAATAATGATCTACCTAACTTTCTCACATCTTCTAAGTGCATATCATGTGACGATGACACTACATTTACTAATTCTGGCGAATGTGTGTCAACTGTAATAAGAAGGCTTAATAAGGATCTTCTTAAATTGTTAGAATGGTGGTTGACTACAGTGGTGGTACTGGAATGGTGGACTACAGTGGTGTAACCTGCGGAGGAGAACGGCGAATAAAGGGAGAAAGTGAAGATGAGGATAAAGTGATAATAGAATGAAAGAGGTTCGCTGAATAACTGCGCATACACAGGGTCACACCTCTAGTAAAGCAAGCTTGTCCGATGGTTGGTTTTGCACCGGGTTGCCTCAGCCTACCACTCAATGCTCTAGCGGTTATAAAATGGACTACTCCGTGACCCAAGTTGTCGGGAAAGTGGTTAGAGACACAGACAGATGGACATACGGACGGACGGATGGACGGCCGGACGGACAGACAGACAGACAGACAGACAGACAGACAGACAGACAGACAGACAGACAGACAGACAGACAGACAGACAGACAGACAGGCAGACAGACAGGGAGACAGACAGGGAGACAGACAGGGAGACAGGCGGACGCACGGTTGGCGGACAGGCGGACAGACAGACGGACAGACAGACGGACGGAGAGACAGACTGATGGACGGCCCTACGGATGGATGGACAGGCGGACAGACAGACGGACGGGCAGACGGAGGACGGACAGATAGACGGACAGACGGACGGACAGACAGACGGGCAGACAGACGGACGGACGGCCAGACGGATGGACTGGCAGACAGACAGGCAGACATAGAGACGGACGGACGGATGGACGAATGGACAGAGAGACAGACGGACACACAGACGGACAGGAGGCAGACAGACAGACAGACGGACGGACGGACGGACGGACGGATGGAAAGGCGGACAGACGGACGGACGGACGACATGCGGACAGAGAGACAGACAGACAGACAGACAGACAGTGGACGGACGGACAGAGAGACATCCAGACGGACAGACGGATGGACAGACCCACCCCTAAATGTGAGCGAACTACCCTAAATATGCTGATGGCATCAAATGTGTGCAGACGCTCTTGATGGAACGTGCCATGAAATGTGCGCAAATGCTCTAGCTTGAACGAGCCCCAGGAGCCTTGTTGCTGTTTTAATTGCTCAGCATTTGTGGGGTGTCCAACTCATTTGCTGACTAAGCTTGAAGGCTGTATGAAGGAAGATTTCTATGAAGTTGGATCACACACAAAAAAGAAAGAACAAGAGGATGCGTCTTGGTTTTGATAAAAATCACTGAGTGACTCAAAATTTAGGTATTTTCCACGGTTACAAGCAAAGCTGCAATTTGGAGGACGCCGTGGCACATGACTGGGGACTCGCTTGTCGCATCTGGGGGTTGTGAAAGTTGTCCATACACAACATTTTGTAGTCAAGTTCTTTACGTGATTTATTTTTTCATACCCTTGTCTTGCTGGCGACTAATACAAATAACCACTTAATGACGGTAATTTCGCTGGAGCATACATGCTCGGACAAGCTTATAGAGCCCTGCCAATGTGTGGTGGTTTTCTCTAGCCTCAAGATGAGTGCAGCAAAACTTACGTTTGAAAGGACATTTCTCGAGTGTAAAGTTCTTTGGGCTTTTATAGTCAGTCTACAGGCACTTTCGTGCATGAAAAGAATACTTTGTAGGCAACGGACAGTAAGCTGATCGGTCTATAATTTTTCATGTCTTTGGCGTCCCCTTGGCGTCTACATCTTGTATGATTCCAGGGTTCGCGCAGAGTATGAAGTCGATTTCATTTCTAGTCTCACCATTCGGGCTCCTCCACGTCCACTTTCGGCTGACCCGCTTGCGGAAAAAGGTATTCATTATCCGCATATTATTCTGTTCTGCAAACTCTACTAATAAATCTCCTCTGCTATTCCAAGAGCCTATGCCATATTCCCCCACTGACTTGTCTCCAGCCTGCTTCTTGCCTACCCTGGCATTGAAGTCGCCCATCAGTATAGTGTATTTTGTTTTCACTTTACCCATCGCCGATTCCACGTCTTCATAAAAGCTTTCGACTGCCTGGTCATCATGACTGGATGTAGGGGCGTATACTTGTACTACCTTCAATTTGTACCTCTTATTAAGTTTCACAACAACACCTGCCACCCTCTCGTTAATGCTATAGAATTCCTGTATGTTACCAGCTATTTCCTTATTAATCAAGAATCCGACTTCTAGTTCTCGTCTCTCCGCTAAGCCCCGGTAGCACCGTACCTGCCCGCTTTTTAGCACTGTATATGCTTCTTTTGTCCTCCTAACCTCACTGAGCCCTATTATATCCCATTTACTACCCTCTAATTCCTCCTATAACACTGCTAGACTCGCCTCACTAGATAACGTTCTAACGTTAAACGTTGCCAGGTTCAGATTCCAATGGCGGCCTGTCCGGAGCCAGGTATTCTTAGCACCTTCTGCTGCGTCACAGATCTGACCGCCACCGTGGTCAGTTGCTTCGCGGCTGCTGGAGACTGAGGGCCGGGGTTTGATTGTTGTATTCACATAGGAGGTTGTGGCCAAGTACTGCACCAGGGTGACCAATCCTGCTCTGGCGAGAGAGTGCGTTACCGGTTCTGGTCACCGGGATCAGGCCGCACTCCAGGCCTGTTTGTGCAATTTTTTCAACACACGGTTTTTTTGGTATTTTCCGGTGGAGAATTGCGCGGCACCGGGATTTGAACCACGGTCCTCTTGCACGGGAGGCAGATACTCTACCGTCCCCGCAGGAGTTAAATTAAAGATTAAATTATGGGGTTTTACGTGACAAAACCACTTTCTGATTATGAGGCACGCCGTAGTGGAGGACTCCGGAAATTTCCACCACCTGGGGTCCTTTAACGTGCACCTAAATTTAAGTACACGGGTATTTTCGCATTTCGCCCCCATCGAAATGCGGCCGCCGTGGCTGGGATTCGTTCCCGTGACCTCCTGCTCAGCAGTCTAACACCATAGCCACGGAGTAACCACGGCGGGTCCCGCAGGAGTTGTTCGCCTCATTTAACCTACAGTGGTGCCTTATTTGATCCGTCAAGGTGGACCAATCTGAGCTCGGTTATACCGCACGGATGGCACTCGGCTAGAGAACCTGGTATTTATGACCTGCACATGTGTGGCCATACATAATTGAGAATATATATAGTTTTTTAGTAGGCTTACCGTACAGTGATAAAATAAAAGACATTAAAAAAAGGGGGGGGGGAAGGAAGAGAACAGGTGATTTGAACTCGTGACCCTTGGATGTTGCCCGGAAAGATAGCTCAGTCGCTTGGTTCGTCAGGCCCCAGGTTACATTGAAGCGCCATAGCTCCTGCTCCGAGCCTCATACTTACGTGGAAAGGGACTGATGTTGTCCGCAATGGTCGATTGTGGTTGGAAGGCATCGACCATCGCGGACAATGTCAGTCCCTTTCCACGTAATTATGAGGCTCGGAGCAGGAGCTATGGCGCTTTAAAGTAACCTGGGGCCTGACGAACCAACCGACTGAGCTATCTTTCCGGGCAACATCCAAGGGTCACGAGTTCAAATCACCTGTTCAAAAAAATCACAAAAATATCTATACTAGATCAGGAGAGGGAAGGCAATATGATTGAGGGAAACAAAAAGAAGGAAGACGTCGTATGTATGCAGATATAGGGGCTCAATTTCTCATGTGACTGTTCTAAGATTGTTAACATGTTTTCGTACTGCGGATCTTGCTACTATAAGAGCAAGATCACTTGTCGAGGACCCGGAGGAGGCACTTTTCGCTGCAACACGTTTTCGTCCCCGGTTATCGCTCTTTACCCTCCCGTGGCTTACTCTACAACTCTGCGGCAGTGGTGTTTTGAGAACATCGCATATGATAACGAAAGGAGTGCTTTTCAAGCTCGTAAGGTCAACTGCTTGGCTTTGTGCGGTCTATGATCACAGTTTCCAAATCCCACGGTCCTTCTTCTCAATCACAGGCTGGTGGAAAGGCAGTTATTGACAGCTTCCTAGCGTTTTATGGTGTCTTTCTTTTTGTTTTCTAATGCACGTGAAATAAGTAATCAGTGCTCCAAGGAGTTTTTATCATGTAGGATAGAACACCTGTATTTACAAAGGCATTTCTCGAGGCAGATTCTTTCAGGTGTGTCAACATAAATATAAGCATTGTCTGATTTAGAGCGGCGAGATCATTGGGGCACAATAGAGCTTCGGTTCTTGCTACGCAGACGTGAGGAAGTTGGCAAGTGAAACAGCCAAGTTTAGGGGAGAAAAGTGTTAAGTTAACAAAATCGGCCCAGAGAACACATACAGCGAGGAGCGCTCAAGTATAGAGAAGGGAAGTAAAGACATTTCATTAAAGGGCAACACCGGCGTTTTGTCAACCTCATTAGGATACCGACATTTTCATGAGGCATTAGAAGTCCTTCACTGGTAGGCTGATTCGATTTGCTCATAAACTCGTCAATAATTTAAATAGCTAATGAAGCAGATGCCGCACCCGAAACGCGTATCTGGTTTGTGTGAAGTGCCTATGAGTCGACGACGCCAGATCCTACACTAACGTAATGTTACCACGCAGTGCACGTGCCGTTAACGCCAAAAAAAAAAGAAAAGAAAAGTGAAGCTGACGATGTCTTCAGGCGGCACGGGTAGCTTTTGCAGCTCTCTTGAAGCATGATTTCAGCGACCATATTAGCGCTGAAGGATCACGGTTTACTTTGGAGGCGCCGCCTCCACCACGCGAGGCAGCTGACGTGCAAAATCTGAACCCATTGTGCTGCGGCAAGACGAAGAGAAGCACCGGTTGTGACGCCCGCGACAACGATGGTTGTCGGCCGTCGTCTCGTAGAAAAGGAGTCAGCTTCATCGTTTGCGGGCGAAGGAGTGGCGTAGTCTCTGGCGTCACAAACACAGGTTGGCCAGTAAAAGTCGCACGTTCGCGCGCACGAGTGGGGAACATGCAACCAATATTTAAAATGTATTTTCAGGAAAACTAACTGACTTGCAGTCATATAGTTTGGCACAGTTAATCAGGGTGCGAAAGAGAACGTAATTTCAAAATGTGATTCATGTGAGAGGATATCGAAAAATCGCCGGAGTAGCCCTTTAAACGCCAAAGAGAGCTCCGCCTATAACTTCTTGCCACATATCCGTGTGTTCTTCTTTTTTAATCATAATTATATTTATGCGCTTTCACGCGAACGTGACCTTTTTCACAGCATACAACTTCCTGGTGATTCAAGCCAGCATGACACAAGCAGAAATCTTTCGCTTGCGAGTGGACTAATCAACAGCTGAATGAACACTCAACAGCTTGCACTAATACTCATGCCTATATTCTATGATCACGCATTCTCATGATGAGTTCTCCCGTAGTTCAGGGACTGATGTGGTGAAAATTTGCTGTATGCACGAGAGAAACTAAGAAAGTACATCTACTTGTTGTATGGCTTGCTGCGTATCAGAGCCGATACCAAATCCTCAAGCACTAGTTTCTCAATAGATAGCGATGCTGTGTCAATAAGTATAAGAACTGCACAGAGGCCAAATGTAAGCGGCATCCTAACATTCGATTGTATGGTCGGCCCCAGGTGGTCGGCACCGCAAAGCACTGACACTATCATCTCTGTTGTATCTTGAGTACTTAAGAAGAAAGCTTCCAGCTGTATCTCTTCAAATCGTCGCGTAAGATAAGATTGAAGCGTTTTCGGACGATGAAGGTATGCTAGACCATTCTGTGGGCGAGACTTTCAGAGCTAGACATCTGAAAGTGCTGCTCGAGCTTCCGACCTAAAATGCTTGCCGCTTTTGGCCTGTTCGTCTACGTTAACAAGTTGTGTATTTCATTGTTCTGTTGGATATTCTTCAAGGTTGGATTTATTTTGGCTATGCTCGAACACATTGCATCTGGTTAAGTAAGTATTCATAAAAGGTTTCTTTCCTTATTAGTGTTATGTATGCGCACACTCGCGCTGATAATGGCATTTCGGCTCACGCCGAGGGCTTGTAGTAGTACCGGAAAATGATCTACATTAGACGATTAAGGGTTGTTACTGGAGCCCCGTTTCGAGAAAGGTTTTATTGTCAGGGCATCAAGTTTCCTTGTGGAAGCGTTGGATGCAGAGACAATGTTTGTTCTACCAAAGCCGATCACTTGAAACCAGGATAATTTTGTCCAAAATAAAATTCTGATTCGATACCTGAAAAAGAGGTTTGCCTGAGTTGCTCCGAAGTTGTGCACACTTATCGCTGCATATAGAAGCACCTGCTTTGCTCAGTGGCATATAGACATCGGAGCGTGTATACAAATAGATGAGTATATTTCTTCTGGCATCACTGCGGATCTCGCTGCCTTTTCTGGAGATGGCCTCTAGATACGCTGGGAGAGCTTGTCTGTCGAACATCTAAGTCGCCGTCCTGGAGCAGTGGGCGATCGTATACGCTTGCTGAGTGAAAACTTGTCGCACTTCATTCGCTGATGACGCCATAGCCCGGCGGAAGAGGCCGTTCTATTAGCGATTCGCGGTAGTTTCTTTCTCTCGAGTATCGGTGTTACATACGCGCGGGTGAGCGCCATTCTTGCCTACGCCTTCTCGTGACGTATTTCAATTTGGTGGTATGAGCGAAAGCGTGGGTGTGGCTACTAGAAAGGCGCCAAAATCGACGTTTTATTAGTCGTGGCCAGAAAAAGGCAGTGGCCGGCATTTGGACGATGACGCCCCGGAACGGGGACTCGCACGTCTGCATTTGGTGCGTTGATAGCTAGAGGCGACCACATTATTAGTTTTCTTCATTTGCGCAAGTACTTCCGTATCCAGACCCATTCATTCATTCACTGACATAAGGAGGATGACCATTTGCAGTTGATGCACCCACTATATGCAAGCCCAATGAGAAGCTGCGTTTTGTAAGGCACCAGAATAAAATACAGTGTAGCCTTCCACACAAGCGATAACTGATTTTGCACCATTGTAGTCTGTGTCACCTGTCACGTGTATACTTTGGAAGGAAAGAAAAATGAAATTCTCAGAATTTACGTGCCAAAACCACGTTCTTCAGTGGCACGCTGTAGCGGTGGACTCTGCAATACTTTTGACCACCTGCGGTTCTGTGACGTTCACATAAATCTAAGTACATAAGGGGTTTTTGCGTTTCGCTCTCATGGAATTGTGGACGCCGAAGCCAGGATCGAACCCATGCCTTCGAGCACTGCAGCAGAGCGCCATAACCACTGGACCATTGTGGCAGGTGTGATGAGGGAGTTACAGAAGTTGTTATGCTAATGAGCAAAGTAAAGATTACGTTGATAAATAAATAAAATAATAACGTAATAATACGGGTGTCTTATTTCAATACCAGAAATTAAGAACAGGGTCGCGAACACAACTACATCAACGATAATACCGAAACGCACACGCTCGTTCTCACAGAGAGCCAGCTGATACCAGCTGGAATGCTCCCGCCAATCTGATATTTCCAGCCCTTGGCATTTCGGCTTGTAGCTTCGCTGAACGACGGTGTTGAGAGATCCAGCGTCAGGCGGTGCCGGTATAAGCGATAAAAAAATCACATCTTGGAGATTTTCGTTCTAAAACCAAAATATGTTTATGAGTCACACAATAACTGGAGACTAGGGGTAAGTGTTTCAGGCAAATCATTTTTCGCCTTACTCTAGTCATTTAGCCTTAGGTAGGTTCCTATCTCGTCTTGAGCCAGGCTTAATTATTCTGAAAAATTATAGTGCATTGCGTAAAATGGGGGACTGAACCGCTGCCTTCCAGAAATCTAGAATTCGTCGCTCATCGCCCGGAACTGCTATAAGCGAGTAGTCAATAGCTCGAAGCCAGAACTGGATATACGTCATTCCACTAATACCGATTGTCGCACGGAACGAGCAGACGCCACATTTCGGTGCTTACGATGATCAGAAGCTACTGCAAGAGCTTCAGAAATATTTTAGGCCGCTCTTTTACAGCAAAAAACATCAACCCAAATTCAAAAGCACCCATCACGCCAGTTTCGACGCATATTTGCCGCTCTCAAAATGGAAACACCAGGGTGACGTCCCTCAACATAGCCGCTCGCTTGGGTTGGATTTATAGGCGACGAACGAACGCGACAGCCATCTCCATCGCGTCGCTTGTCGCTGTCATGTGCAGGACGATTTGCATGAGGTATAGACTGAAAGTGTTCCCGACCAGGTCATTCGTCAACATACGTCAGTATCTGTATGTCTTACTGCCATAAGGGATCACCAGATAATGTGCAGTTGCAGCAACAATATAGCAGCGAATTATGCGTAATTATCAAGAGGTACCGAATGCTGTGACCGTTAAGAGGAAAGTAATTCTTCAAAGAGCGCTTTAAGGTATCCCAGAAAGACACCCCCTCCGCGTATTCAAAGAATATAGAAGAACATGCTCGACAGTGTCCCCTTTTCTGCTCATAAACAACATCTTCCTTGTCCAATGAACGCACTCCTTTCTCCCAAGCACGTTTAACTGGGTTATCGAAAGTATGCAACTTACAGTAATAGGTATTCACACTTGGTGCAATCGCTCGTTTTGTACGCTTAAAGCCGTTTGCCCTGTACATGCACAGTGCAACGATAATTACAAAAGGATTAGTCATGTTGCGTGGACAAGATGTCGGTACAGTTTATTACACGTAACACTGCTTCAACACTCAAACGAAATATGGGGACAACGTAAACCGAACGCGACACAGAAACTTCTTCGAAGAAGCCATGAGTGGCTTCATACATGCCTAGAGAAGGCACAACAAAATTGTGCAATATCATGTGAAACCTCACTTAAACAACCGCTCTGATAAAAGGTCGTTGGTATCACTACTTCATTTGAAGTTGTAACGAAATGGGCGGGGGGGGGGTGATACCGAGGCTCCTTATATAACTAGCGATGAAGTTAGAATGGCCTTGAAAGACATGCCCTGGGGGGAAGAAAGTGGAGAAGATGGAATAACATTCGACTTAGTCAAAGAAGGATGCGATATTGTGCTTGAAAAGCTTGCGGCCCTGTATATGCAATGCTTTGAAACTTCAAGTATACCAGAGAGCTGGAAGAATGTCCACATTAAACTAATCCACAAAAAGGGATACTTTACAGAATGGAAGAATTATAGGCCGATTAGCTTGTTTTCAGCATTATATAAAATATTCCGCACGATAATTTTCAATAGAATCAGGGCAATACTACCTCACTCAACCAATTGAAGACGCTGGCTCCAGGAAGAGAAGCCAGCCTAATTGAGAAATCTGCGGAGAAGAAACAACCTTACTATATTCCTTTTATATATCATGAAAATACATTTGATTCAGTAGAGGCACCAGCAGGGCTGGAGGCATTGTATAGTGGAGGAGTACAGGAGGCGTACCTGAATACCTTGGGACATATCTACAAATATTCCACAGATACCTCGTATTACCACACGAAACTTTACCGATCACAAAAAAGGTTAGGCAAGGAGACACAATTTCTTCAATGCTATTCACTGCATGCTTAGAAGTATTCAACATATTCGAGTGGAAAGGCTTAGGAGTAAGGATAAATGGCAAATATGTCAACAACCTTCGGTTTGCAGATGACATTCTCCTGTTTAACCACACTGCAGATGAATTTCAACAAATTATTTAGGAGCTTAAGCGAGAAAGTTTAAGAACTGGGTTGAAGGTTAATATGCAGAATACAAAGGTAATGATTAGTAGACTTGCAAGGAAACGAGAATTCATGATCGCCATTCAGCCCTGAGTAGTACGTTTATTCAGGTCAATGATTCACAGGGAACCCCGATCATGAGAAGGGAATTTACAGACTAATAAAAATGAGTTGGAGGGCATGCGGAAGGCATTATCACAGCCTTACGGGGGGTTTACCACTGATATTGAAAAGTGTACCATCATTGCATTCTGCCTGTGCTAAGACATAGGGCAAAATCTTCAGGGTTAACAAGGAAGCTTGAGAACAAGTTAAACATTGATATAGAAGAGAGGCTTCCACTAGACGAAAGGTCTTCTTTAGGCAGGTAATATGCAGTGGCACCCAAAGTGACCCAAAGTGATTTTGAATGTGAGACTTTTTAAACTTGATTACTCTTGTAGGCCTTGACTTTGTGATCATGATCAAGCGCGGCGGATATGAGAGCATCAGCTTTTTCCTTGCCAGCAATGGCAATGTGGGAGGGAATCCACTGAAACTTAAGTTCGAAGCCTCTGTTGCCGAGTTCTTTCACGAGGAATAGCGATTTGCACGGGGACTTGATTGACGGTAAACCATGGTAGAGTTATCGAATAAAGATAGGATCTGTACGCACACCAGCGTGCTTATTTCAGTGTGCTTATTTAACCGCCTACACGATCGGCCCGCATTTCATGTTCGTTCCCCTTACTACGTAGGAGCTTGGCGACCACCTAACACCTTCGTCATCATCTCAGGTCAAAAAGGTTTTGACTTTTCTTCACGACAATAGGAAGGACATCGCAGTATTTAACGTGAACAGATGAACATGACATAGCTAAGTACGTTTGTAAAACAATTAGTCGCAGAAGCCGCAACAAACCACTTTTCGCTGGCTATGGAAACCAATTTTTTCTGGCACGTACCTAAAAAACCAAGCAATCGGGATGTCAAACTCTTTCCCAACGGCCCGAGTAGAAGGCCCATCGTGGTCGTCAAATGATCGTGGTCGACGTCACCATCATCTGGCCGCTGTTGTAACACGCACGCTCGCGTCACAAATACAAGGGCTACTGACTTGAGGATGGAAATTGCACTAATCAAATAATAGCTTTTAACGAGCCAAAGCAACGAAATGGGCAATGAGAGATGCCACATATTTGAGGCTGCGATGAACGCTTCGTAAAGAGCTATTTTGTGTGGGGTGATACCCTCTTCGGTGATGGTGCAGTTCGGTACTTAAAGAGACCATGTAAGAGAAGCCTTATTGTTATCAGTTTATCATTATCGAGTGGAGGGCCAAATATGGTCTCAGACACAAAAACTACTTTCGGCGTGCGTTTTATCTCGAAAGTCGGATTCCACATCGTTGCCCCTAAGCCGTTTCAACCGACAGCGTCCGTTATTTTGGAATGGCTGTGTGATGTCACAAAATTAGGGGCCGAGCGCGGCGCACTCTATTTAGAAACAGTTCCAAACAACATCGCAAGTTCTGCGCCGCGCGTTTTTTCACCCAACGGCGCAGAAAGGGCATCACCGTTGACTTATGCCCGCAATTCCTGGACTCATGCAATAACAAACGAGAACAAACCTGCGAGAGGCAGGTGAAAAAAGAAAACAAAGCATGGCGACAATTACGTGTTCCAATCTCGTGCAGCGGCTTCCGTTCTTTGCATTACAGAGTGGCAATGGTAATGCTTAGGGTAGATAATCGGTGGCCCACTAGAGTTACATAATGGTTGCCAAGGGAAGTGAAGCGCAGTCGATCACCACAGAAACTTAGGTGGGCTAATGAAATTGAAAAATGTGCATGCACAAGTTGGAATCACCTAGCACAAGCTAGGTGTAATTGGAGATCGCTGGGAGAAGCCTTTGTCTTGCATTTCTCATACACAAGACAACCGTTTCCAAAGGTGCCAATTCATTTGATCCAACTCATCTTCTGAACACGGTTTTATTGTTCAATTGCGGCACTAAAAAGTTGAAATATATATCTTCAACTGCACAAAATGCGATTACATTTACAATCAGCCGTACGGATTAAAGTGCAACCAATAATTTAAGCGCAAACATTAAATGTCCTGACCGTTTAAAGAAACCAATTACCTGTGCGATGTATCCCCCCCCCCCGAAATGTTTCTAAACATCACAACACAGATCACTAGCAGGCAGTGGCCTAGTAACGGGGGCGTGGGCGTGGTCCCCCGGTGTCTGGTGCCAGTTGGGGAGGAGGGTGTCACACATGTCTGAAGACTCCCATCTTTCCGCCGGCTTGACTGGGCGTAAGTGGTAAAGAATGCCCCAGTAACCAGCAGCTCGAGCTCGTGTACTCGATGTACCAGATGTGTAGTGCTGCTGAATTGTCGGCTGCACTTTTATCAACATCCTACGTAATAATTGCACGAATTTGCGGGCTAAAAAAATTATTTCGCTAAGTGGTCACTGAACAACTCACCATAGCGGAACGCTTCCTCCTGCGGTGCGCTCGTCTCAGATGATGGTTCGTGTTTCGTCAGTATATGCGGGTGTCCCAGCTAAATTTAGCGAGATCTTAAAAATATGCAAATTCAACGTTACTGGGCAGAACCAAGGTAATGTTGTTTGCCGTCGCTTGGAGATACTCAAATATATTTATTTATTTATTTTATTTATTTATTCAAAATACCCCCAAAGGCCCTCATTACGAGGGTATTACATGGGGGGGGGGGGTCAATCACAAGCACTGGTTGTAGTTTGTACATACTAAAAACAAGAGAGGTTAACAGAAGTAATAATACAGTGAAACATAGTTAACATACAAGATAATTAGGTCACAATTATTACAGAGAAAACATTAGTACATATTAGGAGAACATAAGGCAACTGCACTAAAAACACCAACAAATATCGAAAAACACTGTAAAAGTCCCAAAAAAGAATAATAATACGATTAGTCGACAAGTCGTGAGCGAATTAAATGTTGAAACTTAGTCAAGTCTGGTTCCGTGGCAATGACTGATGGTAAGGCGTTCCATTCAGTTATTGTGCGTGGTAAGAACGAAGATGCATAATGGGATGACTGGCAGTTAATGCGTTTGACTTTGTATGGATGGTCACGGCGTGGAAAAATAACTGTTGGTGACTGAATGAAATCATCGTGAAGTGATGGATGGTGATAAAGCTTATGGAAAAGTGTTAGGCGAGAAATTTTACGGCGAAGTGCTAAGTTGTCCAAGTCAGCTTTATTCTTTAACGCGGTGACGCTGGTGTAACGTGCATAATCTGAAAATATAAATCGCGCAGCACGGTTCTGCAAGGCTTCGATGTTACTTATGATATACGTTTGTTCGGGATCCCAGATGGCAGACGCGTATTCTAGTTTAGGACGGATTAATGTTGTGTATGCTAGTTTTTTAACATGCATTGGGGCTTCTTTTAAGTTATGTTTAATAAGTCCGAGAGTACGATTTGAAGAGGCAAGGGTAAGGTTAATATGATTATTCCATGATAAGTTTGATTGAAGATTGATGCCAAGGTACTTGTAAGTAGTTGCGAGTTCCACAGGGTTGTTATCAAGGGAGTAGGTGGTTAGAATTCGTGGCCTATTGGTGAAAGACATGAGTTTAGTTTTGGAAATATTTAATGGCATTAACCAATTAGAACACCATGCACTTATTGCGTCCAGGTCAGTTTGTAGTAAGTGGCTATCGGTGTTACTTGTTACACATCGGTAAACTACACAATCGTCTGCAAATAGTCTGATTTTAGATGAAACGCAACTGGGTAAATCATTAATATAAATTAGAAAGAGTAAAGGACCAAGTACGCTGCCTTGTGGAACTCCAGACGTAACATCAGCATAACATGAGTTAGAATTGTTAACTGATGTAAACTGAATTCTAGATGAGAGAAAATCGGTGATCCATGCAATTATAGTAGGGTGAATGTTAAGCTGTGAAAGTTTAAGTACCAACCTATGGTGTGGAACACGGTCAAATGCCTTAGAAAAATCTAAAAATATTGCGTCAACTTGGAACCCGGCGTCTATTAGTGCGTGTATGTCGTTAATAAATCCGGCAAGTTGTGTGTCACATGAGTAGCCCTTGCGAAAACCGTGCTGATGCTTAAAAATAATGTTATGGTCTTCAAGGAAGTTGATTACTTGACTGTGTATGATATGTTCGAGTAATTTACAAATAGTGCTGGTTAAGGAGATGGGACGATAATTAAGGGGAGAAGCGCGATCACCTGATTTGAAAATGGGTATTATTTTAGCAATGCGCCAGTCATTAGGAATACCACCAGTTGATAGTGACTGGGAAAATAGAGCTGTTAACAGAGGACAAATACTATGCGATGTATTCTTTAAAATTTTATTGTTGAAACCTAGATGGTCGGCACTAGATGACATTTTAAGATTGGTTAGTAGAGATAAAACACCAGCCTCACTGATGTCTACCTCATGCATTGTGATTCCCACTAATGTCTTTAAAGTTGGCAATGAGTTAATGTTTTCATGAGTGAAAATTGTTACAAACGTATCATTAAGAAGTTGAGCGCAATCTGAATCGCTGATGGAAACACCAAAAGAATCAGTAAGAATGATGTCAGTGCGAATTGCAGGGTTCACCACACGCCAAAAGTGACGAGTATTAGTTTTTAGCATGGATGGTAAATCATGAGAAAAAAAGTTTTTGCGAGTGGATTTTAGTAATGCCTTATAAGCCTTTTCACATGCTTTGTGTTTATCATGAGCACTCGCTACACCAGTCAGCTTAGCCTGCCTGTAAAGTCTTTTCTTTTTGTTATTAAGCCGCCGAAGCTTGTTAGTAAACCATGGAGAACTGCTTTTGTAGGAAATGGATAGCACAGGAATGTAGGTGTCAATGAGTGAACTGAGGGTGGCCTTAAACAGGACCCAGTTCTGTTCAATGGAACGGGAATGAAAATCATGCAGAAATTGACCTGAAAATGTGGTTAATTCATTGTTAATTGCGTCGAAATTGGCTTTACCGTAACACCTTATTTTCTTTTTGGTAATTATTCTTTTGCTCACGCAAAAGTTAATGCATCCAGTTATGACATCATGGTCAGCGATGCCTGCTTCATGAGTTATGTCAGATAATATATCCGGATTATTAGTTAAGATTAAGTCTAGTATATTGGCAGAAGTTTCAGTGGATCGTGTTGGTTGACTAATAAGTTGGGTTAATGAAAAGTCAAGACAAGTGCCGAGAAAGGTATGCGCGGCCGCATCCGTGGCCGATACGGAGAGCGTCGACCAATCTATATTAGGAAAATTGAAATCGCCAAATATGATAATCACCGACCTCGGAAAATGCGCGCACACCTCGCTCAACACTCGATGATACTCTTCGGAAAACGCGCCAGACATGTCGGGTGGGCGATAAAAAACGCCAATTATCACACCAAATGCAGCACCCTTCAGGGAAATCCAAATACATTCCAGAAAAGAATCGATAATGATGGGTGCGGCGATGAATTCTTCCTTTATCGCGATGAGCACACCGCCCCCTCTACGCTGTTGCCTATCACATCGAAAAAACTTGAAAGTGGATTCACTCGTAAAGATGTTGTTATCGTGTATGGTGTTGTTAAGCCAGGTCTCGGTAAGTAACACTAAAGAAGCCTGGAATGAATCGATGAGCGATGAGAGTGCAATACCATTAGCGATAACACTTCTAGCGTTGGTGTATAAAAAGAGAAATTTGTTATCAGTGCTAGAGTGCAATTTTACGGGTGATCCAGTAGATGAAACTGAGCTTAATGAAACAAAAGAGGAGGAACATCATTGATCCCTGCGCCGAGAAATGTTTTACATTCTGTTATGTTAGATAATAAGCCTCGATTAATTATTCAACTTGTCAAATTTTATAAATAGATGAAAAGTGTCAATGAGAAAATTGTACAGCAACATCTAAAACTCCCGATATGCCTTTCTGTTGCTCTATCCGTGCTACATAAAAGTGTTTCACCAGCGTGAAAAAAGCTCGCGAATACACACAAAGTTGGCGCGGGTCGGGTTACTCGATGCACTTTGCGTTATTTTACAATATTACCTTATCGTTACATCCGTTACAACATTAGCTTGGTTCTGTCGCATATTTTTAAACTCTGGCTAAAGTTAGCTGGGACACCCTGTATAGAGTTCCATTTATCAGCTTTGTGAAGTTTGTATTAGTTTTGCCTCAGTTTCGCGGTGTTGAATAAAAACACTGTCTCCTAGTCCTAGCTAAACACCTCTATATAATTTGGTTGTTGTTGACCTCATGTCAGAAATACAGTTTCTCGTTTTAGAAATTTTACAAAAAGATATGAATATTTGACGATATTTCAGATATTCTGTCAGGTTATGTGCGTTTGTCACCACTAGGAACTTGGTATCCTGCGAAATATGTCAGATAATGAATTCGGACATCTTAAATAATTGCTGAATTATCAGTTATAGAGGAAATTCGGGAATCGCCTACCCAAAGTCGCATTATTAACTGAACAAACATTTCTTCTCTAAACCAAGTTGTATTAGGCGTATTAAACACCCACAGTGCCTGCAATACTATGCCACTGTGGCTGGCCCAATATGGCAGCACCGAAATAAATATGAAATAGTGCACCATTGACGTCGATATGTACATTCTTTCCATTGCGAACGCAGACCAACAGTAGCTCACGCTTTAGCTTGCACGGGCTTCATCGCGGCCTTTTCTTTCTTTTTTTGCTTGGTGATGCCAGCAATTGATGCGAAGCGTGCTCTATTCCGTTCCCAACCTTGTGGCGGTACTGCAGCTCGCATAATCCCATTTACCAATAGCAGCAAATAAACAAAGGCTTTATGGATCAGAATGAAGAGACCTCGTAATTGCGATAGCATTGGCGCCCGCACAGCAGGGAAGCACGTGGCGTTTTCTAATGGAGTGGGGAGATCAGCGTCACTAAGACGCTATTTAAATTTTGTTTGGGTTCAGGGCTGCCCACAGCCCAATTGCTACACGACGTAGTACCTGCGACGATTTCTTGTGAAGTTGTTCTTGGGCAATATCTGACTGTCGGCCTTCAGTTTTGCAAATGAAATATTGCCTCTCAACTGGCTAATTAAAACTTTATTAAAATGTATTTGTTACTTATCAGGCATATTTTCCACAATACCGCATCTGTATTGGCTGGCAAGCCTTACAGTGTGACAGGAGATGTAAAAATGAGCTTATCACAAGTTATCAGCGTGGCGCCCTGTGTTATTTGGTGCAAAAAATAAGGCTGCTTGTATATCTGCTACACTCGTGATGACTGGGCGGGAAAGCGAAGGGGAGGGGGGCATGAACGGTATGCAATGCTGCTGTGCTAGTGCTGAAATATCACGGTAAAACGTCACCCCCTTCCCCGGAAGTTTTCAATATCCTGCCCTTCCTTAATACACCCAAGGTGGGGGGGGGGGTGTTGAGAGAAGACCATGGGCCCTTGGTGCCAGACAACCTAGCTACGCCACTGCTAGTAGGACTTAAGTAATTTCTCAAGAAACATTTTGTTTAGTCTATTTGGGCTCCATTGGGGGTTTTTGTATTGCCACTAGGAGCTGCGAGCCAGCCTTCACAACGAGAGAAGCAGTTTGGGACAGCGAGTGCATTTGGTGCGAGGATTTACAGGCAGCTTAGGCTAGTGCTCGCTTTCCTGCATGCGCAGCACCTTTTCTATACCATTATAGTACAAGTCACAAAGTCGTCGGCTAAGGGGGTAGTTCCATCCGATGTTCCAAGCACCTCCTTGAAACTAGAAGGTCAGCTCTGTGCGAAAGACACTTGTTCACTGGGCGAGCTGAAGAATCTGAGGACTCCTCCCGAGCTTGTACTTCTTCCACAGGCAACATCGGTTACTGCAGTAAACCGCATGTAACGTGCGCCGTGGAACCATTACACGTTTTGGAACCGACGAGTGCCAGAAGCGTTCCATGGTTCCACATTCGAGAGCGCGAGGACTGGGTAGACCTGCCGTGGTTGCTTAGCGACCTCGTGCTTAGCAGCCCAGCACTGCTGCTAAGTACGAGGTCGTGGGGATCGAATCCCGGACACCGCAGCCACATTTCGATGCGAGCAAAATGCGAAAACACCCGTGTACTTTGACTTAGGTGCAGGTTAAAGAACCGCAGATGGTTCAAATTTCCGGAGTCCCCCACAACGGCCTGCATGCGCCATAATCAGATTGTGGTTTTGGCATGTAGAACCCAATAATTTAATTTATTTAAGGACTGGGTAGCTCAGTATGAAAACGTCGCTTCATTCAATTAATGCAATGGCGCGACAAATAAGAAGAACGTTTGCTTCAGCCTAAAGAGCGGCCCGCGTAGGTGACACGAGAACTGAGAACAGCTGTTTCTTTCGCAGAGCGAGTTCTGCTGTTTCCTGCCGGAAAGCTTCATCAACGCTGCTTGCTGCAAACGAACCGAGTGGGTGATTCATTCTCTTATCCGGATGTCGAGCGAAAGCGTGACTGCGTAGGTTGAGCACATGATGTGCCTCTTGCAATGTCCATGAAAAGGTTCTCACCGAATGCGAAGAGATAAGGAACAGGTATCTTATGCCTCGTTCGAAGTCACCCAAAGGCTGTGAGCGAACTTTTTGGCTGAAGTTGCGGCAATCGAAAAGTGCTGACCCGGCGATTGACCTAGTACAACTGGCAAGTAGTGTCGCCTCAACGATGACACCCACTGGAGCTGTCGAAAGCAACATTGACTCGATCCGCGACGTTATAGGGTCACGTGGTGGGCAAATAGAGGCAACACCTTTACTGCCCACCTCACTCTACTGTTGGCTCCATCTCCAGCTTCGTCCGGAAGAAAATATAGCAAGCTCTGCAAGTCCCGATTTACAGTGACGACAATCCGTCCGTGCCGCCTGAGCTCCAGCGTGATGGACGCTTGATTCACGCTTCAGCGTGCTTCGCAAAACTACAACCTTCACCACCGACCAGTCGAATACTACCTGGACGAACAAGCCTGGGTGTTGACTTTGGTCCACCGTCACCTGAAAAACGGCTCAGTCGCTATTTTGGACCGCACAAAGTGTCGAGTCACGTTAGTGACGTCAGCCATTAAGTTCTGAATGGCGCATGTTACCCCGACGTCGAAAGCGCGACTCGGCCATTGTCCATGCTTTTCGACTGAAGCCGTGTTTCTTCACTGTTATGCCTCTGAGTCCCCACTTTATCACATTTACTAAGGCGAAAGCCTTAGACGGGTCGTCGGACTAAAAAAAAAGATGTCTGGCGTTATGCCGTCCGGTATTATGGCAACAAGACTCACAGGGAGTCGAACCCACGAGCTTTCGTGGCAGTCGAACACATTTGGAGTTATGGGCGAACTGGCCATATCTCCAAGTTGGACTACACTTGCCATCCCCAACGTTGAGAGTTGCACCAACGACCTTTGATGGCAGGCGAAACCACGACCTTTGTTATCTTGCTTTAGTGCAGCTCAGTTTGAGTATGAAGGGACAGGGACAGGTTACATGATGAACGCTAACTTCCCTCTGCTTTTGCAATGACCTTTGGCTTTAATTAGGACGAAGTTAATAAATTGCTCGAACCCACGACCCAACATGGAGATATAGGTGAACCAGCCATACCTCCCAGTTGGACTATACTTGCCATCGCCAACGTCGAGAGTCGAACTCATTACCTTTGGTTGAAGCCGAACCCACGACTGTCTTTAACTAAGGCGCTCGAACCCATGACCTAATATGGAGGTTGAGCGAACCGGCCAGATCTCCAATTTATATTTCAGTTGATATCGTGAAGGAGAGTCGAACCCACTACGTTCGGTAATAATTAAGACGAAGTTAATTAGGGCATTCGATCTAGTCAACCAGTTAATACTACTGGATAAATTAGAACGCTATGGTTTTAGGGGAATGGCTTTGTAACTAATTAAAAGTTATTTAAACTCCCGCCTACAACATGTCGAATGAAACAGACATAAATACAGGCTGATGCCCATTCAATCCGGTGTTCCTCAAGGAATCATTTATGCGCACAGTATGGGGAAACACCACACTTACAAGCCTAGATAAACTTACATTAATACAGAAAAAGGCGCTATGCTCTATTGATAATGCCTCGTTTCAATACAGAACATACAGATCCACTTTTTTGTAAGCATAAAATGATAAAATCGGGCAAAATTTACACTCACAAATTACTTACAATGTATAAAAGCTATAAACTCGGCAAAGATGAAAAGTTTGTAGACCTCGCAAGTTTAAAGGAAACCAAAGCGTTGTATGCCTTCAGGTACTAACCGCCATTTGAAATTGCCTTCTCTCGCACACATTATGGTACAGAAAGGGTTCGACACGCAGTACTACTTATTATATTATGGGGTTTTACGTGCCAAAACCACTTTCTGGTTATGAGGCACACCATAGTGGGGCACTCCGGAAATTTCGACCACCTGGGGTTCTTTAACGTGCACCTAAGTCTAAGTACACGGATATTTTCGCATTTCGCCCCCATCGAAATACGGCCGCCGTGGCCGGGATTCGATCCCGCGACCTCGTGCTGAGCAGCCCAACAGCATACCCACTAAGCAACCACGGCGGGTACACAGTGCCACTTACATTAAAATGCATGTTACGCACGAGATATAGATATGCTAACTCTAACGAAGAAGGAAGTATACGATTTCTGCATAACCTAAAGAAGAACTTTGCATCCTAAATAGATTCTCTTTATCTATTATGCTAAGATGTTTCAATAGTAGTTATGGTATTATGCTAAAATGTCGGATTAGTGCTTATGGAAATTAGCTAATAGGTGTCTTGACGCAGTTTCTTTTTGTATTATTTGTATCTATTGCTTAAATGTTTTATATTATGTTACACACATATTTTGTGTAATTTTGAAACTTTAAAAGAAGAAAAATACTTCGCTGTAGGCTCATTTCTTGCCTATGTATTTTGCTGTATGTTGCCTATGTACGGATGGCGAAAGCTCAGTCAAGCTGAGACGATACAGCTTTCTTTCTTGCCATCTTTTTCATTCTGTCGTGTATGGGAGAGACGAAAATAACAAAGAAACTGATTTATTGAAGGTAATAGCCAACCGACGTAAAAGGGAACTCCGTGCGAGTGTCCCACCATACCCAGACGCACTTCCCGTGGTTATCGCCAGGTCCGGCCAAGCGCTGCTGCATAGGCTCCAGCCCGGCTTGCTCCTCGCACCGGACGTGCTGGAATGGTGGCGGCAGTGCCGGCCACGCTGGGACAGACACCCTCCACTGCCGTCTCCTGATTCCCTTCCGTCGTAGAAACCCAGACCCTGAACAGCGGCTGCGGACCAAGAAGCACCCCAGGAGCCATACAAGTGCCCCGAGAGTGGCATGGCCACGCGGCCATTCATAACCCATCTGTTCTGGGAGAGCCAGCGCTACGCTCAGCAGTGGCACCACCACCTGAGCGCGGTGCGAGGGCCGACCTACGAGGAGTGGATTAGACCATAAACTGGCCCAATGGATTCTGACAGGGACATTCTGGACACGCTGTCGGCTTTCGCCAAGAACGCGCAGCTACTAGGACGACTCTAAATACACCTCCCTCCTCCCCTCTCGATTCCAAATATTAGGCCTTCGAGCCATCCTTCAATGAATACATTTCATCATCATCATCATCATCATCATCATCATCAAATAAGGTGCGGCTGATTAAGATAGTGTTCATTAAGACACTCAAATCCACGATCTTTTGTGGGAGACTTCTAATTCTACCATGGCAAGGAAAATCGCGACGGAGAATTCACCGACGAGTTCTAAAGGTTGAACAAACATCGTCTACAGACCGTTACCAAAGCATGCAGTGAGTTAGCAAGTCAAATAGCCACGGTAGTGGCATGCGTCAATGTGTGATCTCTGGCAAAACATCCGCACGACATTACGTATGACCTCAACCTAATGGACGCACACATTCTGTGCTTCACAAAACGAGTATGGAGCCAGAAGATCCAAGAATATCGATACGTGTGTGGGCGCACAACGTTCTGGCAATACTGCAGCAGGCGTAGCCATCTACGTTAAAGATACAGCACAAGCAACACTTCTGGACCTGAAGGCCAATTCGACATCGGTGAAATCTGTGCAGTACGTTTGTCGGCGGCTTTCATAGTATCGTATGTTTACTTGGAGCCCAATTTGTCATAAAAAGCAACAGGAACTTCATCGTCCGAAACATGCCACCCGGCGTGCGCTACCACCGAATGATTATGGCCAGTGATTTCAACCAAAAAGCTCAGTGTAATGCAGCACTTCTCAAGAGCATGGAAACCGTTTTAGTTCTGGACGTCGCGCCAACGATTCCAGGAATGTGCATCCACTTCGCACTGCACAATGGAAATTTTATAATAGATATCAAGCATATCGGATGCTATTGCACAGATCACAAGGCTCCCGTAAAGTTCGTGGAATCAGAAATACCGCGGCGGCGAATACATGATGTTGTGGGGTCAGGAGATTTGTAACAATATGACGAGGAAATGTGAGGTCTACGCGACATGCGCCGTGTTAAAAAAGAAGGGAACAAATTCCCTCAATGACCCAGCGCACCTGTCTCAGTGGCCTTCATAGGCTTCCCTTTGTTCTAACGTCCCACCAGTGACACAGAACAAATAGCAATTTCTAGGCGACCGAAAAAGAGAACAAGAGAGAAACTAGTAAAGAGAAAACAAGTAATAGGAATTGACAACACATTCGAATGCGAATGTCAAAGCAATTCAGTGAACGTCTCTTGAGCACACGGGCTTTCGCCTTCATCCTCTTTAGTGCGTTCTAATGATCTGGGAACATTCAAAGTTGTCTGCTACTTCTTGCGCGTGCACATTGTGTTCTGTCGTTCTTTTTTGTCTCTCGGCGATGGCCACTTTGGCAAGCATCAGGACGATGCCTGTGATGTATTTTTGTTTTTTTTAGGAGCCGGTGGGGGGGGGGGGGGCAGAGCGAGGGAGGCGTCGGATAATGCCACTAGGTGCTACGAGCCAGCCTTCAGAAAGAAGGAAGTGATTTGCGGCATCGCGCGTTCCCGTTCTGCGATTTTCGGCCGTTTGGTTTTCTGCCTTCGGGGTAACTTTTGTAGTACGTGACAATATCAAAAGGTTATTTAGTTGACCTTAAACCATTTATTAGAAGAGAAAAGCTTGCTGGTTGATCTGGAATACTGTGTTGTAGCATGTTACTCATTGTTGAGGTAAATGTAAGGAAAAGATGAGGAGAAGATACAAAAACAAAGTTGAGGAAGTAACTAATCATAAGATGATGATAACGAGGGAAGCATATACGGTCCCAAAAAACATTTAAAGAACTGCCACAATCGCATATATGTAGTTAACTTTACCTTCTGTAAAAAAACCCACAGCAGCCTTCATGGCCTGACTCAGAATGTTTTTCTTCCTTTTTTTTCCCGGACCTAGTGAGAAGTACTTCGGCGCTGAACCCACAACCTAAAGCAAGCATTTCAAACGGAAGTTGGTAGTCGAGGCGGGCCTTTGTAGCCGGTTGGGGCAAATGAGGCACGCGCACGCGCCTGAGGTTTCATTGTACGAATACATCAGATGCCAAAACCAATTTCATTCACAGACAGCATGATCTCTTAAGTCACAAAAATAGCACGCATGAGCGAATTGTTGGCAAGGGCACGCACAAGAGGTTATTTCTTCTTTTGCCAGTACCGAGTTGTTCGCAGCGCAAATCACATTAGAGTAAAAGCAGCTGTCTAGAGCGTAGGTAGCTTTGCTTTTCTTATTTTAGCGTACCGAAACAAACGACAAAAAACAGGCAGATTTGCACAGCCCTTACTCTCGATGTTCGCCGCTAGGGCACTTCACTGGAAAGGAAAGATTGCCTGCTTATGCGGCAGAGAGGAATGCTTATGTCTTTTATTTCGCTGAAGAGCGCACGACAATGACGTGAAACACCTTTACCATTGTGCTAGCACGCCTGGTGTGATTATTTGTTTTTCAAGGGAACTCGCAGTACGAGCACCTAATCACTACCAAATTCGAAAAGACGACCCTTTAAACGGTTGACGAAGTCTGGCGTCGGCAAACCCAGACTGCTATAATCGCGTTCTTGCTGACAGGAATTCGGCCGCGAGTTTTTCTTTAGCACTTCGTCTCGCCGTTTTACAGGCAAGCATAACTAATGCGAAATGACCGGACACTGCGCGCCATCGACGTCGGCGGAAACGGAGCGGCCACGTGCTCTGCTGGACCGCTGCTGGAGCGTCCCCTTAGGTGTAGCCCTGTGTGCATTCCTCTTGGTCATGGTGAGCTCCTGCTACGGGTACATGTCCGTGCTGTTCAGGGAGAAGTACGGCGTCAGCCACGAGAAAGTGTCCTGGCTCGCAAGCACGTACGTCATCGCGCAAAGCTCTTCGGGTAAGCTGCGTGCATCGCATGGTGCTACAAATTTGTTGTTGCCATGTCACCGCTACAGGAGGAAGCAATTGCCGCCTACACTTAGAGGCCTGTGTCTTTACGGGTGTCTTAGTAGAAGGTAAACTTACTCACATTGAGACAACGTTTGCAGAACGTAAAGATGATTTGTCAACATCATTATTTTTTGCTTTTTCTTGTTTTTATTTTCTGTTACTCGCGCACTGACCGCCAGACCGTCTCTTCTAATGCCACAAGAACATGCTGCCAACGATATCCCTAAATGCTTCCTAACCACCCGCATCCCTAACACGCTCCCAGGCCCCCGTCTTTCTTAAATTTTTGTCTTTTTTCTTGTTCTTTCTCACTCCCTTTCTTTTTCTGTCTTGATGTCGCCCTGGCTTCCCCCTTTTTTCTTTTCTTTCTTTTTTTCTGTGTCTTTCTTTCTTTTCTCTTCTTCCCGCGCTCCCACTCCTTCGCTCTTGCCCCCCCCCCCCCTTCTTGGGAACGAAGCTCACCGACGTCGGACGACAGCGCTCGTTTCCTCTGAAGTCTCTCCCTTTAAAACCAGCCCCGAGCGACAACACCCGCACGCGACGTCACTGCACTAACCGTTTAAAACTAACATGCCAAGGATGACGAGGCCGCCTTTGACGAAGATATGTCCTCCTTTCGAAACGTTGGCCAGCCTTTCTGAGGCACCTTAACTCTGTTTACAAATTTATACCGGAGTGAGCTATTCCATCTGTCAGCCCCTTTTGATTTGGGACCCTAGTACCACAATAAATAAATTCTGACATTTGACACAGCTAAACGTGAACGCACGCTTATTTCCTGCCCCTCTTACACTCAAAGCATGCGTAATTACTTGACAACATCTCACTACCGTCTGTCAGTTGCGATAAATATATTGGTCTTCACATCACTTCTAATCTCTGTTGGAACTTGCATCTAGAACACTGGAAAGGTAAACCAAAATTGGTGCTTTGTTACCTATAGTGGATTTTGTGCCCGCTTTTATTTTCGCCTAAGCTCTTGCTGAAGAAAGTATAGTGCACTCTAAATTAGAGCTAGAGGAAATGGTGAACCATAGGCAGGCAGTTTGATCAGGACTGAATGTGCTTGGCCACACTGCAGTGAGCGAAGAGGAAGAGAAGATGAAGAAGCTTTAGCGCGAAGCCAACTCACGGGATGTATTTCAATATTCGCCGTAGACGGCAAAGTAAACGGCTTAGCGAAGACAGCATTGAAGTCAAAAACGATGCGGGCTACTTTCGTGTCCAAACGGGATGGTGGCTAGCAGGACGCTTGGAAGGCCTACAGGAAGGTTTTCTGCGCACGAGAAAAGGTACAACGCTATTATGCGCTCTCACCGCATGCTACATCGAGTTTTCGTAGGGTTCGAAGTATCAGACTTAAGATACAGAAACAATGTGTGCTTTTCTAAACTTTTCCTTGTGACCGCGAATCACGTCGCAGAAGCGTCTTTCATGCGTCTCCCAGATGGCTCGAAACGCGTTCGGTTACATGGCCTCGAAGCTGTCCCGGCTGTCTCCTTAGCTGTCTACATAGATGGTCTCCGGTACTGGCCAGAATTGAAACACGCCCTTGGCTGATCCCGTGCATTGGGAAGAGCTATACCTTGGCACCAAACCTAATCGAATTTCTCTATTCAGATACACGTAACACGCAGAGGTGCTTTTACTGACCAACCTCAGATCACTTCACTTCACTTCATTACCATAAAGACCCCCGGATTAGGGGGTTTTACATAAGGGGTTGGTAGCAAATAAAGGAAATTAAATACGCAATGAAAAGATATTTAGGTACAAGTTTGCTCACTGTTAAATATGTTAATTATACAGTTCAAAAACGTGGATGGGGCGATGTCGTTTGGAAGGCCGTTCCAGTCCGAGGCTGAGTGTGGAAAGAATGATGAGGCAAAAGTGATAGTGTGCGCACGTGGCCGGGAGACTTGAAGGGGATGACCAATGCAGAGTGAAGAGAGGACTGATGTAGGGTCGATGATCAAGTGAGCTGTAAACGAATCTATTGGAATAAATACATAGTAACGATACGATGCCGACATGCCAGGGTTGCTAGGCCGGATTCTGCTTTTAACGATGATACACTGGAATTGTATGAATAGCATGAATGAATGAACCTTGTGGCAAGGTTCTGTACTGATTATAGAAAGTTTGTTAGATACTTTTGGTTAGCGCTCCAGATGGCATAGGCATATTCAAGCTTAGAGCGTAGGAGTGACTTATAGGCAAGCAATTTTAGGTTTGGTGGCGCTTGACGTAGATGAAGTTTTAAGAATCCAAGTCTTCTGTTAAATAATGATATCACTCTAGTGACATGCACACTCCAGGTTATATCGTTGGACAACGTTACGTCTAGGTATCTATAAAACTGTGTTAATAGTATCGTGAAGTGCGAGATTGTATAAGGGAACAGGAGAGGATTACGTTTTTGATGAAATGACAAACCGTTGAACTGATTTGAATAACGTATTGGCGTTTGAGAGAGAAACACAACTATAGATATGTAATTCAGCAGCGTAGCTTTCTGGGCGTGTTGGTGCATAATTTAGATACCAATGAATAGCGCGCAGAGGACGAGACCGTAAAATGCAGGCACTATTCAGTACTATTCGTGTGTGTCTGTATTTTACTGCCTCGCCCTCAGCGAACTATTCATGGAGATTGAAATTAAACTATAGGAACATGATAACTTTTATTTATTATAACTCTCTTTTATTTATGACAACTTTTATTATATTTTTTTTGCCGAAATCAGTACTTTTTTCCTGAAATGAGAACTGCCAAAAATTATAACTTGAATAATATAGCAGCACGGAATTTACAAATCCGTTAGTCAGCAGAAAAAAAAAGCTCCAATTTTTGTACGCAGTTGTTTAAGACGTACTGTTGTGCTAGTTGATTATTTATGACAGGATATGGCAGCGCACATCGAAACAACGACGTAACGCTCAATGAACAAAGATGAGTGCTTCGTCATTTCGTGTAGGTCGTTGTTTAGAAGTGCGCTGCCTTAATCCATCTTGTAAACTGCATCTTTTAGAGCATTGAGAGTGGCTAATTTTGGTGCACGACATTACAGCTTCCGTGTAGTTGTTGCAATGTATACGAGAGCAGGGAGAAATTGTCCTAACTTTAGCATATAGCCCTACAAGTAGAAGAAAACCAATCGTCCTGTTTTGGGAATCCATATGCGCAACCCGGCATCACCGCCTTTCCTTGGCGGTTTTCCTGCCACCGCTGCGATCTGCTAGTCTCCTGGTTAGCTCTTTGAGCTAACCAGGAGACTAGCAGATCGCAGCGGAAGAGCCAATGGATCGACAAGTTCATGCACAGGCAAAAATGAATATGGCGAATCAGATCTGCGGAAAACCGCAAGGTGAATTAATGTTCATGATAGTGAGAAATTGTCATGCACCCGGCTGTATTACCGAGCTACAAGAAATTCCATACGGATTTCTCGGAAATAAAGCTTCACAGTTGAGGAAAAACTTGTCCTGAGGTGCTATGCAGCATGGCCAGAGTTTTTCTTTCACCCGAGTTTTACGCGAGTTAGCCCGATGGTAGTGAGCACGGCAATGTCAGATGGCATAGTTCCCAGGTAATGGAGAATTGCACCCCGAACGCCAATTTCTCCCTGGTACCTTGTATGCGAAACTTCAGAGACAGAAAAATGTCAATCAAGCTGCCATGGCGGCGGTATTGTTTACGCGCGAGAGGGAAATGCCATAGCGCTGGTCGTCTGCTGGGCGAACACAGGACTTTCTCTACAGGTGCGAACGGAAAACGACACCGCTCGCATTTATTTTAGAGCGCGCGGTATGCCTCGGCGTCGTACCTCGTAACGGAATGAACGAGCACAGATGAAGATAAAAGCGAACGCGGAGCGCAGCGAAAGCTCAAAGAAGAGAGCGCGAGGAGGAAAGTGTAGGAGGAGGCTGCAGCGAAAGTACAGCGTACTAGGCAATGGTCGAGTGGACCGAACGGCGCTCGTCCAATGAGGCGCCGCGTGAGGAAAAATTGTGCCAGGGCGCTGCTAGCGAACTGGCATCAGGCAGAAACGTGCTTGGCGGCATTTTAACGCGAGAGCGTTAAGGAGATTGCGTCAAAAAAGATCCGGCACTGGCGTCCCGCGTCGGCGTTGGACGTCGCCTCGGCAAAAGGAATTGCGAACCTAATTCCGAACCAGACATACCTGACCACTTCCCTACCACCAAAGTTGCTTATACCTCGTCTTTTGATCTTTACCATGCCATTCCTTGGAATTTTGAGAGCGGCAGCCCATAGACAAATGCAATGGTCTGAGCTGAGATGGTCTGAGATGCGCTAACATAAAGGACAGTGCATGTCCTTTATGTTAGCGCATCTCAGGCTGAAATATTAAAAGTGCGAAATAATAACAGAGAATCGACCCACGCAAGGGGATGCGTTTCTACCAGAAAGCTCGCCTTCGTGCATAGCGTTCGTAGCCAGCGTTTCCTGGTAAACGTAGCGGTTATATCAACTGCAGTGGCCGGGAAGCATGAAAAGCAGTAAAGGGTTTGTGAACGCTATCGCGTTCCACTCTTCAAGGCGAAGCTTAAGCGTCCTCAAAATTTTTCACTTTCGCTGCGGGCACTGAGACTGATTGGGCACGTAAGCTCTTATAATGGTTCTTTATTCGAATTGCAAATTTATGTTCACACCTTTCACTATGTATGCATACATGTTCGTGGCATGGGTTATACAACATGACGTCTTGAATTTTACTGTTGTTGTCAAGTTGTTTCTCTTGTATTTCTTTTGTATGTGTATCTTCCATACTGCTAGGACCATGAGTCCGCATTATTGTATAGATAAGAAACTATTTCAAAATAAAGTGCGTCGTCTGCTAGCGAGCGCTCTTTTGTTGCGCGAACGCAGCCGGACGCCTACTTTTTCTCGCAGAAAGTCTGTGCAGTAAACCTGTTAATGATATTAACGCGACAGCGTCAAGGAGCTCGTGTCGCAGAAAAGCCGGTGTCGTCGGTGTCGTCGGCGTTGGCCGTGAGCGATAAACCCCAGCAGGCACTTCATGAATAAAAAACAACTTGCAAGATGGGCTGGGTGGGAATCGAACCAGGGTCTCCGGAGTGTGAGACGGAGACGTTACCACTGAGCCACGAGTTTTTTTTTCTTTATTGCCGGTCATTGGCCCGGATAAAAAATACACATTCACAAATAATCAAAAGGCACACTGACAATATGTTAAAAACGACCGCAGAACTTGTGCGGCCGCGCTTGTGCTAAAACTCCCTTATCGCCAATAATAATTCCACACGTGGCAACCACTCTGGGATGCACTCCAGCAACTTTTGTTCCTCTACAAAGTTCGGTATGCTTTCTTTAAAATACTGGCGAGCCGCTCTTGCATCGAGATCGGTGTGCCTTACCGCCATTCTACATTTCCAAATACTATGCAGGGCCATAAGCCTGATCATATCAAATGGGGTATCATCATCACTTTCTATTGGCAAGTAGCGAATCCCATACGCATCTAGGGGGAAATCTTTTTTGATTGTGAGCTGGAGCACATCCCAGAGGAAAACAGCATCCCAACAATACAGAAAAAAATGTTCACTTGTCTCCTCCCGCCTGCAAATTGTACAATGAGTGCCCCAAGGAACAAAGAACCCTCTTTCAGCCAGCCACGGTTTGACAGTCAGCGTTCCAGTGTGCAATTTAAAAAAGAACGTCTTAGCGCCTGACGGTACTAGCATCGCCTTAACGCGCTTTAGAACATTGTGCCCATGGCCTGCTCTGTAGAGAGACCGATATAAAGGCGCAGGAAGAACAACATCACACAGGTCCTTGTAGTTTTTTCCGGTTGACTTCACTCAAATATTGAAGAGAAAAACGCGCTGACAGAAACCTGCATGAAACCACAACTTCACATAGAAAGCCATAAACACCCCCTGGCAAACTGCCCACTGAGACAACCATATCGGGCAAGTGTTTGCCCAGGCGAAGTTGGCAAACAGTGTATAAGAACGGGTTTTTTGCATACCTGAAGAAAAAAAAGCGATTAACTACCTGTCTCAAAAACAAATGTGACAATCCAAGTCCTCCATTTCGAACTCGAAGAAACAAATTGGTGCGACTTGATCTCTCCCAAGACGATGCCCACACGAACACTGCGAATACCCGGTGAATTTTTTGGATGTTTACCCTTGAGCAATGCAAGACTTGGAGGATGTACCAAAGTTTGCTCACTAAAAATATGTTGCAAGTTGTGGCTCTAGAAAACATAGACCAATTCCAGCCATTCCATTTCTTTACTGTGTCCCGCAGCTTATCCACTTCACTCCTCCAGTACGACTCACTGTCTTTGTAGCACTAAAGGGGAACACCCAAGTATTTCACCGGAGTCGTAACGAAACTCATGTTGGCAAAAGTGTCTGGGGTCGCCCGCCAATCCCCGTGCCAGAATCCCACGCACTTACCCCATTTTACCGCGCTGCCGCTCACAGCACAAAAACTTTTAACAGATTTGACAGCCTGTGTTATACTGTCCAAATCAGTGCAAAACACAGCAATATCGTCTGCATAAGCCAACAGGCGGACTTCAAGCTCGTGCAGTTTAAACCCGCGGACACAGTCATTCACCATGACACTCAAACAAAACGACTCTATATACAAGCAAAACAACAGCGGCGAGAGAGGGCAGCCCTGACGCACCGAACGCTTAACTTGGATTCGCGCTCCCAACATCTTGTTGACAATAAGCCGCGTCGAGCACTCCCGGTACGCCATGGCAACCCCCTCTCTAATTATTCTACCCAAATTCACATAATCTAGAATGCACAAAAGAATGTCATGAGGCACCCGGTCGAACGCTTTCTCGAGATCAATTTGGAGCATTGGCACTCGTGCACCCATTACATCGCAACATTCGAGGATACTGCGTGCTACGTGTATATTTGAGAAGATAGTGCGGCCCCACAAGCTTCGCAATGTCAGTCTGCAATCTCTTTGCTAAGATTTTCATCATTATCTTATAGTCTCCGTTAGTGAGACAAATTGGGCGGTAAGAAGTTACTCTTCGCAATTCAACGGGATCTTCTGACTTGGGTATAAGAATAGTGTGGGGAGATGAGAAGGACGGGGGTAATACTTTGAGCTGGAAGGCTTCGTTGTATACATCCGCTAAGGCTGGTGAGATCGCACCTTTGAAATACTTATAAAAAGCTGAGGTTAGACCATCAGGGCCAGGGGACTTCCCCGGATGAATACTTTCAATATAGCACCTTTCACTTCCTCTTCCGAAATTGGTTCCTCCAATATTTCTTTCGTACTTTCATCTAGCCTTGGCATCAACGACAAAAAGTCCTTTTTAAAACGATCAACGTCGACTGCGCAGTCGGTGAACAAACCACTGTAGTGCTCGAAGAAAGCACGCTCGATATCTTCTGCTGCGTCGCTGACTTTTCCGCGATGCTCGACTTCTGCTATCTTATTGCGGCGCGCATGCCACTTTTCTGAGCCTAACGCTCTTTTCGACGGCGTTTCTCCCATTATCAGCTTTTCAGCCCTTGCCCGCACCAAAGCACCGCGGTATCTTTCGATATCGAACTGTTCTATTTTATGTTTCAGTGCGCGAATATCGTCCACGAACATGCCAGGCATCCTACATTCCTCACTGATCAATTTTTCTAGATTCCGGCGCATCTGTTTTTCTTCTGCTCCTTTTCCTCTGCATATAGCGCTCGTACGCTCTAAAGCGTTGATTTTAACCGCCTGCTTGAAGTTCTCCCATTTTTCCCCAGATGTCGTGTTACCAACAGCGTTCATTTCTTCAACTTGCTTCATTACGTCTGTTGTAAACGTTTCGTCGCTTAGTAATTTCGAATTCAATTTCCATAGTTGCCACTCGAAGCCCTTTTTCTTTTCTTGCGTGCTTGCTACTAAAAAGCTGACCAAACAGTGATCACTGAATGAAAGTGCGCTCACATGGTACTCCTTACAAAGGGGTATCAAATCAAGGCTCACATAGACTCTGTCAAGACGGGCGTGGCTGGCTGCCTGGAAGTGGGTGTACTGCGTAGTCCTCCCACCACCGAGACATTCAGCCACGTCTTCCAAACCATCGTCCCTTATCATATCGCTAAGGGCCATGGTGCTTGCATCCTTGTACGGTCGAGCGCTAGTTTTATCACGGGCTGAAAGAACACAGTTAAAATCACCGGCAATAATGAGGAGCCTATTACACTGGGCATACTGTTTTAGCTGATCGAAAAATCTGCGTCTTTCCTCAGCGACATTCGGCGCGTACAAACAAATAACACGCCATTCCAATGACGATAATAAAAAATCGCAGACAATAAGCCGACCTGACGGGCATGACGTCACTGCTTCTATTTTTGCTCCAAGGCTATGTCGGATGTGCAAAGCGGTACAAAAACGCCTCTAGTGAACACGGTGTTGCCTTAGAAACGAGCTGTTTCTAAGGCTGAGGCGTGCGTCGCTTGCTCAGGCGCACATTTCGTTGTCGCGCCAAACGCTGCGTTGCTCGACGCTCACCGCGTCCGATGCGGGGCGCGTAGTCGCTGCGCCGCAGCCCATTGTCTTACACACCTTGGCGGGTCGACGGGAACGCTGTCGCGTTCCACTCTTGAAGGCGAAGCTTAAGCGTCCTCCAATTTTTACTTGCCTTGGTGCGCCAATGACTCTTGTAGGCCGGTACCAGTTGTAGTTTTATCTAGGTGAACTGCTATTTTTAAAATTCTTTTCTAAAATGAACAAGTATTTTTGTCACAGAAGATGCCTATCTGCAACATGAAGCTATGCAAAAACATTTTGCTGGTATCGTGTGATTTTACGAGCACTTGTTCTTGGTGGAATATTGATCAGGGACAACTGTCAAAAAGAACAACTTTATAGTTATATAAAGCAGGTTTATTAACTGTGTGGCGCGAAGAGATTCAGATGACTAATGCACTTTTAAGTAATTCTAAAGGCACATAGACATATAACCGCGTGTTCCAGTTAACTTGGACTAAGACATACAGAAAACCTAAGACCTCTAGAGAAATTCTACGAAGTGTATAGTAGCCGTAGTAGTGTGTACTTACAGCCAATATTTTTTGATCACGAGTTATTATTCATTAATTACTAATAATTAGTCAATTTTTAATTATTGCTTGAATCGTAAACATATGAATTACAAAGTTGTAGGGCACATCAAATAACCTAAGAATCAAGCAGTTATTTCGTGCTCAGCGTTGCCTCGTTGGTTTTTCCGAGAAAGAAGAGAAGCGCGCGAAAAATTCAAAATAAGAAATAAGTACGCGCTCGCGCGCCACTACTCAATACACGACTTTACTAGCGGCTGCAGCGCAATACAGGGCTTCACGCTATGTGATGGTTGCGGCATCATGAGAACATGCCGCTGACGCATTGATGAGCGTCGCGGAGCCGTAGGGGGGGGGGGGGTGATTTATTTCGAGGCCTTCAAACCATAACGACGCAATTTGAGTATGCATTTGCGCAGGAACTTCTCTCACGTCCCCATGTTGGGCCCCATGGTAGCTGTTTGGCATCGCTGCCGAAAACCCAATCTACTCTTAGGGGAAATCCTTTCCCTAAACTCCCTGATCCTCCTCCGCAACGAGGGCCCACCGAAGATGGCTTCCAGTTTTTGGATGTCAAATGCACAACTTCCCCTGTTTCCCCATTGTTCCCCTCTTTAAACTCAGACAAACCAGTGCGAACCATCGCACCGTTCCTTGTCTCTGAGTCTTTGACTGACGTATTTGGTCCAGGTAATAAGGCGTGAAGGATGGCAAGCGGTGATCTCCTCTTGGAGCTTCGTGATCAGAAGGAGTATTAGAAACTGCCGAAACTAGTGTCATTTGGGGAGACCCAGGTAACAGTATCACCGCACCGCACTATGAACAGCACCCGTGGCGTTGTCTCGGACGGTGATTTGCTCCAGATGACAGAGTCTTAGCTCTTGGAGGGCTTCAGTGAGCAAAATATTGTCAATGTAAAAAGAATTAAGATGAGTCGGGATGGCAAAGAAATCGAGACCAAACACCTATTGCTCACATTTGTTTCAAGTGTCCTTTCAGAGTCCATCGACACCGGGTGAATCAAGCTCCGTATTAGGCCATACGTATTCAATCCCCTCAGATGTTTTAAATGCCAACATTTTGGCCATATTTCACAGCTGCCGAGGCCGTCAAACCTGCGCGAAATGCAGTGCCCATGAACACACCTTTGAATCATTTGCTTGTAAATGGGCACAAATAAAATGAAATGAAATGAAATGAAATCTTGCGACAAAGCTCTACACTGTGTAAACTGGGAGCACGCCGCGTACTCGCGGTCGTGCCCATCCTGGAAAAAGAAAACAAAATTGTGACAATAAAAGTAAAGGAAAATATTACTTTCAAGGAGGCGCGCAGGCGAGTATCCACCCGCCCAAGCACGCTTTTGCGGATGTGAAGCGTCAGGGGGAAGCGACACAGCGGCTTGCAGCGGCTGTCCGGCTTGACCTCTGGGCCGGTGGCCTCAATGGTGTAGTCGAAGGTGCCGTGGCCTTCATGTCAAGCACAGCGCTCGGAAGAGCGCGTGTCCAGCGCCTCGCTAGAGGCAATGGACACAACAACCAGCCAGATGGCGCCACCAGCGCCTAAGGAACGGCGAGCCTCTCTCAATCGCTCCCAAAAAAGAAAACCTGCGTCACGGCGCATGTAAAGTGCCCGTAAACTAATTTCACTCTCCTAAATACATAGCACCAAAAACATTTATAACAATGGAGACACCGATACTATAGTGGAATGTCAGAGGACTTCTTCGTGACCTCGACGACACTACAGAACTACTACACAAACACAATCCACAGTTGCCTTGTCTTCAAGAGACACATATGAAACTTGCTAACACTAATTTCCTTGGTAATCACTTTATCTTCCGGAATGACCGCGACGAGGCTACATCCTCTGGCAGTGTAGCAAGAATAGTCCTCAAATCTGTCGCTTGCCAACCCGTCGCCCTTAATACGCCCCTTGAGGAAGTGTAAGTTCGGGCCATTCTTTTTAATGAACAAGTAACTGCGTGTTCCATTTTTATACCGCCAAACCAGCATACCGAAAAAACAGACTTTAATAACTTCATTGGTCAGCTTGCCAAGCCTTACATACTAGTGGGAGATTCTGACGCTTGTTACACAATGTGGGGAGACTCACGATGCGACACGAGATGTCGACTCATCGAAAATTTTATTTTAACCTCGAGTGCGTGCCTCTTCAATAAGAAAGAACCGACGTGCTATTATCCACATCATAATGCAAACTCGTCAATCGACCTGTCTATCGGCTATGCTTCTATATTCCCTGATTTAGAATTGTCTGTAATTAAAAATCCATTTGGAAGTGATCACTTTGCATTACGTCTAAACCTAGGAACTCAACATGACTCCCCTCCACCTGTTCCTCGCTGTAAACGAGCCGAGGCTAATTGGAAATTCTTAAAAGAATCTACCTACATATAACACGATTTTATAAGTGATTTTAGCATAGATCATGCCGTATCATATTTTACCGCTTTTATCATTGACGTGGCAGAAAAGCTCATCCCTCAAACAAGTGACGCTTCATTGAAAAGACGTGTCCGCTGGTGAAATTACGATTGTAGAGAGGCACGCAGGAGACAAGATAAAGCTTGGGGCAAACTACGTGAATGCCCTACGGCCGAAAATTTAGTAGAATTCAAACAGGTTAAATCTCAGGGAATAAGAACGCGGCGACAGGCAAAGAGGGCAAGCTGGCAGAGATTCCTTTCAGGTATAAATTCATAAACTCAAGAGGCTAAAGTATGGGACGGGCATAGAAGGCTAAAGGGACAGGAAATTCTTCCGTTGCCCCTAGTAGACGATGAAGGGAATAGCTTGGAATATCAAGCTGACGTACTTGGGGAACATTCTGAGCGCATATACAACTGAAATAATTATTCCAAGGCATTCATAAAGGATGAACAAATAGCAGAACGCGAAGCCATCAACTGCAAATGCAGACAGAACAAATCCTATAACCTGCCTTTTAACATTGCTGAGTTGACAGGTGCCTTGGATGCATTTCAGAACTCCGCACCTGGACCTGACAGGATCATGTACAACATGCTTAAACATCTCCACAGCGATACTCAAATAACGCTACTCGCAATTTCAATGCTGCTGGGCTGCCAGGTACCTCCCATCTAAATGGAAGGAAGCTATTGTGTCCCTGTTTTAACGCATGGTAAAGATACACCATTGCTGACCAGTTACCGTCCTATAGCGCTTACGAGCTGCCTTCGTAAGCTCTTTGAGAAAAGGATCAATCGCCGTCTCGTTCATTTGCTAGTCTAGCAAAACGCTTGACCCATTTCAATGTGACTTCAGGGAAGGGCGATGTGCAAACGACCATTTCGAGCGCATCGAAGCAAACATTCGCGATACCTTCGTTAATAAACAATCCGGGTTTATCCGTGTTATCCGTGTTTCTTGATATGGAAAAGGCGTACGATACAACTTGGCGGTACGGAATCCTACGCGACCTGTCGGCGCTGGGCATGGGCGGCAATATGTTCAACATTATAGAAAGCTACCTACACAACCGTACATTTCGGGTGAAAGTAGGTAATGGACTATCGCGTACGTTCATACAGGAAACTGGGGTATCCGAGGGTGGTGTGCTCAGATGCATGCTCTTTGTCGCAAAGATGAACACTCTTCGTGCATCGTTACCACCAGCTATTTTTTATTCCGTATACGTAGACGACATACAAATAGGTTTCAAATCCTGCAACCTCGTTTTGTTTGAGAGACAGGTACAGCAGGGGTTAAACGAGGTCTCCAAGTGGGCAGACAAAAATGGATTCAAAATCAACCCCCACAAAAGTTGTGTTCTCTTTACAAGAAAGAGAGGCCTAGTTGCAGATTCTTGTGTTGAACTGTGCGGACATCAAATACCTGTCAACAAAGAGCTATTATACTTGACTCTAGGCTTACTTTCATCCCACACATCAAATATTTTAAAGAAAAATGTCTAAAAACGAATTTACTGCAACTTCTATCCCACACAACTTGGGGTAGCGAGAGGAAGTGTTTGATGAATCTTTATAATAGCTTAATTCGATCACGATTGGATTGTGGTGCCGTCGTATAAAACTCTGCCACTACGAGTGTACTAAGGATACTCGACCCTGTCGACCATCTCGGTATGCGCTCAGCCATTGGCGCTTTCAGGACAAGTCCTATTGAAAGCTTGTACGCCGAATCAAAGGAGTGGACACCCCACTTGCAGTGAACATACATCAGCCTCACATATTTTCTCAGAATAGACTCGAATTATGAACATCCATCTTTTAATAGCGTTACCGATATGACGTGTGCTACACTTTTCCGCAATCGTCCCTCTGTAAGACAGCCTTCCTCGCTTCGTGTGAAGGAGTTTAGCGATGAAATGCGTGTCCCACTCCTCGAGCATCGCTTAATGCATCCAACCAAGCTGTTACCTCCTTGGTAGTGGCACGTGGTAGAATGTGACACGTCCTCTCTAGAAGTTACAAAGCACGCACCAGAGGTTGACATACGAATGCACTTCCTAGAACTTCAGTACAAGCACTCGTGCACAGAGTTCTACACAAACGCTTCCAAGTCACATGCCGGAGTGTCCTATACAGCCGTCGGTCCATCCTTCTCGGAATCTGATGTTCTACATCCAGAAACAAGTATTTTTACGGTCGAGGCCTGCGCATATAAGCATATAAGGATATCAAAAATTCGAAAAAGCAGTTATATATACGGATTTCCTACGTGTTGTGAAGGCCTTCATCTCACTCTGCAAACATAAAAATCCCGTACTTATTGAGGTTTACTCGGACCTGTGCAAAGCTTATTTATCTAACCAGCATATTATTGTATGCTGGGTACCTGGCCATAGGCGAATCGAAGGTAACGTTCTGGCCGACCACATGGCCACGTCAATTGAATCCCATGCTGTTAATGCTACTGCTTCGGTCCCTGTCACAGATCTTATGCCTTTCTTAAGAAAGAAGCTGCGAAATCACGCGCAATGCATGTTGGACGCAGAAATAAATGACAAACTGCAAGTGATAAAGCCACAGTTAGGTTTCTGGCCCTCCGCAACAAAATCACGGCGAACAGATGTCCTATTCTGTCGTCTCAGAATAGGACATACATTTAGGACCTATAATTTTCTTCTTACTGGAAATGAACCTCCAAGCTGTGGTAGATGTGGTGAGAGGCTGACCTTCTCCACGTGCTCCTCGAGTGTCGGGAAGCCGAAGCTCAGAGAAAGAAACATTTTCCTCTTGCATACCGTTATTGCATCCCTCTTCACCCGGCTATGCTTCTCGGTAAGGAACCGCTTTTTAACACCAAGGCAGTCCTAGATTTCTCGAATGATGTTGTCCTACATGTTATAATCCCATTAAATGCATAGCGCATCCTCTTCCGAGAGGATGCTGGTGTGATAATGTTATTTTAGTACATGCCTCCAGGCCCTTGTGTTTCAAGGGCTCTAATGAGGTAGTCGTGCTCTAGCAAATTTTAGTATCAGACATGTTTTGTACAACGTTTCATTATATCGCAATGTATCTTAATACTCATAGTTTCCGTCATTTGTCGTCGCCATAATCTTATTACAAATAGACTTTACGCACCATGACATCTACCACAATGAAATCATACCTCAACTGCAAGCCCATTAACATTGGCATGGCGCTCTTTGCCCATAGCTGGCCCTTGCGCCAGTAAACATCACATATTCATTCGTTCAGACAGAGGACCTTCCGTTTTATGATACAAGAAAAAAGATGTAGCAGAATTGACGGATTCATGAAACAACGTGAAAGTGTGTACTTAAGTCGTCTTTCTTGGTCGAATGCTTCAGCCAACGCGAAACACACCTTGACACTGCCTTCTGCAGCAACGAAAGATTGTCCAGGCACGAGGGAAGCAGGGCGAACTGGTCTCTGGCTTGAGTTTATAGACAGACCGAATATAAAGCGCTAGGTATTCATGTTTGCTTACATGTCCCGCAGTGGCTCGGGTCAGCAGCAGAAGCATTCATAAAAACCACTGTAGAGAGAAAGAGCGAGAGAGAAACGGAGTGGGAAAGGCAAGGAGGTTGACCGGAAGATATTCTGGCAAGCTACCCTGCAACTGGTGTAAAATGTCTTGAAGTAAGCGTGCACATTACGTGAGCTGAAGGCTGACCATGTTCTTATGAGAACTACTGACGAAGTATTAAAAGCATGCCTTTTTTTCTGGAAGCAAAGCCTGATCTGTTTATTTTCGCACTGCTCCCATGTGTTCGCTACTTTTTCTTGGTCTCTAAATAAGGAACTAAAATGCTCCGACGTTTTAGTTGTAATTCTTACCGCTACACCGACAAAAACACTGCACTCTATGCATGCACACTGATGGCATCGGAGTATCAAAAACAAAGCAATACTCGTCGTTTAATTGCAGATATGTAAACTACTGGCATGGCATGCCGTATCTCCCACATTGCTAACGAACACTTTTGACACAAACGGGGCAGCGATTCTAAAGCTTGCCATGAAAGCTTCAATTCAGCTAGTGTCTCAAAAAAAAAGAAACGATGAAATACTGAGTCGTCAAGCTTCCCAGGAAAAGCAGATGACCAGCTTGAAGAAAAAACACCTCTAAACTAGAGGACTATGCAATCCCAAGCGGCATTCAGCAACTCAGAGCCACAGTAAACGACCTTGAATGGCGCAGCCGGAATTTAAGGGTTGAAATGCATAAAATATCAGTAAATGATAATGAAAACCTCATCCCAAAGCTAAATAAAGTATAAAATTGGTGAGCTTGTCAGAGCTGACCGTGAGTGACGTTGAGGCGGTACAGAGGTTGGCTTAGAGACAAGCCAAGTACCCGGAATCATCATGCCATTTTCACAGCTGTCACTGCGAGAGAGTTGGATTGAAACGCGCAATGTTTTTCGAAACATGAGCGCAAATATTTCAATCTGTGAAAAGATGGCCGCACTGAACCGACAGCTTTTGTGCCGCGGGAGAGAACAGGCGAGTGCAAACGATTATCGCTTCACGTGGCATGTCTACGGGAAAATTCTTGTTCGATAGAAACTGAATGAATCCGTGTTTGTCATTCGCTGCACAGCTGACCTCGATAAACTGTGCAGAAGCTCAATTATACAGCTAACCTATCTTTTCATCTGTGCTGTTTTTCATGGACCGAGTAAATTTATTTGACTAATATACAATCATCTGAAGCCACGGTTCAATTTGCTGCAGTAGCATGCATTTTAATATTAGCTCTGGCAGAAACAACAGAAACGAACTTGATTGTGTTTTGGGCAGAAAAGAATGACAATTTAGAAATGTCATGTCCTCGGAAACATGGTTTGTTTTGTAGGACGATGTGTATAATTTTCTCGTAACAAATCTTTTTACCTGAACTGCCGTGATCAACGTGGTGGAGGTACCTCTATGTTTATTTCAAATTTACTGAATTCTGAGCTTCTCTCTGAGTTCTGGGCCACTGATCAGCACTATGAAACTGTTGTTGTTAAACGGAACAATCTGATTTTCTGTTTACCGCAGGTCACCATCACGAAAGTAGGTGATGCTTCGATCGTATTTAGATTCACTGTTAGAATTCAGTAACATCGTCAATAATCAAATAGTTCTTGGAGGTGACTTAAATGTATATATGATTGCTAAGAATAACACGAAACTAGAATTGTAATCTCTCTTAGCTATACATCTCTGTCGCAATATTATTACGTCGCCTACACGAGGTATCGCAACATGCGATACCGCGTTGAACTTGCCCAGTCAAAATTCCAACAAGCTACCTGTCTGTTGGCTATACGCAAATCTGGCATATCGGCTGGTGGCTTGATGGCCAACAAGCTACAAGGCTTATCGGCCGGTTGGCCCATTGGCCCTTTGGCGTATCGGCCTGTATGCTTAGCGGCTTGTTGGAGCTCATAGCCTAAGTCTATTAGGCCTGCACAGGCACATCCTTGTGTTACATGTTCCTAACTCAGTTTGGCATGTCTTCTGGAAAACCCAGTGTTTTAGCATACGCAGTTACTGATCACTTACCTGTGTTCATATTCACTACCACTGCAGTTGAAAAACAAAAACCGCATCAAGCGTTTTATTGGCTCATCAGTACTAGTACGTTGTCTGCATTCTGAGGTTGTCTTGCCAGTGTCTCTTGGGATGATGTGTATAAAGAAAAAAAGCAGATGTGGCTTATGAGAAGTTCATGCAAACATTTATGAAAACATACTAGGCATCTTTTCCGGAGAAAACGTTCATGGCCATCAAAAAAAGTCGCAAGCCATGGATAGATAAACATCTAATTAAGTTCATATTTAAAAGAGAAAGGTTCTACAGTTCATTCATGCAAAGTAATGCGTAGCAAGGATTAAAAGTATTTAAGGAATACAGAAACTACGTCATGAAAGAACCAAGGGGTCCTAAGGAATGTTATCACTTTAATATCTTCAACTCATCGGCAGTACGCGCTGATAAAATTTGGAGGGCACTCTCATCAATAACTGGAGCTACGCTAGAAAAAACTACTACACTTCAAACAGACAGCATTGAACTAAAATGGATTGATCTTGCTATCGCTTCTAACGAATTATTTCTGCTCCTAGATCAAGTATTTGATAATATCGACCTCTTGTATGTGAACTCGCTTAATAGTCAGTCAATATTTTTAAGGGAGGTTACAAAGCAGGAAGCTATTTTTTTCATTCTTCTCGCTAAGTAACATTACAGCTACTGATGCATTGTGCATTGAAATAGCGCGGCTAAAATTTGTTATTGACGCAATTACAACTTGTTTTCAGTACCTTTTTATTCTGTGTCTGTCTTTAGGCGTTGGCGTGCAGACGGCAAAGGTCACAGTAAAATAAAAAAGAAAGCTACATAAATGATCTTTCATACGACCGCCCTGTAGAGTGCTGCCAGTTTTATGCAAAAACGTTAGAAAAGATGATTTTAACACGGCTTTGTTCATTTAACGATCAGTTTATTATCATAAGTCCTGCACAGTTTGGTTTCTGTAAAAACAGGTCCACTGAATTCCCTCAAATTAATGAATTAAGGCAAATTATTGCGGATTTCCCCAGTCGCCGGTGTACTATGAATGTTTTACTAGACATTGTGATTTATGCAGAAAAGGGTCACGATCCCACAATCTTCGAATTTCGCGTGCGGTGCTCAACCGATTGAGCTGCCGCGGCGCCGTTTCCCCGGCCACAACCTTCGCGAAATGCGAAAGTTGTGGGCCGGTTCCCCTTCCTGCGGCAAGTTGTTTTTTCATCTACTTTCATTTCCATTAATTTATCGTTTGTTTATTTAATTTATTAAGCACATGTAATTTTCCCTATGTTGTCTTTGGTGTCAGTGTTTGTTGGAATCTCATGGTATGACTAAGAAAAATCGGGCCCCTCGGTTGACCCCCTTTTTTTCTCGCTTATACATAATGGGGTCTCGAATGCGACAACATTGATGCCTTCAGGTGGCATGTGAGGGTTTATTGACCTGTTGCCTACAGCCCCCCCCCCCCGCCCCCCGAAAAAGAAGATCACATTCTGGTGGCGCCTGTGGCAGAAAGGATGTTCCACATCTGCCGACAAGGTCTGTGAGTGGTGGCGCTCGCTAACACTCCCAGGGTTCCACAAGGAAACATAAATGCCCAAGAAAGTGGACGGGCATACGGCGCCGCGGTAGCTCAATTGGTAGAGCATTGCAGGCGAAAGGCGAAGGTTGTGGGATCGTTCCCCACCTGCGGAAAGTTGTTTTTTCAACCACTTTCATTTCTATTAATTTATCGTTTGTTTATTTAATTTATTAGGCACAAGTAATTTCCCCTATGTTGTCCTTGGTGTCAGTGTTTGTTGGCGTCTCAATGTATGACTAATAAAAATCGGGACCCTCGGTCAACCCCCTTTCTTCTCGTTTATACATAACGAAGGTCTCGAATCCGGCAACATTGGTGCCTTAACGTAGCATGGGGCGCTACTCTGAACATTCTGCCATTTTCATCGAGGCGTGACGTAGACGCGACGGATACAAAATGGCGCTGGTAGCCACGTTTTGCTTTGGTAACGTGACGCAAACTTGACGCTTTGCCTAAGAAACTTAAATGAAGGCACCTAGCCTAACGTTCTTGATAAAGCAAAGCAGTTTTCCTCCCCAGTAAAAATAAAGCAGCTAGCTGAAAGCGTACGATTATTCCGTCGAAAACGCTTCTCGCTTCCGTCGACTGTTGCGTACAAGCCGTCGTCTGCTTCATTAGCTAGCATGCGTGTACCCGGGAAACTGAATGAGTCATCGTACGTCGGTGCCAACGCCTTTGTTTTCTACCTCGAGTCAACGTACGCGGCCGAGCAGTGGTAATGAGCGCACGTTTTAAGCCGCGTTATCGCTATCATGCGTAACGCAAGTGACTCAGCTCGACTCAGCTGGCTGAGAAACGGCCGAATATCACCAATAGCGTTGCGCGCGCCAGGTATATCCACTAGCGCGACGCAAGCGCCTTCGCTGCCATCTCTTGTTCAGATCGCTAGTTACTCGCACGGCGGGAGGAAACTTCAAGGCGCCGCCTTGAGTACATTCCTTCTTATAAATTAAAAAGACGCCGTTGTCATAACTTATGATTGTGCAAAAAGGCATCAATCTTGTGTTACAATACAAATGCAGCTGTGAAAAGTGGACAGCCTTGCAGAAACTTTGCTATGCTCAATCAATATCAGTTCGTATAAACGCGTTCTTTTCAAAAATGATGGGGCAAAACACGAATGCCAACACCACCCGAGAGCTATGCAAATACTATTAGCACGCGTTATGAACAAAAGATTTTCATGGCACATAAACGACAGGGAAAACGTGGCGATACGCATTCCTCTGGGTCGCCATTGCATATGTCTGCTTATTGCCATATTTCAAGGGGCTTGTCGTACCACAAATTATTGCGGAAAATCTCTGCGATGGCGGCCCAGCGAAACATCACGCAACGTCAAATTGACGTTTACGAAACGGTCCTTCCTGTGACGCTCCCCACAGCACATTTCTTTAGGCAATCAGTAAGCTGGCAAGGCGCATATCTTGGGATCCCCACCACATATTCGCGAAATTGCGGATGCGTTGCACTATTTATTTTTGAAGCCCTAACGTCGCAGTATAGCTGCCAAGGACCAAAAATGTATTAGTCGATAAAGTTTGCAGATCCACGTCACGTTTCGTCATCTTCACGGAAACGCAAAATTGCATTTTGCAAAACTTCCGCATCCCGGCACAAATTTCAAGGATCGTGAGCGCTCTACAGCCACTCAGAGAGTCAACATCGCGGATAATGGCGGCCGTGAAGCGCCGTCAGTGTCGAGAAAAGCATTCATGTGTGGGTTTAGTGGCCGGTTGCCTTCACCAAAAAAAGAGAAGGTCACGTACTAGTGACGCCTGCGGCAAAAAGGATGTTCCACGTCCGCCGCTAAGGTCTGTGAATGGTGGCGCTGGCTAACACTCCCGCGGTTCTACAAGGAAACATAAATACCCAAGAAAGTGGACGGGGAAACGGAGCCGTGGTAGCTCAATTAGTAGAGCATCGCACGCGAAATGCGAAGGTTATGGGATCGTTCCCCACCTGCGGCAAGTTATTTTTTCCTGCACTTTCACTTCCACTAATTTATCGTTTGTTTATTTTAATTATTAAGTAAAAGTAACTTTCCCTATGTTGTCCTTGGTGTCAATGTTTGTTGGCTTCTCATGATAGGTCCTGTTATGGTAACTTTTATCACAACTTTGTTTTTGTAGCAGCAAGTATGTTTTTTAACATTTTGACATATTCATTTGTCCGTAATCGCTTTTGGGAGCTTCCCATGGGTGTTTGTGGATGTTTCTGGGAGATGTATTTCGCACCAGCAAAGGACCTCATCTGTACATCAAGACGAACATTCGAATTTTCTGACATGCTCAGAAAACAAATAATTTCTTTCTTTAAGGCGAAATGTTTTTTTGAGGTCGATATATGGGCTTTCCGGTGCTATCGAAAAATTAACCGCCCGGGGTTATTGCACGAAAAAAAACTCAATGGCGCCAAAATCGAAGGAAGTAGAACCCACGACCTATGGTGTTAATTAGGGCGATGTTAATTAAACCGCAAGTAATTAAGATATAGTTAGTTAAGGTAGCCGAGCCCCCGACCACTGGTGGGAGAAAAGAAGCACTAGGAACTATGAACGTATCTAAATGAAAATAAGCAATTTATTGTATATCATGTGAGCGTGCAGGCTTTCGCCTCTACCCCGTTTGGCGTATAATAAGGTACCTGATCACTTCGTTGGTTTAAGTGGGGTTTAGTACTTTGGTTATTATTGTTTTCTTTTATACCTTGTTTCCTAAATGTTTTCTTGCATATCTATGCTAGAGTGTTAGCCCGAGCGTTTACATGCCAACATTTCTTTGAATACGTTTAAAAATAAAATTATCTATACCGAGAAGTCACATTAGGAAGCAGGCCATGACGTCTGCCGTAAATCGTTCTTTACGGTACTTGACTTTGTAGCGGAGTCAAGTGCATGATATGTTGTGGCCTCTGGAGAGCTAGGAACACACAGCGAAGCGCCTACTTAAACCAGATATATTATGAAGAAGGCATATAAGTGAAAAGGTCGCTAAGAGTACAGCACACTGAGCGCCTTTTTGTAAAGCTAGCTAGCATACCTATTTCACCTATATTCTTGATGCAGTACTTCTCTGCATGCAAGTGACAGTGAATCGACACCTTTCTTTTCCGCAGGATTGCTAGTAAGTCAGCTGCAGCACAGGATATCCGTCTATCACATCAGTCTCATGGGAAGCTGCTTGGCGTCCGCAGGCCTCGTGGCGTCTGCGTTCGCCCCTGACATTGCCTGGATGACGTTTACTTTAGGGATCATGTATGGTACGTTCAATTTCACTATGTAGTCCTATGGGTATTGAGTATAAGATTGAAATATGAGGATCGCTGTGTAAGTCATAGGGGATCCTTATAACGATCATTCATTCATTCATTCATTCATTCATTCATTCATTCATTCATTCATTCAATTTATTGATCAACTACAAGAGATGAAAGCAGCCATAGGTGCTGAAGAAAAGATGGATGAAGTAGTTGACACCGATCCAAGCAGAACTAAACCCATAAATGTGAGTTGGAATGCCCACATAACCTTTTTATATTCAACATTCGTACTAGCGCAACTAGATCACGATGGCAATGAATGCCGTAATGCGGATGCGACCTTGTTGCTTACATGTAATGTAGAGCGTTTCCTGGCATGCGATTGGAAGTGCAGCTGTTGTGCATTAAGCAAAGTATATGACATACTTGATTAGCTTTGAGTGTGTAACGGCACGATATATAGTTTGTGGGCACTAACCGAGGACATTGACCGGTTGGTGTTTTTTAACAATGAGCCTGGTTTGACACGCATGCTGGATCATGAGAATATGACATTAGAAATGACCGAACCCAGCAAAATCGTGCTAGTAAACGCAACATGTGAAACAGCCAACTTAACAGCAGGAAATCTCCTAGTGACTGGTGAGAACGCCGAGAAAACAAGAGCAAATAATGGTATCAACCATAGGAACGCTAGCATTCAACTGCCTTCTTGATAAAATAAGTACGTTCCTATGTTTAAATCGATCATATTGTTACGTATAAGGATGCACTGTAATGACTATATGCGGGTGTATGTACAAGCGCATATGCATGTAGCCCTGTCCAGAACGAACAGGCCGTACCAGTGTACAACGTTGTCCTCATCGTCTCTTCGATAATGATAGGCCTGCTCTTGGTCAATTAAATAACTATTCTGTATCATTATGCCGTACTCCTGGCGGCAGAACAACCATTGGCGAATTACTCGCGTTCTGTGATAGAATAATTGCGCTCACAAGCTGATAGGCGGTGTCTAGTATAGGCGACGACACGGTCGTGGCGACGATGGCGTCGGCCAAGTACTACACTGACTCCATGACCACGTGCATAGGTACGGACTTCGGTAGGCGCCGCCGGGTCAAAGTGGGCAAGTGTCGAAGGAGTTGTGAACAAGCTGGTGAGGTGCGAGTATGCAGAAGTCTCTTCCGGGTTCCATGAAGAAGGCACATCCTGTCTGAAAAGCCCCCTAAGTGGCTTAGCTATGCGCGCCAAATTTTTGACGATATGGCGGAAGTATGACCACAGCCCTAGGAAGCTGCGGACACCCTTTGCAGATCAGAGAACAGAGAAGTTCGGGACGAGATGGCCAAACACTCTTATTTGGCGGAAGCTAAGTGATACTTGGACGAGTTTAGCTGCTGCCCTGGAGTGCTATGCAGGATGCGCCGAGTTTTGTGAAACTCGGGATCTTCACGAGCTCTGGCGACACCCCAAGATGAAAGCACAAATGGCACCGAGACACAATTTATCTTTTGACAAGCCTCCAGTTTCATTGGTTTATCTAGAGTCAGTCTGGGTGGCTATCATTCCTTGGGCGTTGCCTTCTGGGCGGTCGACAAAATGAGTCTTACGTGATCATACCATCGGTGTATGGGCGTACCTTCTTTCACTTGTTTGTCGTTCCATCGACTGCATTACATGCAGAAGCAAGTTATAAAACAAATGCATTTAGTGCAATATTATTTGTTACTTTAACGTGGTTTAAGACGATGAGCAAAACGTGAACAAGGTGAATGCAGGAGCCAACGTTTCGGCACGTGGACTTGTCTTCTTCAAGGCGACATGTGCTTTCCTCGCCACAGTATATGTAGGTGGGGTTCTTCGAAAGGGGAGGGGGGTGAGGCGGGAGGACGCGGAAACGAGAGAAAATGTGTTAGCTTGTCGAATTGAGAGTAAAGGAACGCTGTGTACAAGGTCAAAGCCAGGACCCTCCCCCCCCCCCCCACCCCAGTCTGTCAACCCACGCGCGTTAGCCGGCGTGTCAAGGGCGTCTGACACGCCGGCTGACAAGAAAAAAGGAAGGAAAGCGGAAAAGAAAAGTGGGGGGGACACGCCAAGAAATCAAACTTAGTGTTGTTGCCAATGGCTTGAGGTTTAGCATAGCGAATAGATTCTAAAGCTCCAAACATAAACAACATTCTAAGAAAATACCACCCAATATTATCAAGTAACGAGCGTCTGCGAAAAGCGTTCCCGGATGTACCCAGGGTTACCTATCGCCGAAACAAGAACCTTAAAGACATGTTAGTGCACGCAAAAGTCAGCCAGCAGCATTCCCCCGTAATAAAAGCATGTTGTCGGCCTAGGTGCAGAACCTGCAGGCACCGTCAAAGTGACATTAAAATTAAAAGCATCGCAAATAGTTATACACATGAAGTCAAATGTAGCTTCACTTGCACAAGTTCGGATGTGATGTATATGCTTGAATGTTCCTTCTGTAAGAAACAATATATCGGTGAAACAGGACAATCAATGAACGTCAGATTAAACGGACAACGCGCGGACACAGCTAAAAAGCTTCCCAAAGCCGTCGCCGAGCATTTCAACGAACCAGGTCATAACTTTGGTGAACTTAAACTCTACATCTTACAGTCAAATTTCCGTTCTGAACGAGAAAGAAAATACAGAGAATCATACCTTATCCATAAGTTCAAGACATTGAAACCAATAGGCATAAACGTTTCAAAGGGAGCTTTCGAATCTATTCGCTATGCTAAACCTCAAGCTATAGGCAACAACACTTAGTTTGATTTCTTAGCGTATCCCCCCCCCTTTTCTTTTCCCCTTTCCTTCCTTTCTTTTTTTTTTTGTCAGCCGGCGTGTCAGGCGCCCTTGACACGTCGGCTAACGCGCGTGTGTTGACAGACTGGGGTGGGGGGGGGGGGGAGGGGGTCCTGGCTTTGACCTTGTACACAGCGTTCCTTTACTCTCAATTCGGCACGCTAACACATTTGCCCTCGTTTCCGCATCCTCCCGCCTCACACCCTCCACTTTAGAAGAACCCCACCTATATATACTGTGGCGAGGAAAGCATATGTCGCCTTGAAGAAGACAAGTCCACTTGTCGAAACGTTGGCTCCTGCATCGTCTTGAATTTCCATCAACCGCATTCCCCGTCTTTTCTCTGGATTTAACGTGGTTTAGAAGCATTTTAAAGCTTACAAGATGTGCATATTGAATGCGTATTAGACTAATTTGTAATTTAGTAGGCTTCGCATTATACCACAAGGGAAGGCTGTGGTGGCGTCATCACATCCATTCCCTGGGCGAGCATGGCGGCTAAGCATCGGAGAGGCCCAGTGTAAACAAACTCGTACAACGAGCTTGCAGTGCGTGACCTAGTGATCAGGCTCGACCGATGTCCACTATTTCTTGGATAGTTCTGTTCGTCCGTGAGCAATAAACCGGCTTAAGACTGCCAATAGCTTCGGTGATTTTACAGATCGCAACGCGCTCCTACTGTTCACAGCGTAATGCTGAAAAAACAACTTGTCTGGTGCTGTTTCTGTGAGTGTGTCGAGTTCCTCCATTCTGCGTGACTGCGAGCGTCATGAATATTACATGGTGTGTGCAAAAGGAAGACAGCCTATATAGCTACGATGCGACCAGGAGGTGACACCGACGATGGATCTCGCAACTACCACAGTGAAGGAGACATCGACAAAGTGCAGATGAGTACATTTCTACTGTTTCATATTTAGCATAATAACAGCGCAGGGATTAAGTCATTTTCGTAGTAACGAACTGATTGTCCAGCAGCTTAAAGAAGGCATTGAGAACTAATGAGTGTCCCTGCTTTTACATGCACGCGGAGCCGCGAAATTTTAAAAGTGATCACGTTTGCCCGAGCTTCGAAGCCATGCCATGCCACATTCATGTCATCAATCAGGTAATTGAAAAATTTGCAGCGCAAAAGAAACTTTTTACATGGTTTCATTTATAGCAAAATGCATTTGGATTGTTTAGATACACATACAGTCATAAACGTTGTACATCATAGAGCGCAAGAAGCACAATATCCTGGGATATATCGAGACTATGCAGCTGTATTAATTTACCACTAGCAAAGTGGAATATCAATCAAAAAAGGGGTCAGGCAAGGAGACAAAATCACCCAGGTGCTATTCACCGCACGGTTAGAAGTATTCGAACTATTACACTTAGGCGGACCTAGAGTGAGGATTGAAAGGTTGAATAACATGGAAAAGATAAAGATAACCTTCACTAACTTGGTGAGATAACAAAAATTCATGAGTGACATTCAGCTTGCAGAATCTATGGAAGAGTATCTTTATCCAGGTGAAATTTCAACAGCAGGTACTGATATAAAGCAGGAAGCTTATACAAAAATTTCATGCCTTGAACAGCACATGGAAGACATTACCGAATCGGTATCGCCACATTACTGATATCCTTGAAAAAACGTTTATCCTCATTGCATTCTACCAGTTATGCAATATGGGACATAAACCTGGAGGTTGAGAAAGAAACTTTAGAAGTCGAGGACTGTGCAGAAAGTGAAGTAACAAAAATTGTTGGAGATAGCATTAAGGCAGGAAGACAGTGGCGTAGTAAACCGTGGCAACTAATCTGCTAGTTGAGATTAGGAAAAAATGGAGTAGGTGGGCAGGTCATGCACGTCTTCAATCACTTGTTGCCAATTCATAACAGGTGATTACATAAGCGTGACAGGATGGATGTCAAGGAGAGATAACTGCAGCCGAGATGGTAGAAAATTGCGTAATGGGACAAAAATTTGATGTTTGTAGGCATAAGATGCAATCAGCTCGCATAAGACGGGATTGTAGGGAGAGGCATTTGTTTTGCAGTCAACAAAAATAGGTTTGTGGTGCTGACAGCAGAGACTCATGAAGGTGCGGAGACACATCAGCTGCTGCCACACTAATCAACGTGACAATTGGCTGTGAAAAGACAACCCCAGTTATGAAAAATTAAGCAACGTTGTCCCGACATATTGTTTTATTATGCATACTGCACTAAAGGCTTCCACAGTTAAAGACACGTAGTACCAATAGTGCAACGAGCATATTTCTTTGGAAATAATGGTTCATATGCGGTTGATTCATTCCAACAATCCACTTTTTTTGCAGCAAAATATTCTGCTGCTGGAGGCACTCAACCGCCTAGTGACATTAGGCGAGCACCAGGCACGTGCTCTTGAGAGTGTGGCAGAGGTCAAGAGGACTGCTCTGCAAGAGTAGTAGCGGTGCCCTCACTGCTCTCCAGTCGAGCCCCCAGAAGACAGCTTATGAAGGAGCTTTCAGTTTATTATGTTGTTTATTATTCAAGAGCGTGAATAAAATTATTGCAGTAAACATTGTGCTGTGCATATTAGGACACTTGTAATCCGCACTTGGTGTCTCTTCAAAATGGGCAAAATTGTAAGACAACCTGTGCCACTCTTAGACTATGAAAATGAAGAATACACTAATACAGCATACATGTGATTGTGTTGGTGGTTTTTTCTATGTGCAAGAGTACAGTGTGTGTTAATTAGCCACAAGATGAACGGTGTAATTCACATTAAAAAGACAGGAATCACAACAGGAGCTGCATAATGCTATCACCTACAGACTGTGCATATGAATGCAACACTCCCCGATTCAAACGTGTCAGTGCATGCATGTACGATACCACATATTCTTTAACAATGTCATATATTTGCATGTACTCATTTTCACGCAGCTTAAGCCCTTGCATAGATCACTTGTGATCTATCCGTTTCATAGGCCAAGTAATTGTACATTTTATCCTTTTGTGTTGTACAAAAAGCGGCATCCTCTACAGTCGGATACAACTTGGGCGATACAATTTGGGCAAGAAGGTGAGCCATTTGGAAGGCATCCTGACAGACAAGTAGAACAATCGGCAAAAAGTCATCAACCAGCGAAAAAGTCAGTATCATAGGCAGCCGCATGTGAGATGTCGGCCCAGATGACCAAAGCGCAGCAGCTGATTGCCTCCACGTCTAAAGAAATAGTCCCCCTCCAACGAGCGGGTATAGTGTATCCGCCGGCACGACATCAGTGCCCATTGTTGCAGGCTTGTGTTCGCCTGCCTTTGAAGTGAAGATTCCGCGGCCTCTTAAAGTTGTATCCGACTATAGAATCACGTAATGCCTTGCACCGGTTGCATATACTTTACTTTAGCAACTTGATAGCACACAATGATCAGGAACAGACATCTACAAAGGCATCCAAGCAAAGCTGGCTGGCCACACTTCCATTATGAGGGGCTGTAAAAAGCTCTCGCGAAATATTCCCATAACCTCCTTAAAAAAGGGGTGGTGTTTGGCACTTCTTTAGAATCAAAAACAGATTACAGTGAATGTTGTGCAGCACGTAAAAACAAAGTGAACTTGGTTATCTGCACAGCATGTAATGGAAGCTTGTGCTTCACATAGGAAACAAGCTGCTCTGTCCAGTACAATTGTTGAGGCAGGTGTGGCGCCTATTATGTCAACAGTATCAATATGCACATTGCACTTTTCAAAGGCCATTCACTTCCCCATTATTTTTGTATGCAGGTTCTTTCACCCAGTGCTTGTATTACATGAGCAGGTGGATTTGAAACGAAAGCTTTGTTTGCAAACCTTCATATTTCCATAATTGTGTGGCAAGGCACTGGCATGTTGTCGAATAGCTCACAATACCTCGTTCCTGCACTAAAGAAGCCCAATGCTCTGTTTGAAGTTGGATATCGCGACAATTCGAAGGCACACAAAGAAGAGTAACACACACAGCAGAGCGTTCTGCTGTGTGCATTTCTTTCTTTGTGTCCCATCGAATTTTTGTGCAATTCAACTCCAAGCTTCTTTAGCAATACACCCAGTCTTCAACCTCAACAATGCTCTATTCATTAGGCCACAATGGCGCACATCTTTGAAATGTCCCAACACAAATTAGCGCTCCAAAAATCACAAGCGTTAAATTTTGCAGCACAGGTGTATGCACGCGCCATATTCTTTACCACTAAACTCACAGGAATCAAAGGGGCAAGCATTAACCAGCCTTACTGCTGCCGTTACCATCACCATCACGACACCGATGTAAACACAGTGCCACGTTTCAGTAAAGGGAGTGCCGGAGGAAAAGGCATGACAGCGAGGCTTACTATAAAAATAGCAGTTACAAGACATGTTCAATGCCAGAATATGTTGTAGGTCGCTCATCCTACTTTGGCATTGCATCAAGCTTGCACACGTTTGAGCATATCATGTTTTGTGTAATCATTGCTCTAAAGCTGTACAACAGGTCTACTCACTCTGCATTATTTATTTTTATCATGGTGGGTTAAATACCCACTTTTCATTGGTATATGCACAAAACTTCTCCTGATATGTAATTTTGCGTTGGTGGTTCATGACATCTTCACGCGCACCAAGTTCGGCAGAGCATTGGATCTGCATTATTCTACTGCTTAAGAATTATAGCACCATGATGAGACGAAAATATATGATTTGTCTATCCACAATAACGCTGCCCCCCTCCGAAAACATACACTGAACCTCTGGCACATGCAGCAACAGTGAACAGAGCAAACACCCTGAAGGATTTTCTTCATGCAAGCCAGCACACTAAGATGCTCAATGCATTTTCATTTCGCCACAAATGCATAGGCTCAACCGGCTTGGCGCAACATCCGCATCTTGCGCTGCAACGAATTGTGCAATGCCTCGCTGTTTCATAGTGCAGTCGATAGATGACGCATGACCAAAATTCAGCATTATGCATACTAAGTAACTTTACCAATGAAGAACTCCAAGTTCATTATGAGATTAGCATTCATAGGGAACTTCACACAATTTGTGATATCCAGTTATCTATATATACTTAACCTGTTTCCCAACAATGTGAGCCATTTGGAAGGCACCCTGACAGACAAGTAGAACAACCGGCAAAATGTCAGCAACTAGCGAAAAAGTCAGCATCATAGGCAGCCGCATGTGAGATGTCGGTAACACAAAATTTAAGTCGGCTACACAGAAGTGACAAATTTGGCAATACGCGTGTCTACACATTGCTTCAATGCTAATCGAAGTAACGCTGACATTGAAGGCGCCTTAATTCCTACGTACATTCCATCGACACAGCCGACTACGTTCGCAAAGTTCCCGCGAAGTAGGAAGCGTTCTTTTATATGTGCCCGCTGTGCCGCAGCCTTCGGGAAAGCCAGCCAACGCTTCCGCACTGCCGCATCAATAAGCGCATCAGACATCTCTGACACAGCGGCTCACAGTAGTTTGATGTCGTCCAATGTAACGCTCGGTGCCGACGCTTCCCTGAAAGCTCCCAGTCCCGTAGAAACGGAGGGCGCAGAGGACTTGCTCTTCGACGGTGGGCGAATGAAGCCCGCCACGCTGTCTCCACAGACAAGTCTTCGCCTAGCTCGTCACACAGCCAGCACACTGACTTCTTCGACAGGCGAAAATGACGCTAAACCTCCACGCCAGTCATGTACGCGAACGTGTCCAGACGGTCATACGGACGCTTGCTGCCACTGGATGCAATGATACAGGCTGCTGCTGCCGCCGCCATGTTCCCGAGTTGAACTGGGAGGGGCTTTCGCGATGTACACGAATTTAGCACGAGTTCGCATGTCAATCAAAACGAGAGGTCACGCACCGCGCGAGGCATGTATTTCTTGTGCGCGCACGCACCACGGTTGGACCACGCCCAACTTATTTTTCTGCAACAGCGACGCGGTGCCGAGCTGAGAGGCATCGACAATCTTTATCACGGATATAAAACACGCACAACGCACTGTCATCGGTGATGTACTGAGCAACACTATCAAAAACAAAGTGTTGACAGTCGCTGCCTTATGCATGTATCTTTCGGGCTGAGATGGCCCCAATACGGTTGCATTGCCTGCATTGTGGCGACGCAGCGCAAAGTAAATAAATATCAGCACGTCACTATAGTTGCTTGCAAGGCTTCGATGCGCCAGGGTGGACGACGATGCTGAAGAGTGTGTACAGCAGTCGTTTGAGATGGCTGCTCTGTCATCGGTGATGTATCGGAGCCACAGCGTTGCAAACATGATCAGCGTCCGAGATTCGCTCGCTTTTCTAGACCCAGTGCAATGGCATTTCTTCATTACAAGCACTGCGCACTCAACAATTCCAACACCTTCCTACGTTCGAAGTCTCATATCAAAACTGCACACAAGAGGCCTCACCTGCCAAAATGCGATTGCTGCGGTGTCGTTAAGATATCCATCTGCGATCGCTGCTGGCTCCAGCAGAGGTTATCCGCAAGCACCTTGGAGTCGTTAGGGTCGGCGCCTGACACCATGTGGCGAGAGGTCATTCACCCTACACCTGAGCCGGAGCCCACTAGCGACCTGATCCCCGTCGCCTCTCATGGTCGTGGAATCGCGCGTGCTGACCTCATCCCCGTCGCCTCTCGTGGTCGTGGCATCGCGTGTGCTGACCTCATCCCCGTCGCCTCTCATGGTCGTGGCATCGCGCGTGCATACCTCATCCCCGTCGCCCCCGCCTGAGCCGGAGCCCACGGGGGCCCTCTCTCCGTGCCTGTCACGTGTCATTCGACGGAAGCAAGATCCCGCCCACAACTTGTAGAGAGCCTATTTAAGGGGCTCCGAAATGTACTTTGAGAGACTTCATACTTGAGACTTTAGATTTCATACTTCATACTTCATGCTTTTCTTATTTTCTTTAAACTACCTTTGAATAAACCATGCAAGTTTCGCACTAGCAAATCGTCTCGCCCCTGCTTGGTCGCCATGATCTACCGGATGCCTGCAGCCCGCCGACAACGCCACGCTACCCAATAAGTAATGTCGGTCGAGCTTCGATAGGCAGGCGTCGCTACTTCTCGGCAGCAGTGCGGTACGCTACCCTGGAGTACGCAACAAACTGGCTGGCAGCGATTGGGATACGGAATCCTGGAGACCCCAACTTTGACGACAACTACAATATCGTAGCCTCTTCGTCCTGGCAACAACGTTCGGAAAGAAGGTGTCCGGATCATGACTGCATATGGTGAGTGCACGGCTTTTCTTCACTGAGATATCACTTGGCTTTTACGTATTTTTGGGAAAGTACATAGCAGTGATTTTTCTTTAAACCGTTGATGGAAGTTTGAGTACGTCAAGGTTGTATAGAGTGAAGGTTTAGCAGCACTAAGGGCAGCCATGAACTTGAAGGAACTAAAGAAGCCGGAATTGTTGAGCTTGGCCAAAGAGTTGTGCCTCCAAAATTGCCTAATCAAAGAGGAAGCCGGAGATCATTGAGGCGATCGAAGCGACCGGGGCTGACGACGAGGAAGTGACGGAATGCCTCGAGAGCACTAAACAAAAACAAGAAGAGTGTAAGCGCCTAGAGGAAAAAGAAGAGCGTAAGCGCCTAGAGGAAAAAGAAGAGCGCAAGCGCCTAGAGGAAAAAGAAGAGCGCAAGCGCCTAGAGGAAAAAGAAGAGCGCCAGCGCGCCGCACGTGAGGTCAAAGAAGAGCGCGACCGTGTTGCACGCGACGCACTCGAAATGAAGCGCCTAGAGATTGAGCTTCTGAAAGCACAAAATAGCGAAAGACCTAGCACAGAGGCACGTGAAAGCGAGCGCAGAATGACAGACTTGATGGCACCCTACGCAGTAGGAGGGAATATAGGTCTTTTTCTGGTACAGTTTGAGCGCACGTGTGAGAAGGCAAAATTCGCGAGAAACACGTGGCCGCAACGCTTGCTTACGTTACTGCCACGTGAGGTAGCTGATATTATCGCCCGCATGGGGAAAGAAGAAGCAGAGGACTTCGATGAAGTCAAAGCAAATCTGCTTAAAAAGTATAGATTATCAGCTGAAGCATTCAGGCGAAAGTTCAGGGAAGCCGAGAAGACCAAGAGTGAGTCATATTCAGATTTTGCGTACACCTTGGAGGTAAACCTGAAGGAATGGCTCAGAGAAGAGGGTGCACTCGGCGATGCCGAAAAGACAATGCAGTGCGTTGCCTTAGAACAGTTCTACCGCCGGCTGCCAGTAAACATCAAGCATTGGGTTCAGGATAGGCCAGGCGTAGACACTATCACGGGAGCGGCCAATCTCGCTGAGGAGTACGTAACCCGCCGTGCGTTCGAAGGCAATGAAGCTCCTAAGAAGGAGGTGAATGCAGACCCGACAAGCCAAAACGATGGTCAAAGTTGAGTCGGTATAAAACAAAGGAAATATCAGATTCAGGGAAAAGTAGTGACGAGGACAGCGAAGGAGAAAAGGAGTCAAGGAGTTCGAAGCCAAGAAACCAGTAGTTTGCTACAAATGCCGGCAAACGGGGCATATCTCCGTGGGATGCAGAAATCCCAAACTAGTGTTGATGTCACTACGTAGTAACGCAGAGAATCTGAACTTGCTCGAACCGTACATTCGAGACCTCGTGGTAAACGGCAAACCGTGTAGAGTGCTTCGCGACTCGGCAGCCACAATGGACGTAGTGCATCCGTCGTACGTAGAGGCAGGCCAGTTAACGGGGGAATGTGCTTCGATAAGGCAAGCCGTAGAGGCATCCAGTGTTTGTCTCCCGGTGGCCAAAATTCGTATTGAAGGCCCTTTCGGAGTACTGGACACTGAAGCCGCCGTCTCGGCACATCTTCCGCCGCAGTATCCGTATTTGTTTTCTAACAAATCAGAGGATTTGCTACGACGCAAGGGAATCGGGTTTAGTGAGGGAACAGTGTAAGCCCTAACTCGTTCCAAGGCAAAGGAGCTCGCGGCCAAAGCAGTGTATGAATGTCCAGTGGTGAAACAAACAGGTTCGACAGCTGATTCGTCAATCAGTACTGAACAGGATAGCCCTATAGGGGATGAGGCGGAAAGTACGCCAGCTAATAAAAAAACCAGGAAAGCAGCGGAGCCTGAAATGTCGCGAGAGGCAGAATGTAGGAGAAAGTTGTTAAACGTAAGCCCTGCCACAATGATCGCTGAGCAGGAAATGCGTAAAGCACAAAACAATGCTGAGCATTACTATGACAGGACGGCTCGCACGCGACGCTTTGAAGTTGGGGAAAAGCGAATGCTCGTGAAACCGTCTTTGAATAACCAATCTGAGGAAATGCCAATCGACTTTCCAGAGTTAACAGCCGTGACGGAGACAAAAGACATTCACGAGACCATGGATAAGTTAGTAGAACAGGCGGAGTTGAATCCCATTCAGAGGGCCGAACTGAGGGAACTCGTGTTTGAATTTAAAGACGTATATTTAGGCACACCGGGCAGGACGATTGCGATCGTTCACGATATCGAGTTAACCTCGTCGGACCCTGTTCGTTCGAAAGCTTATTGCGTTTCACCTCGTCAACGTGAAGTCATGACCGCTGAAATAAACAAGATGTTGGAGCTAGGTGTAATCGAGCCAGGAGAGAGTGATTATACCTCACCTCTTATCTTGGTTGAGGTCTCAGGAAAAGAGCCGCGGCCATGTATCGACTACCGCCGGCTCAACTTAATCACGAAGGACCAGACTTATCCAATACCGCTAATCGAGGAAAGGCTTGAGAAAGTGGGCAGTGCTAATTTCATTTCTACGCTCGATTTAGCCAGAGGGTATTGGCAGGTTCCGTTGACCGAGAGGGCAAGCAGGCTTGCAGCGTTTATTTCCCCGATGGGAACTTTTCGTCCGAAAGTCCTGAGTTTTGGATTAAAGAATGCGCCATATTGCTTCTCTAGCCTTATGGACTAGGTGCTACGAGGAATGGAGGACTTTGCACTTCCCTATCTCGATGACATAGCTATCTTTTCTTCATCATGGGCGGACCATATGCAACACCTGCGAACCGTGTTGTGTCGGCTACGAGAGGCCAACTTAACTGTTAAGGCTCCCAAATGCCAATTAGGGCGCGCGGAGCTAGCTTATCCAGGTCATGTAATAGGGCAAGGCCGTCGTCGGCCTTCCGAGGTTAAACTGATCGCGATAGACAACTTCCCGCAACCACGCACCAAGTGGGACATCAGATCATTCCTTGGCTCGGCGGGTTATTACCAAAGATATATTCCGCGGTATTCCGAGATTGCGAGTCCTTTAACGGATGCTCTCAGAAAAACAGAACCACAAACGGTAAAGTGGGATGACGCAAAAGAAAAGGCTTTTAGTATGCTGAAGAACGCACTAACGAGTCAGCCAGTGTTGAACGCGCCCGACTACTCTAAGCCATTCATTCTTCAGTGTGATGCCAGTGACAGGGGTATGGGGGTGGTGCTCTGTCAAAAGAAAGATGACGAGAACGAGCATCCTGTACTGTACGCCAGTAGAAAGCTTTCAGTTCGTGAGGAGGCATACTGTGCATCAGAAAAGGAATGCGCCTGCGTAGTTTGGGCGGTACAGAAGCTAGCTTGCTATATCGCTGGCTCAAGATTCACCATAGAGACTGAGCACTGTCCCCTCACATAGCTGCAGCCCATGTCTATTAAAAACGGTCGACTTTTGCGCTGGAGCTTGGCTCTTCAACAGTACACCTTCGATATTCGCTACAAGAAGGGTAAGCTTAACGGCAATGCCGACGGTTTAAGTCGTTGCGCCTAGAGTATCGAAAGCCTCATGCTCATCCGGGTTTCCGTGGCATATTTTTCGTGCATTCATATGTTTTTCCGAAGTGAAGCCGATTGTTAGCTGATTTTAATAACCACGTCTTAGCGCTTTCAAGAAATGGCTGTTTTTAGTGTTAATGGGGGAGGACGTGCGTAGGAAATGGGAAAGGTGTAGCGGGTTTTCTTTTTTTGTTAAAAGCCGGGTGTGTCTTGGGGGAGAGTGGCCTTGTGCTCGCTGCTTTGCGGTTGTGGGTCCGGCACTGTTCTTGGGTGATTGCTTGCCCACGCAGGAGACGAAAAGTTGCGAGACCTGCTTGCAAAGACCAATTTCACCGGACTAGACCAAGGAGAAAAGTCACAAGAGCACCACGAGGACGGAAGACCACTCCCCGGAATCTACCTGCTACGAACGAAGGGTTCGCGACCTCTATGGGGAATCCTGATACCGAAACGCCGATCCCTCGTACAGCGGCTGTTGGCCCCAACACGTCGGGATCTTCCTCCCCCGCCCGAGATGCTGCTAGGGTTGGCGTCTGACACCACGTGGAGAGAGGTCATTCACTCTACCCCCTGAGCCGGAGCCCACGAGCGACCTCATCCCCGTCGCCTCTCATGGTCACGGCATCGCGCGTGCTGACCTCATCCCCGTCGCCTCTCATGGTCGTGGCATCGCGCGTGCTGACCTCATCCCCGTCGCCCGCCCCCCCCCCCCCCCGCCTGAGCCGGAGCCCACGGGGGCCCTCTCTCCGTGCCTGTCCCGTGTCATTCGACGGAAGCAAGATCCCGCCCACAACTTGTAGAGAGCCTATTTAAGGGGCTCCGAAATGTACTTTGAGAGACTTCTTACTTGAGACTTTAGACTTCATACTTCATACTTCATGCTTTTCTTATTTTCTTTCAACTACCTTTGAATAAACCGTGCAAGTTTCACACTAGCAAATCGTCTCGCCCCTGCTTGGTCGCCATGATCTACCGGATGCCCGCAGCCCGCCGACAACGCCACGCTACCCAATAAGTAATGTCGGTCGAGCTTCGATAGGCAGGCGTCGCTACTTCTCGGCAGCTGTACGGTACGCTACCCTGGAGTACGCAACAGAGTGCACAACACACTCAAATACTGTATACATGCGCTCAGAGGCACCTTCACGGGGCAAGCGATGATAAGCGATGAATTGGGTCGCTGGGAAGCACGCACTTTTCCGCAATGCATCGCAGAGGCTTCGCGTATGAACATAAACTGGTACATTTTCACAGTACTGCGTCACTACGGACCCTAAAATAACGTACCGCCATTTTGCAGCGACAGCGGTTGCTCCCGTATCTATGACTAGTGTGTCGTTTTTAGTTGGTAAAGCGGGGGCCTTAATTGCCTAGTGAAGTACCTGCGATGAACAGCCGTTGCGCGGCGCTGCATTTCTATTGCCCTAATAAAGAAAGAGTGTTGATGACTGACTTTATTGAGAATAGCACTGCAGCGCCCTTAGATGACTGCTCACCGTATGAGGTTCCCCGTGCGTGCGACGCTCTTCAATGTACCGTTTCTAAGCTTTCGCCTCACTATCACCACTCGCGGCAAGAAGTGCAAAATTTATTGATTTGCTCGATCTCCTTTTGTCATCAGAAATTTCTAGCATTCAAAATGAAATACAGATACCTAAAGAAATAAAAATGTTTGTTGTTTTATTTGTTGTATTTTAACGTATTCGATTGAGCGAGAGTGTAGGTGCAAGAATGCGCCGCATGTACTCTGTTCGCATTCGACGTAGGATAGAAAGATAGTGCCCGAAAGAGGAGGCCCGAGAAAGGCGTGGCAAGCGGCTCACGGCAAGTGTGCAGATAGACAGCGGGACAGTCACGGTATTGCTAAGTTGCAATAATCCGTTGATAAGAATACGCGGCGCTGGCATGTTTCGTTGTGCAGCCTTCTGCACTTGAAACGTTGAAGTAGCGTGCCACGCAGGGTGCGCTCGCGTTGGCATACGCAGCTTTTTGCCTGCATTTCTTTTTTGCCTGTAGCTTATGCGCGTTCCACGCTATCGCCGTTCACTGACTGCTGTCGAGCAAACTCGGGTAAAACTCGGATGAACGAGAAATTCAGCGCATCCTGCATAGCACCCCTGCTCGATGAAAATGTCGAGGATGGTTGAGAGGCGCTGTATGTGAGCCTCAAAAGTTGGTGAAAAAGCGATGACGTTGTCCAAGTAGCATAAACATGTGCATAATTTGAGCCCTGTGAGCAGAGAGCACCTCATACCCTCAAAGATGGTAGGCTCAGTGTTACACATTCCGAACGGCGTGACCTTGAATTGGTAAGGGCCAACAGAAGTTACCAATGTCGTCTTTTTACGGTCCATATTGTCCACATCACTCTGACAGTACACAGAGCGTAAGTCGATAATGGCGAAATAGTGGTCACCACGGAGGCAATCAAGAGCATAATCAATGCGTCGCAGACGGTACACACCCATTTTCAAAATTCTGTTAAGCTGCCAATAATTCATACAGAATCGCCAAGTGGCGTCTTCCTTTTTTCATCATCAGAACAAGTGATGACCAGGTACAGTAAAATGGCTCGATGATGTTCATGACGGGCTTTAATTTGTATAATTCGACGCTCACAGGCGTACACTCGATATGGGCGCCGATGAGGAGGAGCCCATCGTCGGTATTTATTCGATGAGTTACACCTGTGGCTTCGCTCAAGGGATGGCCGCTAATTTCGAAAATGTCAGGGTAGGAAACAGAACGTTGTGGATTCCTCAGTCTGCTGGGCTGTTAGTCACAAGCGATCGTCGACCTAATGGCACTGTCAGAGCGAGAATCGGCCTTCTTATGAGCCAGGGAACCAGGAGAAGCGGCCACTGTGAAAGCGTCCACTTAGTGTCCATCGAAAGCGCAAATCAGGTTAAGTGAGACCCCTTGTGGCAAGACTTGCGGTTGCAACTTGAAATTCAGAACAGGAAGGCAGATTCAGTTCACCACTATAGACAGGACGGTGTGGGGTACTGTGATACCGTGGACGAGGAAGATGTCCGTGATGGCCGTGAAAACAGTCACGGTCAGGAACTCACGGCAACGACTTGAAGTCGACGTAAATCAACGTCTGCAGTGGCAAGCGCGCGTAGTCGATGAAACAAAGGTGACTGGGAGGTCCAAAAGGGTGAGGTCCAGAAGGGTGAGATCAAGCCTGAAGGTGCTGGCTGAAAAGGCGATAAGGGCGGAGTGTGGGGCAACGAAGTCGTGGCTGTAGATCACGCCATGCGGGCGCTTGGTAAGGACGGCGAATTGAAGAACTGTATGGCGATCAGCGATGCAAACACTAGCAGTGCACATTCCATTGACGGTAGCTGTTCTCCTATCTGAGACATGAACGAATGACCACTGTCGTCTTGGACTAAACGTTGAAGATATTAAACATTCGCCTCAACATCACCGCTAATTGTCGTCAATCAAAGCAAAAAGCACAGAAAGCTTCGCTTACATCGGTTCCCGCAGAGTATAAAATCCGCACAATTTTTTTCAACCCCCCCAACCCCCGCAGCACTCCGTGTTTGCGCTTTCATCCTTTCTCAGTTAATCCGCAGACGCGGCGCCACGCCGACCTTCAACGTAGGAATGGGCGCTCAAGAGCTGCGCTCTAAATAAAAGTCCCCTCACTCGCTTCAGTCAATCAGCGTTTATGACATCTATTGCAATGCAGCATTTTGTCTATCTGTGCTGCAACATGTGCCTGTAGCAACCCTGTCTCCATAGATGTCCCCCTTCCCTATTTTTCTTTTCTAGAAAGGTCTCTTGCTCATCTAACTTGCTTACCAGTCATTACAGCAATATATTTTTAATGCCAGTTCCTCTGGTAGGCGGAAGTTCCTAATAGTTCTTGCTGGCAGAATACCTTTTACGTTGGACGTGCCAAAGTTCGTGTTTTGAATCTGGTACTTATAAATCTAAGATGCTGTCTCATGCGTGCAGGTTTTATTGCCAATTATTTCTAAACAATCTGCCCTACGGCGGAAGAGGCACCCTTCTGAACATATTTAATCACGTCTAGACCTCGGAATGAGTCCCATATTTGTAGAAGACGGCACGGGTGATGCCAGTGATCAGACCTGCAGACGATCGCGCAAGCGTAGCTTCTTATAGAGCAATGTCACAAACACTTTGTGCATGGGAAATGACGCAAAAGCTGTTTTTCGTAAAGTTAACCTGACAAGTTGAGAAAGGGAAAAAGCTCCAATTGTCCATTACCACTTTGCCAGTGGCTGTGCGTTCATGACAGTGTCTTTCACTTAGCCGAATCAGCCATTGCTGTGTTGGTGGTCTTTCGACACTCGCAGTCATAGGCATTGGCGAAGGGTTTGACCATGTGCTTAAGACAGGCATCACCAACTGCAAGCTACGGGCGTCTCCGAAAAACTCTTAGATTAGGCGAATTCGCCAGAGGTCAATGTGCCCGATTTAAGCCTAGGTTAGTGCTGAGCGACAAATTTCTCTCTTTCTTTCGCAAAAGAAGTCCTATATTCCTTGTATATCAACTTTGGCATAGACGTCCTTCCCGAGGAATAACAAGGCGGAAAGTGCTAAGTTAAAACGTCCATTTAGGTGATATCTGCATGGGATATTGGAATATCAGCGCGAACGTTTGTTACGGATAGCCCAAGATGCAATTTCCATCATCGAATGCCATTAGTTGAAGCTTGCTTCAGTGTTCACATGAAAAAAGTATGCTTTCATATATTTTTCCACGAATGAGACGGAAAGCAACGCGTTCCATTCTGAATAATAGGTGTCAACCAATTCTCCGTGCAACTAGTGTTCGGGTCTTGGGTGTCACTGTAAAAAACCAACAGTTCTGGCAACGTGCCATTGAAAGTGTCGTGGTCGCATGAGCACGCATTCCCGGTATCGTGGTTTCATGAGTAGAAAAGTTCAATTCACGTCGTCGCCAACCAGTCACTGAAACATTATGTCATCTTTTCTGTTAAGAGCGCAATGACATTTGCTTTTAATTTTAGGCACAAATTCGTCCTAATTTCCCTGCACGCATTTTGCACGCTTTGAAGGGCTGCCTCAATATCGCAGAATATTGTCCACTTAGAAAGTGCTTCCGCTCTATTATATTGCGCCGCAGCTCGAAGAGCGACCGTTCGGATCGTGTGGATGTCTTGATGTGTGAAGTTCTGACCTTCATAACGAGCAGACGAGCCACGGCAACGAAGGTTGAACTTATTTACTTCAAACCGTCCTTTAGGGATGTATTCAGTGATCGTATAAAACGTGCAAGCGCTCTAATGGGACTTGCTTGCCGCCGATGACGACAGGATGTCATCTTTTCGTATTTTCTGAAGCTCCAACGTATACAGGTACTACGACCGGCCTCACAAAGAAGGAGGCAGACTTATTGCGTGCCAGAAGCTTAATGACATGAAGTGCTGTTCAGCCGCACCTGCCCTAGAAAAAGAAGGAAGCGTGTGTGGCGGTAGTCAGAAGCACGGGATGTAGGCGAAAACACCTTCAGAGCTCGTGGGCGCACGTATACGCCGTTAGTGTGGAAATTTGCAGCGATGACCACTGTTACTGCCGTTAAAGCAGGCCGCCGTAGCCCCGGACATCTGCGAAGCCTTCACTAAACTGTAGGACGCGGAGGTTATTTTTGCCTGTATGGGACAGCACTGCCGTATGATGTCAGAAGTATTCTGAAACGACCAGTTCGTGTTTTTTTATGTACTTAAAATTGTCCCATGGAAGCGTTCTGTGTTATTCGAGTATTGAAATATGAGCACGAACGTAAATGCACAGTTTAGTGCAGATGTGAACTGAAGCTACAGACGCGTAGAACAAGTAAATAGATGTACAGTTCCACAAAGAAATTTTTGTGTCAATCGAAATGATTCCGAAAGCACAAACTCTCTGCAGGTTTATTTACTTCTTTATTTACTTACTTTTATTTATTTATTTAGTTATTTATTGTACACTCAAGGCTTGACGGCGTTGTAGAGGGGAGGGGCATAGAAAGAACACTTACAAATTTGATATGGAGCACTTTACATGAAACAGAAAATCAGGAAAAGCGGCAAAAAAAGTGGAATGAAAGATAATGGATGTTTTCATAAGGTACATGTAGTGGCATGGTGACACAGAGGTCATCGCGCTATGCGGGCATATACGCGCAAAAAACAATCACAAGGAAAAAATACAAACGCAAAAACAAAGAGAAAAAGACATCAAAAGGACCTATTCACTTCCTCGCGTTATCTTTCTGAGTTATTAATGCTCACGGTTGAGGCGGACAGGTGATTCTAGTCAGTGCAAGTTTTTGGTCGAAATGAGTTGGAATATGCTACACATTTTCTCGAGTAGTGTGAGCTTTCCAGTGGTGATCAAGGCATGAAGATATGAAAGGATCACGCTGTATCCAGCGCGATTAAGTTAGGTGATGGTGATAACAGATCTTCTTGAAAAGGCAGAGGTATGATAATTTTCTGCGCATGATAAGGCTGCCGAGATGAAGGCTATTTTTATGGCACGGCGTTCGAAGATAGTCCGAAAGTATGAAACGTGTTGAGCGATATTGAACTGCTTCGAGCTTGTTGATAAGTGTTACCTGTCCGGGGTCCTATACGGACGAAGCGCATCCCAGCTCAGGACGGACGTAATATATAGTTGTTTCTTTAATGATGATGCTGCAAGGGAGAAATTGCGTTTTAGGTAACCGATCATACAATTGCATATGGTTGTTACATAATCAATGGGATCAGCCCATGACAAAGAGTTAGTAATGTGTACACCAAGATACCAATCAGTTCGAAAGAATTCAAGCGGGATTGCAATCAAAGAATACGAGTAGTTAGGCAAAGGTGCATGGTTACGGGAAACTCTCATTGTTTTATATTAAAAAAAATGTTTCATTTTCCAGAGCTCACATCAATGTGTAATATATTTAAGGCCTGTTTGCAGCAATTTTCCATGCTGGTATGATTAACGACTTCCCAGTATGTAACACAACTCTCAGCAAAAAGACACATGGGTGAACTTACAAGGTAAATCTTTTCTATAAATTAAAAAAAAAGCAGCGGGCATAGAACAGAACCCTTGGGAATGCCTCAATGCACAGGTGCCTCAGGAGAATCCGTATCATTAGTTGGAGCAGACTGCGTGCTGTTAGAAAGAAATTGTTCTATCCGCTGGAGCAATAACGAGTCAATACGTCAGCGGCGTAGTTTTATTGAAAGCAGCCGATTTTGTAGAGTCTAGAAAGATACAGTCAATTGCTACACCTGTGTCTAGGGCAATGGGCAAATTATTAGTAAACATGACTAGTGGAGTTTCGCTTGAAAATAACTTACGAAAGCCATGTTGGGAGCAGCGTAAGACGTTTTCTGAGTACAAAAAATTAGCAAGAAGGATGTAAATAACGCGTTCCATTTGTTTACAAGGAACCGACTTTAGATAAATAGGGCTGTAGTTACGGTAGTTTTGCCGGTCGCTAGATGAGTGGACTAAAACAACTACACTGAACTGCCCATGTTTGCTGCCCAACTGCCCATCGCTGTAGACAATCCAATCTTTCCTATAAAACTGCAGCGTTGACCTACATTCCTATACGGTTGTCGCCTCCCTATTAAAGCATAGCATTGACTCTCTGTAACGCCTTCACTGTTTACGACGCTTAATTCATTTGTGTTGGTTTCCCCTGGCTGTTGTAGTTTAAGGTTATTATTCCAGTGATTCATAAATGTACTGTAGGATTAGACTAGAAGTTTCCTCGGGATACTTGACCTCTCACGTAACGGATTTTGCGCAAGGAGGCCTCACTTTCTGTTTTACTGAACTCGACCATGTTTCTATTTTCGCTGCAATAAAGCCAGTGCAGCCTAGTTACTGCGAGTACGTCTTGACGAACGGTGCTGTGAAGTTAAGAAAAGGGAGGGTGGCTGCATCTGCCTTGTGCACTGTTAATCAAGCACAGTTACTTGAGTAATAATTTAGAAGCTTGTTTTACCGCACATTTACCTCAATGTGGGAGGCACTCAAGGGTTAATTTTATTATTGTTGTGCTCATCCCAGGAACTGGCATAGGAAGTGCTCTTCTCGGCCTGTGCCTATACCTGCTGCTGTACTTCGACGAGTACAGAGGAACAGCCACTGCCATTATGTGGATCTTCAGAGCCACGTCCGGAATGGTTGGCATGCCACTTCTGTGGCATCTCACGACAAGCTTCGGTATTCAAGGCTGTCTCCTCTTGATGGGAGGTTTGGTGATGCATTGCGTGCCAGTGATCATGCTCATACGGTCACCGCGACCCTGCAGACTGTTCTTCCAAAAGGCGGTCAACATGAGTACAGTTTGCGCAACAGACGACGAAAACGTTGAAGGCCCGGATACAAAAATCGCTACAGCTGTCTCGTCAACGGACTACGGGTGGCATCAATCTACCATCCGCGAAGAGAACCCACCTAGTAGCAGGCTGCGTATTGCTTTGAGAAGCTTCACGTCGATGCCCTTTTACGTGCTCGTCATCCAGTCTGTCATTTCCGAGTACGTGTTTGTCTCCTTCACGGTGACCATTGTCGCACACGCCGTAGACAAGGGCCTAGAAATTCATCAGGGTAACCAGGTCGTCGTCTTCTCTGCTGTAGGACTCCTGGTCGGTCGTATCATCATGCCTTTCGCGACTGACAAGATACACTTCAGCCGATGCCCCACGTCGGCTCTCTGCTACTTAGTGGCTGCGGTCTGCATGCTCCTGCTGGTGTGGGTACAGTCCTTTGGTGGCATGATCCTTCTGACTGTCGTAATGGGAGTGGCACAGGGCTACATACTATGCATCAAGACTGTGCTTATAGCAGACTACGTGGGGGTGTCGGGAGTCAGTTTCTGCTGTGGCGTGGGAGGCCTGGTGACCATTCCCGTGTGGCTTTGCGGACCTGCCGTTATAGGTGAGTGTAACAGCAGAGCATCACGGAAAAAAATATATATAGTAAGTAATATTTTGCGATCGGGCACAACATTTGAAATTCAATTTCTCCTCCATGCAAGGTACAGATGAGAGGAGCACAGACAGAAAGCCAGAAATTCAGCTTGATTAATTCTTTGTTCCTTACAGGTTTTTGGCAGGATGTACCAAAAATTTGCATAAATACAACACCTGATCATGAATATAAGTACATAGCATATAACGAAAAAAGCAATATACATATAAAATTTGCTCAACGTTATTCAACGTTATTCAAGTTCAACATTATTTTTGCAAAGCAGCAAACACCAACATCAAGGCAGAAGCGCGCGTTTTATAGAAGTTACATTAAAACACCTACAAACAAAACATAAATCAATTTTGCCTTAAGAGAAGACCTGAATAGAAATTAACTGATAAATACGTCACTGTGCAATTTCACGTTGTTTTCCCTGCTCAATAATTCGCAATATATGTCGGATGACAAGTTATACGTACTTGTGGAGAAGACGCGCCTCTGTCACGCAGATCGCCAACGGTCTGCTCGCGCTGCTGGTCATTGCTGTATCTCGAGACGCTGCCTCACGCTGCGTCGCTGTTTACTGAACTCTTAACGTCCTGTCAGGCAACCGCCGATAAATAACTTATCCCTGGGTTGAGGTGCTGGGACATGGAGGGGCCTAGAAGAGAATATGACACAAAGTCACAGAAATTCTCTGTGGCGCTTTTGGTGTGGCGTTATAAGTTGGACGAAGTCACCACAATTAAAGTCAAAGCGGCATCGATTTTTCCAAAGCGATCGCGTTTCCAGGAATATTTACTGTGAAGAAACTAAAAAGAGGAGAGCGAGTATTATGATAATATCTACCGGCAAGAGTTGCGAATTGCTTTCAGTGTAAAATACCAGCAAAATTCTGCCAAACTTTTAGCACTATACGCAACTACGGCCACGTTATTTCCTCAACGTGTATTCACTTCTCAGAAGCTCTCCCGCTAACAAAGAAACGGTGAATGACAGCAGCGCGCAAATTATGTCTTGCTGGTCGTTCTAATAAGTTAGCATCAGGAGTGACAAAATAGAAAAAAAGGTGTATATGTGTGAAGTGCCGGCAGCGGGTCAGCTTGTAAAAGTAGATAAGGGATGGAAGAGCTTAGAAGAGCGTGTGTCACCATTATTATTTTTCCAACCTTAAAGATACCTTCGAAGTTTAACATAAGGGGGAGGGGAGAAGCTAAAGCACCAAGAAACATTAGGGGGACAATATGTAGAGAGAAATAACAATAACAAATTACTTAATATACACGTCGGAAATCTGTGACGTCAAATGTCAAGCGAAAACTCAAACTCAAAAGTTAGAGTATATCAGTCTCAAATTAGGAGTCAAAGTAAAAGTAATGGTCAGCGGTCAATGCGCACCGCTGTGTTTTACATGAAATGCCTCGTTTTAACCACTGCTGGTAGATAAAGAAGAACCAGTGGTCGTCTAGATGACATGCGGTGTTGGAATACAATACTACCTCAAGAAGTTTAAGCGATTTGCAATGTGGCGAACGTGGTTTAAATCGTGAATTCGGGACCTCAAGGAGGTACGACGTAATGCTAGCGCATTTCTCCTTCACTTATCGCTAAATCACCACAGAACGATTTATTTTACACTCTGCCGGTCGCTGTTACATCAAAGAAACCACTCTGCAAAGAAACTGTATATTATATAACGCAGCCTTGAAATTGTCCCTCTAATGCTGTCTTACCACGACCTTGCAGGATTCTTCCGTGACACGAAGGGGTCATACGATCTACTCTACGTGATGTTCGCCGCGCTCTGCTTCCTTGTCGCAACGCTGCTGGCGTACTTGACCTGCAGAGACGTAGCCCAACGAAAGCGTCGGAGGAAGCAATGCCTTGACGAGGACGGATCGGATGAAGTGAGACCGATGAACAAAGACATAATTACCTCCACGCTGAAGGAATGCATCGACTGCTAATGTAGGAAATTTCTCGTGAGCGAAGTGACAGCCTCGATGTTTTCATGAGGCGGGAAGCCAAGACGAGAAAGAGTTATTCGGCTTTGAAAGACAATGCGTCATTCCACAACTCTAATATATGAAGTTTAAAGGTTCATTCACGAGGTTCCTCGTCCCAACACCACACTGAGGTTGTGAGAGAGGCTAGAGAGCAGGGGCCGCGGTTTTGTGTCGAACTTTTGTGGGCCCAATGCTTGCGCCTGGATGCATAATTATGCACGAAATAAACTAAGTTCACATTGTTCGCAGTCGAACTGAGAACTCACGTATACTTTTTGTTGATAAAGGCAATCAAGTAATTAACCATGAGTATTTAATTCATTTATTGCAGTTCTAAATGGACTAGCCATCAATTAAGAAGTTGTATACACCTATGGGAAACATCCAAAAGGGATTTATCGCGCGCATAGAAATAGCGTGTGTCCTTTTCGCAGCTGATATTGAAAGCGTTCAAAATATAGAAATGTTCCACTTGATTTTTCATTTACCGGCACCAAAAAGTAGCACCCTCTTGCGACCACTGGGTACTAAAGGTAACAAGAAATCACTGCGCACGCACTATTTCCACGACGCGCCGTTTCGGTGCTCGCTCCCAACCAACACCAACGTCACGTATTGTCTCGCGATAGGCGAAAGCGTAGATTTAGTACACTAATCCCATGGGCGCGAGGAATTAGTAACCCTCCACTTTAATATTAGTGATTTCGTTTGAGGACACTACACTCTGGTGCGAGTTTAGTGCGGGTGAACGCGTATTCGCGCGTTATTTTCCCAATTTATTGGGCTTTCTCTTTCCGCTGGAAAAATTCAGCACGCTAGATCTATATTTCTGGGAGCATCCCTGTTTCATGTTGGTATGGATATCTGCAACTTCTCAATTGAAGTTTCTTTAGTACGGCAGAGAATAACCCATTACACAACTAGTTTTATTTGACTTATTGAATGTATTAAGCAAAAATATGACTGGTGGCCTCTCTGATCTATTGTGAACAATATGTACTTTGATTCATTCATGCAAAGTAACCCATCTTTTTTAAAGCTTGGTTCATGTTAGTTGTGAAACCACGTGTGTGTGGACACGCTTTAAACAAGGTATGCTCAGGCCCGGTGACAGTACTTAGGTGCTTTCAGAATTCTGTTGCGCTCAGAAAGAGCCGGCACAGCCCCAAGAACAAAAGAAAAAGCAAAGGATAGGTATAGCTTTAGGGAAATGAAGAAAAATTGCACATTTTTCTAAGAAGGTGAGTTCTCCTTGCAGCTTGCGCAGTGCACTGTTTGCAGAGGCGCTGCATGGCCGGAACGGAAACCACAGATAGTACTTTGCCATTCTAGAGTTGTTGTAGATTATGAAGTGGCGGAGTTGTTGAGCCGGTTCTGGTGAAGGCTGCTCGCTAACTGTGCTCACTGGTGGAGTGATGTTTAGTAATGCATTAAGAGTAATATTGTTTATTAAGTGGCTTAAGTGTTGTGAAGCAGTGGGCCTCTATGTACTACATGTACAAGTGGTGTAACAATGTTCTGGCATAGTGGTGTTCAACAATCATATTTCTGTGTCCAATAATGAACTGTGTGAAGAGTGCAGTAAAGTTAATACTTCAAATGAAATGATATGTGATGAGTGTATACGCTGGTGCGAACGAGGAAAAATGGTGAAAAATGGTGGTCCTGGTGCTGGGAAAAGCATTGAAGGTGAAAGAAATGTAAGCACAATGAAGGAGATGAAAAAGCGGCTTTCCACATGAAAAAGTCTTGAAGGCAGGCCCCCATACTGCCTCAGGAGTTAATAAGTAAACGCGGAAATAAACGAAAAGAATACGACAAATGAGAGAGCATGAAAGCAGGAGGTGGCAGCGGAAGAGATAAATAGAAAAAAGACGTAAGAATATACGAAAGTGGCCGAACCAAACAACTGAGTATATGAAAGAAGAAGAAGAAGTGGCACAATGCACGCGCAGCTACGTGGCCAGCGCTGCGAAAGGGCACGCAGCAGGACACAGCAGCCCATCTACCGTCTTGGACGACGGGCAGGAGAAGGAGCTGAAGGCCGGACGTGACGGACCTATCGTGGAGACTGCGGCAATAGAGTGGAGGCTGGTGCCTCTGCTGCCGCGGCTGCGGCCCACGAGCTAAGCGGGCGCCACACCGAAGACCTCAGATACAAGCTGACGGCGTCGCTTCCGATCGGAGTCGGCTGGGCGATTCAGGCGCTTCGTCCGCGCCACCGTCTTGACCTCCTGGCAAGATCAACCGTCGAACGGACGGTGGAGACAGCGACGTCGAATGCTCGACGAATAGGCGGGGCTAACGACTTTTCGAGGGAAGAAGCGACAACGAGGCGACGCGGCAACGCCGGTGGAGTGAATGCAAATATTGTGAACTTACCGATGCATTCTGTGTGGGACTATAGGGAATGCGTGGAATTAACTCATGCTGTTCATTGATTCTTTCTGCTTGTCTTTAAGCTTTGCTTTTTCAATGATAGATGTTTGTCTTAAACATGCAACTTCTCCCTGTCTGTCTTTAGTTTGTCGAAATTCTTCACAATTGGCAAGCCTGCCGCGATATACTTCTGGCTCCGTCACGAATTTCAGCATTCTAGAGATAGGTTGGGACCACATATTAGCTACTGTTCTCGAACGAAAGCTCAGCAGGGAGCAGGGCCTGAAAGTAATTGAAGATGGAAGGAACTGTGTCCATGCTGATCGATTAGCAGAACGTACTGCATTTCAGAAAGAATATGAGAGGAAACAGTCTCCAGAGAGAAAATGTTAACATAACAGAAGCAGTCAAGATGATAGGTAGCACTCATAGCACACCTGAAGCGAAGTCTGAGACAATGCGAGTTGTTGCTGCAAAAGGATTACCACTGTAAGTCTATGGATGAGCGCACCGCGGAATCCAATCACACTCGACAGCTAAAGGTAGAACACCCGAATGATGAGTGTATGAATGATCTATATGAGTGTACTTGTTCTATACTTGTTCTTGTTGAATGATCTATATGAGTGCACTACTCATTGTTAATAATAACAATGAGTAGTGCAGTGTACTTGCAGAAACACCCTGCTCATGAAAGTGAACACTCCTCAGAACAGACAATACAAAAGGAGACTGAAGAGAGAGGGAGTAGCTCATTGCTTCACAAGGTGTGTTTTGAGAGTAGAGCAAGTGAACATATTATGTAGGAAGGGTGACCACCCTCATGGGGCAAGTTGTCTGATGATATGGTGATTTACGACAGCCGCAACCTCTGTGAACACAAGCTACTGACCAGCAAGCAAGACGTTTTTGTCCATACGAACACAGGTGGAGAAGTTTCATTAGTGGCGATAATGAAGTGCAAATTAAGCAGGCCACGACATCAGACAAATACATTCAACGAGCAGAGAAAGCAGAGAAAGCGAAAAGAAAGAAGGGAAAGGGAGAGACGAGATCGCAAAAATTCTTTGAGGAAAAGAAACATCGGAAGTCACGCACCCTCCTTCATGAGGAAGACACAAAGCGAACACTGTTGGGGATGGTCTACGGTGCTGTTCATTGTATTGCCACTAAGAAAAGGTCGTTTGAGTTTGCATTGATCAACCTTAGAATATCTGAACATGAAAACTACGAAGAATGTCATAACGGTTCTGAACAAGAGCTGCGAGAATTTAACTGTAGGTCCAAAGCTCGCCCCAATAACAAGAAACAATTTTTGAAGAACCACGTTTTTAACTTCTTGTTCAAGTGCAAAGCCAGCAGCTACACTAATCGCTCAAAAAGGCGCGCATGCCAAATGTATAGACGGAAGATAGAGATCGCTGAGAGTGACATGGTGCACAAACAAGCATGAGTTCTGGAAGCTAAAACCATGAATTAAAAAAAAAACAGGCAAAGTTAAACTCCACAAGAAACTTTCAAAGCCAGGCATGAACTATCCAGGCGCAGGATAGAGAAGAGTTAAAATAAGTAGCAGCTCTGCAAATTCTCGGTGTTGACATGGAAGAAATCACTATGGCAACAATGAGGATATAAATACAATTCCAATTGGGAGAGGACGAGGGTCCCTATGAGGTTCGGATGGATCGTTAAATTGATGGGGAGCACTACTGGTTTTCGGGACGTAATGTATGTTATGCATGTAAAATTAGAGTGTAACTTGCATTCGGATGTGGATGTTTCTTACCATAGTATCCGTTGGGTAGAATACAAGAATTGAACGCATTAGGAGTTACGGCTAGTGTTACCATGGCATGCATAAAAATGTGTCGGAGCACAGCGCTCTTAAGGGTACTCGCATGCTGTAATCATCGCGGTTGGTGAAGCCCTGAGCTTGTATTTGAGTTACAGTTGATCGAAAATGTTCCCTTTTTTCGTAAAACCCTTGTGTGGCGCAGACCACAGATAGTACCTTGCCATTCGCAGAGTTGGTTGTTATAGATTGTGAAGTGGCGGAGTGGTTGGGCAGAGTCGTGGGAAGGCTGCTCGCTAAATGGGCTGAGCGGTGGAGTGGTGTTTAGTAATGCAGTAAGTATTGTTTGTATTGGTGTGAAGCAGTGGAGTGCTACGCGCTACATGTACAAGCGGTATAACAATGTTGTGGTATAGTAGTGTTGAACAATTTTTTTTTGGCGCTAAATAATGAACTCTATGAAAAGTGCAGTGAAGTGAATATGTGAAGTGAAATTATGTGTAATTGGTGTGCACACTGGTGCAAACGATGAAAATGGTGAAAGACGTGGCTTGCTAGTATTGGGCAAAGATATGAAGATGGCAGAAAGATCAGCACAAGGAGGAAAATGAAAATCACTTTTTCACATGAATACCTCTTGCACGCAGGCGTATGTCATGAGTTAATAAAGAAACGGGGAAAACATGAAAAAGAAGAAGGTAAATAATACAGCAAGAAAGCATGAGGTGGCAGTGGAGGAGATAAAAAGAAAGATGTCGGAAATTCGAAAGAGGCCGTAAGGAAAGAACTGGATGCATGAAAGAAGAAGCTCTAAAATGTACATGGAGCTACTTGAACAGCGTTGCAAAAGGGCGCGTAGCAGAAGAGAGTAGCCAAGCTACGCTCCCGGATGACGGGAAGCAAAAGGGGATGAAGGCCGGATGTGACGGATGGCTACTGGAGACGGCTGTAATCTATCGGGGGCTGTGCTTAAGCTGCCGTGACTGCGACGCGTGAGCTAAGCCGTGACCACATCCGTGACCTCAGTGCAGGCTGACGGCACCGTTTCCGAGAGTCTCTGTGGCTCTGATCCACAGGCTAGCGGAGACGGTATGGCAATGCGGCGTCCCGGCCGCCCATGCACCGTCCTGACCTTCTAGCCAGATGAAGCGCACACTGGACGAAGCAGGCAGCGACATCGAATACACGACGCATCTGCGGGCTCAACGACTTTTGGTTGAAAGTAGCGATGACGAGTGGCGTGGCTGCGCGGGTGGTCTAAATGTAAATACTTTGGACTTATCAATGCATTGTACCTGAGGAATTTGGGGAATGTGTCGACGAACCTCGTGTCGTACACTGTTTGGTTTGAGTTTTCGTTGATGATTGTATTTTTTTCATTAATATATGGTTGTCTTACACATGCGACTTGTCCCTGTCTGTTTATAGTTTGTCGAAATTAGTGAAAACAGTCGATAGAGTGAAGAAAGTGTAAAGTATTGTGTCGTGTTGCGTTGGAAACCGTAGCGCCATGTCTTTGCGCTTCGCAATTTAAATAATTTCCTGAACAGCATCAAGTAAACAACCGCAACTGGAATGGCGCCTTTAACAAGGTCAAGCACTCACTCGCAATAGGATTGTCATTGAAGAAACATGGTACCTTGGCAATTACTCAGACCCACCATCAGATTACTTAGTTTCCATAGTATTGTGGGCCTCGAGTCGCTATTGTCAACAGCTTAGCTGCACACGTCCGTACTCATTCGTGCCTATTTGCTCCATTCTTATAATTGCTCCCTCGCATACCCTCCGATTCCTTTAATCATCTTTCCGATTCGGTGTGCGCAATCTAGCAGGGAAAGGGGCATGTCTTACAACCTTCTTCTTTTTCTCTATAAGTCAAACCCATGTCTCTTCTAAGACATCACCGGCAATAATTAACATTCCGTAAGCATGAGAAATAAATCGGTTGGCATTATGCAAATTGCATGATGTGACCGCGTTATTCCGAATGACAGCAGCATTCTGGTAAATTCTGTAACATACAACCGCAGTGGTTGCCATTGATTCACCTTCTTTCCCGAACACAGCCATACATGCACTTTGCGTATGCACCATATGCACGTACGTTAAACGCATCATTCATTCTTCTTGTTGAATTCGTCTGTTTTCTTGAACACAGCGGAGGAATGCACGAAGTGCATTCTTCGTTAGATGAGAAGGAATAGCAGCATTTGAGAAAGATGAGGTGTTTGACGCGTACATAGCTGTAACGCTATGATTACTATAAAAAATGATAAACAAATAAAAGAAATAGTCGGAAAAACTGTAAAGATCGTATATGGCACTAGTCACCGCCCTTCTTTTTTATTAGCATCGTCTTCAGTGCCTTCAGCAACGCAGGTCGTCGACGTTGATCTCGTCGATTCGCTGGTATCTCCAGCCTTCTGGTGAAGCGCATGTCGCTGAAATTCGGTTCCTGGGAAACTCTCGAAGCGCGCGAACCTGACAGTCGCATGTGATGGCACCTGCAGGAAAAGAAGGATACGCATGCAGGCCACTCCGCATGTAAATTTTCTTGCCCATATGTGCCCTACGCTAATGAACGTAGTCTAATGTTTAACGAAAATTCGTGCGGCGTGAGGGTATAACAGGTGACGAAAATAAAACGAGACCTCTCCTAAGGTTGGAACAAATGAAGGTATTTCCGCGGGCGAGGGCAATAGAGGCCCGAAGTAGCTGGTTGTGTCTGGAAAAAAAGATGACGACCCCCTATAAGCTAGCGATGGCTATTGCCTTTTAACTGGTGCGGCGTATCTGCGTATATATATAGAGCTTCTCGTCTCTGTGTTTCCATGTAACAATTATAATGCACATTACGTGGCCGCCACGCGTGCCAATATTTACAAAATCTCGCAGCACCTCGCGTTAGTTTTCACTGTGAACCCTAGTGAGCTTTTAACGTCAATAACATGTTTACGTTTATTCAGCCAAATGCGAGTGCTTGTTTAATTTTGATTTGCGCGCCATCCGTCGGACCATCCTAGCCTCGCTGGCAATGACAACGATTCCTGCGTGCTCGCTATATCTGATTTACGCCACATCGGCACCAAACAGCGTCGGTATGAACCCTTCAAGCTCACCCTACAGCTACTCTCTTGCGCACTTTCCGACCGTTCCCTCGGTTAGTATTTCCTACGCAAGAAAGCACCAAAATCCCAATAAAGAAAGGCGTCAGGTAGGGAGATACGATCTCTCCAGCGTGTTTACAGGAGGTATTCAGAGACCTGGATTGGGAAGAAGTGGGGATAAGAGTAAATGGAGAATATTTTAGTAACTTGCGATTCATTGATGATATTGCCTTGCTTAGTAACTCAGGGAACCAATTGCAATGCATGCTCAGTGACCTGAGAGGCAAAGCAGAAGGGTGGGCCTGAAAATTAATCTGCAGAAAACTGAAGTAATGTTTAACAGTCTCGGCGGAGAACAGCAGTTTACGATAGGTAGCGAGGCACTGGAAGTGGTAAGGGAATACATCCACTTAGGACACGTAGTGACCGCGGATCCCGATCATAAGACGGAAATAATGAGAAGAATACGAATGGGCTAGGGGGCGTTTGGCAGGCATTCTCATATCATGAACAGCAGTTTGCCCTTATCCCTCAAGAGAAAAGTGTATAACAGCTGCCTCTTACAAGTACTCACGTACGGGGCAGAAACCTGGAGGCTTGCGAAAAGGGTTCTAGTTAAATTGAGGACAACGCAGCGTGCTATGGAAAGAAGAATGACGGGTGTAACGTTAAGGGATAAGAAAAGAGCAGATTGCGTGAGGCAACAAACGCGAGTTAATGACATCTTAGTTGAAATCAAGAAAAAGAAATGGGCATGGGCAGGACATGTAAAGAGGAGGGAAGATAATCGATGGACATTAAGGGTTGCGGACTGGATTCCATGGGAAGTGAAGCGTAGCAGGGGGCGGCAGAATGTTAGGTGGGCGGATGAGATTAAGAAGTTTGCAGGGACGACATGGCCGCAATTAGTACATGACCGGGGTAGTTGGAGAAGTATGGGAGAAGCCTTTGCCCTGCAATGGGCGTAACCTAGCTGCTGCTGCTGCTGCTGATGATGATGAAGTTCTGTGGCGTTGGAACATGAAACCTGACGAACAGAAATTTTCGCTAGTTATTCTTTGACAACTGCGTACCACCATTCTTCAACATGTGCACGATACTGCAAATGCGGGACACCTCGGTGCCTCACGCACCGACGACCGCGTGCGACGGCGGCTCTTTTGGCCTGGCTTGTATTGTGCTGTGCGCCTATAGGTTGCTGGCTGCGAGCGCTATCAGTAGCGCAAACGTCCTGCGCTTCGACAGGCTGGCCTGCTTCAACCTGTCGACATTCCATTGCTGCCCTACTTTCGCGTAGGCCTTGATTTGCTCGGATCTTTCCCTACGTCCGTATCCGGCAACAAATAGATTGCCGTCGCTGCTAGCTATACGACCAGATATGTCATCACACACTCCGTGCCCAGTGGCTGCTCTATAGACGTTGCAGAATTTCTGGCCAATGACGTCATTCTTCGACACAGGGACCCGCGCCAGCTTTTAAGGATCGTGGCCGTTGTTTCCTAGCAAACGTCTTTGACAAAATTCTTCGTAGAAGCTCTACAGAATATCGCCTTACGACAGCCTACCATTCACAGACCAACGGTCTTACCGAGTGCCTCAACCGAACTATTACGAATATGCTCTCTATGTACGTCTCCACTGATCACCGCGATTGCGACGCCACCCTACCCTACGTTACTTTTGCCTACAAGTCGTCGCGGCATGACACCACTGGCTATTCGCCGTTATTTCTCCTGTACAGCCGCAACCCTGCGTTGCCCTTCGCGACGCTCCTTCCTGATGGTCCCTCGTACCCACCGCATATGGTCAGGACGCCATCTCTCGAGCTACAATAGCTCGCCAGGTCGCTCACACTAGGCTATGTGCGTTGCAGGCGAACCAAAACGAGTGCTATGATAACCGGCACCGCAAAGTTGAGTACCCTCCTGAATTTCTCGTACTACTCTCCACGCCGTCTCGACGCCAAGACGTGTGCGAGAAGCTCCTCCCTCGCTACACCGGACGCTAAAAAGTTCTCTGCAAGCTCAACGACACTGACTACCTCATCACTCCGCTCCCACATCACGCGTCTTCTTCTTTTACGTCTACTACTGAGGTTGTCCATCTGTTGCGGCTAAAATCCAACTTCACCAGCAGCGCTGTCTGATTCTGGAAGGCGCCATGACGGCGCCGAGACCGCCAGGAGGGATATTACGAGGCATCGAGCATGAGCATGCCGTTAAAGAACCGATTGGCTCCGCGAGGAGAAAGAACACGGGACATGCCACGTGAGATGCTGTCAGCCATTATGTGGTAGTAGCAGTCCGTAAATATTGTAATATATGGTTCCGTCTATTCTTCGTGTACCCATGAATCCCCGTGACAATTTTATAAGACAAAGGGACACAAATTTGTGGGAGGGAAAAGACGGCATTATATTACGGACACTGGTGACACTGGGTCTGCGTCGCCTCCTCACTCGCCCTCATATTCCGTGCTGTTTCAAGTATATATTTTAACCAACTAACGCATGCCAAAATCTTATTGATTTTTTGCAAGCGACCGCGGTTGCCGTCATATGTATGTTGTTAGCTCACACTCTTGCTTCGATAAATGCGTAAGTAAAGCCAATTTTACCTGACCTTAACATCAGCTGTAAGGTGTGAGGAAAGTGCTACGGTCTGACGTAAAATTTGTCGACTCTTCATTCGCTACATGTTGTAATCCAACCTCATTTGATAACGTGTGACGGCATTATTTTGCCTTAGGCAGAAATATTACATAGTTGCCCCGAAGAAATATGTGGTTTCCTGAATGTGATCCGTGACTTCACCAAAAAGAAGTGTGCTTTGTGCGGCGCTCTGTTGAACAGAGTGAGTTATGGACGTGTTAACTTGCGTGAAAGCCTCTTGTGTTCGTATACAATGTCAAGTCTTTCTGTCGCGCATTTGGCAGCAAACTGAAAAAAAAATGATCATTGGCTTTTGTCGTAGCCTGAAATGTTTCTCCGATGCGCAATATTGTTTTCGCTAGTTGCGCTCTTTCAATAGTGCCCTCGTGCGCAAAGTGTGCAACCTATACATCATCATGGAAAGGACTGACAACTGTGGCAGTTGGTACACTTAGCTCATTTATGGATTAAGCGGGACAAACAAAACACAATGCGGATATTATATGCGGCCAAGCGCATGTGAGCCCCACTGGCCGCTGTGTTCACGCGACATTGCCAGAACACGCATTTAAACAAAAAAACACTAGCGTACTCCCCACGAGTCCACATTCTCGCGTTTGCGCGTGGAGGCCGGAGGTGAAATTTTCCTTATACACTGCCTTCTATATTCTAAAGCTCCATCTAGGGAGCGTTTTTCCGCAACCACTCCCTCAAAGACGTTAATCATTGCAGGAAATATGAGAAAATCAGCTGTCGCATTACCTTGCTGGGCCAGCAGGCAAGCATTACTGCCAACATTCACTCTCTCCTTCTACCTCCACTAGCATCCTCCAACGACATTCATTCCTTGCGCTCTTCCAAACTTGAGTCGAGGGAGTGCACCACGATTATCTGACTAGCCCCGCCTCCCAATTCTTTTTTAGCTTGCTGGGTGCACTTGCAGTGACGATTTTGCGCGTTCAGCATTAGGTGATTTACTGAAGTCACGTGTCAACATCGGTGACGTCACTGGCCCTGAGTTTTACGTAGAGATGTTCCAAATGTCCAGCAGAAAGCGGAGTATCCAGGGGAACGCAGGGGCAAGGCGCACGGGCTTTCGGTTGAAATTTCAGCGGCTCTCGCGTCGCGCAGTGGTGTGACGCCTTCTGGACGCGGTCGGCCAGCGCGCGAGCTACAGGGCATGCTTGTCTGTTCACAATGTCCCAACCTGGTGAGAGGCCCTTTATTGAAAGGAATGTTGTCTTTTCTAACAAAGCATAAGCAGTACGTCAAATTGTGAAAGCAGTGCGTATCGACGGCAATGGTAACATGCGTCCTAGCTTTTAGTGCTCTGCCCTGGTCGTTGATGATATAGCGCAGATTCTTACAGATGGAGTTGCTTGGCTATCTTCACTTGTGTTTGCGTATCAGAGAGCTGATGATTCCTTGCTCTGTATTTTCTTTTTTCCGTCTATAGGTAACAATGTATAACTCACGAATAATAAAACCTGTGTTTTGAGTTCAGCACGTCTTGTTCTATAATTTGTCATTTCAGCCTGCCACACTTCTTTATTCAGGACGCATCATTAGCGTTTGTGCTGTGCGCTCGCTACATGCTGCGTTGCAATGCCACGAAGGCAAATTCTGTCTTCTTTTCAGTCACAATTCTTAACGAAATTTGCTTGCCATGTTCTGCTGGGAGCTGGGATCACTAGTAGCACGAGACGTAATTGAGATGGGGAGTGCACTTATTCCACAAATTGAGCGTAATGGCTAGCGTACGCCAGAAACGCAGTAAGTATATGTCCTCGGCAGAAAAGATTGAAGCAGTATTTTCTTTAGCCGCCCAATAGTCCCTGCCACACCAGGCGTTCGGGATTTCAGACGTGACGTCACGAAGGGCATGGCCATTACACCTAACTTCGGAACACCAAGGAACCAGCAGCGCATGACTCGTTCACGCTATCGTCATAATCATAGAGGCTTGGCAACGGAACCTTGCGTCCGGCTGTTTTACGTCGTGGCTCCTACCCCTGTGGTTTGCGGAAGTTAGGTGGTGTTATGTACACAACCTGTATATGTTATGTAGCTAGCTATACGACAGCACATGCGAGCGCGACCCAGTCCGTTTTTGCCGATTAGTGACGGAATATCACTTTGTTGTACCAATCGCAAACTCAATGTTTCTTAAACAGTGAGTTTCCTTGACAATTTCTTATAGTAGTTAGCCGATATTTCAGAGAAATACCATGATGAGGCCGTGGTATTACTCAGAAAAGAAATAAAGATTGACATTTTGCGCGTAAGCAAATTTCCGCGAGCGCCTTCAGCTAATCTAAGCAGGGAGGTATTCCGTACGAGTCCACCTAGTAGGCATGTCCATTTCGTCTGCTGCTGATGCTCTCATTGGCTGGGCTGGGCTGCGCCTCCACAACAGCAAGGCGCCGCAGTCAATCGGGGGGGGAGGGGAGGGGCATTCTGTAAGAGTCCACCTAGCTGACTGTCCATTTCGGCCGCCGCTGATTGGCTAGGGCCGCTCCTCTCCTCCTCTCTCGTACAGGTGCATCCAATCAGCAGCGGCCGAAATAGACAGTCCACTAGGTGGACTCTTACAGAATACCTCGCCCCCCCCCGTAACTTCAAGAGCAGAGGAAATGGACATGTCCACTAGGTCGACTCTTACAGAATACCTCCCGAGATAAACTTACGACACCTGCACGAATTTTTGCGATGGTTGCTAATATTTTACTCTTGCATACGCATATAGAGCAAGCACACTGATCTCGACCTTCCTCTCCATCTCTTGGCGCTCTGTTGGTGACTGGTCCGCTGACGACAATGCCATGACTAAAGATGAGTGGTGGGAAGCTTACGATCAGAAATGTTTTTTTTTTTTTGTTTACAGGCTGCCAAAAGTTATCCCTTAGTGACTGTACCACTGAATGTGGTCTTTCAATAACACCGTAAATTCTATATGGCGTCAGAACGGAAACCATGAAACATTGGTGATCTTGCGCGCCTGTCCCTGTTGGGTAAAATTTCCTCTTTCTGCACCCTGCACGTTCTTTGGAAATAAGGGAAAAAATAAATTTCAAATATTTGTGAAATGTACTTTTCTGGTTTGTCACTTTTTTCTTAGTTTGACTAACCGGTTTATTCATTGCCTTCTCCCTCATATTACAGACAGATGTTGAGCCCTTGTTCCCTCTTTTGAAGGGTAACTCTTACACCTCTCATCACTTGAGCTTTGGGAGAGCATAAGAATGAAATGCCGCGATCTGGTTGTAACAGATCTTGCACGTACTGATTACCATGCTACAAAGAAATACGTAAGAAGCAACGAGATAGGCGTCCTGAGGCGTATTTTTTTGCCAAAAAGATGTTTAATTGATGTTTCTTTAATTTCTGTACGAACAGTTCTTCGGTAGTAAGATCATAAGTTTTCGGCTTTTTTGTTAGTACTTTCTTCACGTATATATTTTATAGTATAGGTTAACGATAAAAAGTCAACGTGACTTACCGAGGATCAACCTTGGGCTGTTAGGATGCAGGCGAATAGCATCAAGCGTCTCCCCACTCCAGGTGGTGATAGGATTGGACTCTAGGTGAATGCTCCTTAAAGCAGGAAACTGCTGGGGATTGAACCCTTTCGGAATTTCAGTCAGTCCATTTTGGCTGCAAATAAAAATTATTAATATTCAGTTAGGCTGAAGACAGTCGAATTTCCTCATCGAAGAACAATAAACAACAATGCACGTTGAAAAGCAACTGTCAGGTAGGTAGAATAACACGTAAGCTGAAATTGCGGAGGGCTTTTCTATCGCTGTAGATACATGCTTATTTTAGTTTAACACTTTGAACCAAAATGCGCAATTATTTCTTTGTACCCGTCAGTACTCGGCTATGAAGTGGCGAAAAATGAGGCGAAGATCGCACGATATTTTGTTTATAGAGCAACTCTACAATTCTTCTCACGGGTAACGTAGTGCTCTTTCTGTGCATCTGGAACTGTGTGGACATTCCGCACACTCTGCGACTTGCGTTTGGAGTTGGGCATGGGTGCTGCCGAAAGCGGAACCACTACAATGCTTTCAACTCGTATGATACACTGCTATAGTCCTGCGGTACTCAACATGGAGACGCTGAATTAGTGATGAGTGCGTTGCTCATACACCTGTGGACGCATGCTTACCTTAACACTATCGTGTGCAGAGACCGAGCTGGACTCGGCAAAAGAGACCACGAAAAATTGCGCAGTCCACTACCGGTGATGCGGAACTGCTCTAAGCTCGTCAATGCAGCAAGGGCGCCTTGCTCCAGGTTCGATACTGTAGATTCCGTGATGAATATGTCGCGAAGACTGCGTGGCAGGTTGCTCCAGTCATGGTCGACCGACAAAGCCTGCTTCTCAAAGTGCAGTGACGTAAGCGAGAGAACGTGCTGCAGCAGGCTCCAAGACTTCGGCAAGGTACTTCCTCCAGCGAAAATCAGCTCAACCAGTGTGCCATTGAGCCTTTCAAACGCATTTGGGTGCGACGCGTCGAAGTCGTCGACGTGGACGTTGTTGAACGTTACATTGGAGGCGGATAAACCGTCAAATGCGTCGACGGGTAAGCTCTCGAGGCGACTGTCGGATAACGAGAAGACGTGTTTGTTGGGCTCGGGGCGTGGAATTTTCGTGGCCAACTGGGACACGCTTGTGAAGCCTGCGCAATTGAAGAAAATTGTACCTGTGTCCACTTCAAACTTTTGGCAAGAAGGTTCCGAAAGGACGAACCGTACGATACAGCACTGCAGCAGTAGGAAAACCCAGTACGTGCGAAACATTTTCGGAGACGCTCTCCGACAGAATTCAGCGGACTGGGAAACACGCATCGAGATGCACTTATAAGGGTGCTTCAACGCGTTATCCTGCAGTCACGCCACCCGTGCTCACAAGAAGTCAAGAAAACGAAAGGTTTGTATAGGTCCGCTCTTATTCCAGCTTCTGCTATCACGTGAAATGTAACACGCCTGTGGCACTCAACACTACTCTTGGGGAGCCTGCAATCAGATTTCCGGCCCTTGAACCGTACTTATTGCCTCGCCAGGACCGGTTCAGTGCCCCCTGCATGTATAACACACAAGGCGTTCGAAACAGCAGCTATTTTCGTAAAACTCAGCCACTTTTTAACTGCTCGCGTCAGCACAGTACATACGGCAATATATATACATATATATATATATATATATATATATATATATATATATATATATATATATATATATATATATATATATATATATAGCCGGTGGGCCATCTGTCCTTGTGCCATAGAATATAGAAAAGATTACTAACAGAACGAGAAGTCTGATGGAGTCTACATGTATGTCAAATAGATTTGTTCTTAATTAGCTTTTTTCTTATAGCCAAGACACTTTCCCCTATCAATGTGAAAGAATAATTGTTCTACTGCAGAAAATATCGCAATATCGCAATATCGCAAGCCCCTGCGATATCGCAATATCGTAGGGGCTTGCGCAGGAAGGTGCTTTAGTGCTGATATCGCATGTAGCCAAATCGCCGCAATGTAATGATCTGGTCAAAATAGGCAGCCAAAACGGAGCCGGTGTATGTTAAAACTCATGCAATGTTTGAACATGCTGTTAGATTGAGATTTTACGAATGCACCTGTGGTTTAATGTGACAAATTTCTGGCCGATGCAGGCGTCGCAGGCAGGTTGTACAATGGCAAATAGCGTCCTACATATGGCACGACTAAATAGGCAGAAATGTCTACATGGCTAATCCGGTGTTAAGCAGGTCAGATAGTATGGTAATATACGGCTATGCGCCGACTTTGCACCGTTATGAAGTCGGCAGCTGCTTACATTCTGCTTACGCGTCCTGAAGCAATATTCGCAACTTCGCTCCTTTGAACAAGTACTTCGGGAACATACCCAGTTGTCCATGTCTGCTGGGCAAGACGGCAGCCACTGTTTACCGAGTGGCCCAAGCTAGCAGACAATTTGGACCAATGAGTAATAGATGTTAGATACATGCCGCAAAGCGGGTATTCTCAAAGAATGCTAATCGCACTAAAATACATTGTGCCTACACCACAAGTCTTCTCGATGAACTGGATCACTTGAAATGATGAAAAGGCTTGAAAATAATTACCCGATGGAGAACATGGAATACACCCTATGGCATAAGATTGCTGCGAATATGTGCATGTGACAGATACAATATTCGGGTCATACTACAGGGCAATGTCATCGACTTGCTAAGATTTGTTCCAGATTCCATCGGCGTGCTGATCGCGAGAGTACTGACAGTCCTGCTTCTGCATTGAATAAATTTTCTAAGCCATATTATCAATCCTGTCTATCTAATCCGCAATAGATGTCCCTATCCACCCCACGTTGCAAAGCGCTGGTTTTATCGGCATCGTAACGATTGTCTAGCCTGAAAGAGCGTAGGTTAGGGCGTGTTGGTTTTCCATAGCTGAGGTTTTCTAGCGCACGAAAAGGGACGAAAGACAATGGCAAGACGCGGACACAGCGCTAACTTCCAACAAATGTTTTATTTCATGAAGTGGTACACATATATATAGGTAACACACACCACCGTACGCATGCGCATATATACTGATTTCTAGTCGAATGAGACAGCAACGAGACATGTGTAATGGAAAGTTAAGATGATATCAAAGACGAAAGAACGACCATGCATAGCCAAAAAATTTTTTTTGTAATTGCAAGATTAAAATGTAATCTCCATCAGGCCACCCTCTGTGTCACGTTTAAAAAATCGAATTCTCTTCTTGAAAGATCTATTGAAGCCGCGCTAACACAAGCGCTCCCTAAACTAGCGATCTTCGCCGCTACAATAATCTCACGTGTTGTTTGCGCTGGGCTTCTTCCTATCACCGTGCACTGTTTATAAATGGGACTGCACCCATGCTTTCTGTAGTGAAAAGCCAGATGCCCCACTCCTCCAGTTCGCACATTATTTGCGTGTTCACGCAACCTGTCATTTACGCACCTTCCCGTTTGTCCGATGTATTTTTGCCGCACGACAGGGGCAGTTCACACACGATATTGTTCTCACAATGAACGTAGGGTTCCTTGTGATTTGTCCGGCAACTGGGCTTCTCAGAACCACAGTAGCTGGCCTTGCACAAGTTGGACAGCTTGATTGGCGCTGAAAAGATGACGCTTAAATTTGCGTTATTGCCAATCTTCTTCAGTCTGTGCGAGATATTGTGGATGTACGGTATGATTGCGCGTTTCTGCTTCACTCTCGAATTTTCCGGTGAAGTAGACTGCTCATCCTGTCGCCCGCGTTTTGCGGTCTGAAGGAGACCTTCGGCCACAGCTGTGATGATATGCTGCGGGAAACCGGCCTGTTTCAGGCGATCCACTTGCGCCATAAAACTGGAGAAACACTTGTGAGGACATCAGCGGCGAAGAGGTTGACTTTGCAATCTCCCTCTTAACCAACTTAGAGTGGCCTGATGAAAATGACAGTAGCGGTTTGTTCGCCCTTGGTTCCTATGCCCAGCACACCTGGTGTACCTCAAAAAGCATTCCTATATCGAGAAATCAGAAAGTGCCATCCTGTGGCGTTTCATGCCTAACAGTGAGCGGTTGTAAACACTTGTTGAAAAGATCTAGCACTTGCGTGACATCAAGACAAACCTCCCCGCTAGGGCTTGAACCGAGAAGAAAAAGGTGGTCGTCAACGTACCTATACACCTTTTTTACATTTAAGTTTTCTAATTTGGCATCCAGTACCCTGTTTACACGAGCAAGATAAAGATCACTTAAAATTGGCGCAATACAGGAACCAATGCAAATTCCTTGTTTTTGAAGATAAACACTTCCATCCCACTTGGAGAACGTCGAGCGCCGATACATGGACAATAGTTCAAGAAAACCCTGTGTAGATATGCAGATGGTGTTTACAAACGTCAGTTCATCGTAAGCATCAATAGCCTCTTGAACACATACTAATCACTCATCATGTGGCAGTGAATGATATAGATCTTTTACATCTATAGAGAAAGCTTCCAAATTACTGCCTACATGCATCTTCAGGTACCCTATTACATCTTCTGAGCTCTTGGTCAGAAAAGGATCATTCACTGCAAGCAACTTCAACTTGCGTTGAAGGAAAAGCCCTACGGACTTTTGCCAAGTTCCACCTTCCGACACCATAATACGCAGTGGCCATTCTGGTTCATGGATTTTGATCGAAAAAAACATTTCAAGGTTGCCAGATTTTTTACTTTCGATTTCGCGGACCAGTTTACTCAGGTTTAATTTCTGACAAAGTTTCTTAGCTTCTGATTTCACTTTCGCAAGTGAGACATCTTTCCTGCTAGGAAAAACGGAATCAAAAGCCTCATCTGCCTTCTGTTTCAACGAGTTATGTGGGATGCCCACAAAACGACCTTCTTTATCTGCAGGAAGCAGTGCCAAGCTATTTTCGGAAAGGAAATGTTTCACATATTTTAAGGGCACGACAGTACTGGATGGCTTAACTCGCGACACAACATCCACACATACTGAGATACACCTTCCTACTTCATTTTCCTCAGCGCATTTTGAATATCTTTGATATCATGTTAACTTTCCATTACACATGTCTCGTTGCTGTCTCATTTGACTAGAAATCAGTACATATGCGCATGCGTACGGTGTTGTGCGTTACCTATATATATGTGTACCGCTTCATGAAATAAAACATTTGTTGGAAGTTAGCGCTGTGTCCGCGTCTTGCCATTGTCTTTCATCCCTTTTCGTGCGCTAAAAAACCTCAGTTATGCATTGTCTAGCCGCTCTGCAGGACAGTCTGAACTGCTTCCAGATGGTTGAAGCACTTTTATCCGTCTCCGTTGATTTATTTATTTATTTATTTATTTATTTATTTATTTATTTATTTGTATTTATTTCTTATGTATGCCTACTTTCAGGGAAGCGTCAGGCGGAAGAGCCGTTAAGAAAATGCATTATTATCTGGGGCTTCCTTCAAAGCGGCAGAATCATCGGCCGCGGCGACCGAATCGGGAGGGTGGTTCCACTTACTGCGTGTTTGTGGTAAAATGAAGCATGACAGCGCTGGGTGCGCAATGACGAAACTTTCCCTTTTAATTGGTAATTGTTTCATTAATACGCATAGACTGGGGGAAGAAGAAGTTCCTTTTTTAGGAGCTGTGTTGTTGCAATAAATCTTATAATTTTAAATAAAAAATATAAATAAAATAAATATAAGTATAAAAATTAAGTCTAAGCAAGAGGTTTTAGGTGGAACTATTTGCAGCATTATTGAAATGTCGGCTGATCGAAATAACACTCATTGGGGAAACATATCTGCAATCAAAATAGTTGGAGTTGATGTAACCAGCATGCTCGTTTCGAACAGGTTCAAGCACGTGTATTAGTGGGGTATTAGCGAGAGCCCAGATGTAGGAAGCATATTATAATTTTATTATAGAGTGAACTGCAAATTCTAAGCATGCGATAAGCATCCTTCATAGTACGCACATTACGCGCGGTTTGGAGGCATATGCTTTCCAAGGTACTCGTACGAGGTGACGGAGATTAATGGTAAGTTGTTAAGGAAGTACGCAGGGTTATTATTAGGTACATTATGATGGGCGATACTCTCATCGAAATGTATATAAAAATAATACAATTATTCAAACATGTATCACATAAGTAGAAAATTATCTTTATATCGGATCAAGAGGCATAAATATCACGTGAGTTTGTAATTACACGATGCAACATAGAGCCATAGGAAAAAAGTTTAATGGAAGAGTTACTACCTGTTGGCAGTTTACTGAAAATCAGAAATAAGAAAGGGCCCAAAAATATAAACTTCAGGCACACTTGGAGTGACATGCACATTGGTGGAGTTATGATCACTGCAGGTTATTAGTTAAGAAACGTTGAATACATTCTGGAACATTTGAATTAATATTTATGCTGCTCATTTTTAGAAGGAGTAAGCTATGTGATACCACATCAACTGCTTTAGCAAAATTGAGTAAGTTACAATCAATTATAAAATTTTTGTTGACAGTTTGAAACAGGGTACGTTTCAACACGAGTAGCATGAGCCTCTCGAGAACAGCACTTTCTAAAGCGGCAAAAGTTGTGAGAAGGAAAATAATATGACCAATATTCAAGGAAATATACCACGCTGAAATACGCGATATGATGAAAACTTTTGCAGAGTACACTGGAAAAATATATTGGCCTTGAGTTAAGGGAAGAATAAGTATCACCTGATTCCTGACTCGAAACCACCTTTCCAACCTTTCAATCACCTGCCGAAGTTGCAACGTTTTCAACGACTTCGAAAAAAAAATGCGGCAAGTATTGTAGAGGAATAACCTTTGGTACTTTTCATAAACTTTGAGTTAACGTCAACAGCACGATGGAGCGAGACAATTAAAATTTTCACCTAGACCACGCACCCTAGCCCAGTCAACAGAGGGAAATCCACTGGAAAAGACGCAGCCTGCGTGATTACTGAGTTATGAGAAAACATAGTGCGGGAAATACTAGAACCAATGAGATCATGTAGTTCGTTGCAGCGTTCTCCATTAGCTTAGGGCAACCGTTGCTATCGAGTAAATAGATCATGCCACAACGGCTGCCCCCTGACCACATTCAAACATTGTCATGGCTTATATTTGAAGCTAGCATCAGGAAGATCATTCTGCAATTAATGACGTCCCTATCATAAACAAGGTAACTGAGAAATTTGTGGACTTCAGTCAACCTCCCTCTGGCTTTCATCGATTATGAAAAGGTATTTGATTCAGTAGAGATACCAGCAGTCATTGCAGACATTGTGTAATCAAAGGCTACAATAGGCATACGCGAATATCTTGGGAAATATCAACAAAGATTCCACAGCTGCATTTGTTTACCACGAGAATTGTAGAAAATTACTCATCATTAAAGGGGTCGTGAAAGGAGACCGAATCGCTCCAGCGCGATTCACCGCATGCCTAAAGTATTCAAGCTATTAGATTGAGAAGGTCTAGGAATGAGGATCAACGGAAAAATTGTGAGCAACCTACGGTTTGGAGATGACATTGTCCTGTTGGGAAACACTGGGTATGAATTGCAACAAATCATTGAGCACAATAATTGAGGAAGTGTAAGAGTAGGGTTGAAGAATAATATGCAAAACAAAAACGCAATGCTCAATAGACTGGCTAGCAAACTTGAATTCATGGTCGCCAGTCAACCTCAAGAGCATGTGCAGGAGTGCGTTTGTCTAAGGCAATTATACAAAGGGTACCCTAATCATGAGAAGGAAATTTACAGACGAAAAAAAAATGGGTTGACGTGCACACAACAGGCACTACGAGATCTTGGCTGGGAGCTCAACACTGCCATTGCGAAGAAAAGTGCGCAATTATTGCATTCTACCAGTGCTAACATTGTGAAACAGAAACAGTGGTTAACAAAAAAAGTTAGAGAACAAGTTAGACTGCGCAAAATCGATGGAACGTAAAATGATAGGCGTAACCTTAACAGAATGGAAGAGAGTGGTGCGGATTGGAAAATAAACGAAGAAATAAACGCTTTAGCATCGCCTTTACCAGGGGAACGCGATGTCATTTAGATATCCGTGGCTGTTTCCCACGCCTCCCAGCAACTGCAGCTTATGTACCGTAACGTTTTCCGCAAAAGCTCGCGGCGAACGCTGTGCACCAAGTCGAGCTTTCTGGTAGAAACGCGGCCTGTCGCGTGGGCCGATCCCGAAAGTTGTGCCCAGCCGCGCCCCAAAAAAATTCATCATTTTGAAGTTCCTGTTATTGCTTCGCGCTTTTAATATGTATGTCTGAGAAGATTTTACACAAAAGGCATGCTCTGTCGCTGCTTTTTTTCATGACATTTGTCTGTGGGCTTTCTTTAAGGAAATTCCGAGGAATAACTTTGTCAAGAATGTAAGCCAAGGTAGGAGCAACCTCAGTGATAGACTGGTGTGGCATTATAACCAGCATATATCGCATGTCATATTGGAAGGCGTAGTATATACAAGTACCTAAATATATACGGAAATTTTCGCTTAGGGACAATTCCGCCGGCACCGACACCGACCCTGGATTTTCTGCCACACAGGACCCTTAATGCCTTCGCAATAATATCCATAGAAGTAGCTAAAGAAAGCTACCATGTTCATAACTTTCTCCGCGGTATGAGATGAGATTAAGCGAAGAGTGAAATTACCATTTATTTCTCGCTGATGCGAAGAAGAGCACAAAAAAATTTGGAGGACCCTTCAGCTTTGCCTTTAAGAGTAGAACACGATATCATTCAGAGATCCCTGCTTGTTTTTCACGTTTCCCGGTAAGTGTACCTTATGTAACCGTAATGTTTACCGGGACGCGCTGGCGGCGAACCCAGTGCATGAAGGCGAGCTCTCTGGTAGAAACGCGGCCTCTTGCGTGGACCGCAGAGGCAAGCGGCATCTCAGTGGTTTTTCAAAGGACCGGGCGTACCGCTCTATGAATGATGGAGTTTCTGCATATCACAATATTGCTTTCTCGTACATTCAAATTACAATCCGGCGCTGTCATGTCTGTAGGTTGTCTGTAAATTGTACTTTACAATTTTTCCGACGCATCTTTTTCGTTAGAAATCCAATTAGTTCAGAAATGCCTCTGCCCGTCAGGAGGGCCTGCATGGTTGCGTGTGCGTGCTTCGGAATAATATTTCACTCCGGACACGGCCGACGCCGACGCCGCATTTTTTGTAGCAGGAGACCCTTTATGCTATCTCGTTCAAACGGAGCTGGGTAGGCCATGTATTGCGCAGGGCGGATAACGGGTGCGCTGTTAGCGTTACGAAATGGATTCAAAGAGAAGCGCAGCGCGTTCGCGGACGGCAGAAAATTAGGCGGGGTTGTGAACTTCGGAAAATAGGAAATTTGCGGGCGCTAGTTAGAATCAGCGTAAGAACGGAGTAAATAGCTTGGAAGGGCACCGTCCAGGCAGTGGACACAAAAAGAAAAAAATAGGTTGATTATCATGGTGAGGACGACGATGATCATGATGATCTTCGAGTAGGGTTGGCAAAGTATAACGGCGAAATATGTCTTTTGCCAGCGCGATGGCGGGTTTATACTTAAGATCAGCACTTTTATAGGTAGACAAGCCCTCACATGTCAGCCCCAATATTGCGAGGCGAAATTACCTCTACGTTTTGTTTTATTAACGCTTTAGACAGACAATAAACAACAAAGCTTTAGAGAATGAAATAATACGCTTTTGGAGAATGTAACAATCTTTAACAAAGACCAGTTCTGTCTAACATTGTGATCACAGAACATTGCCATGAGATCACTTTTAAGTATTTTAAGTTTGTTATTAGCGAAAATGGAGTTTTTGTAATCTGTAATATACCTAGCATATGTTTTGCGAGAAACTGAATGTTTATCATGGCTCTGCATGAAACATTGATTGCTTATAATAGGGAAATATTTCATTGGTGAAAGACTATCTGGAGCGGTTGTAAGCGGCAGGTATATCACATTAGCAGAATGAGCTGAAGAACGAGTAGGCTGAAGGACAAGTTGCTGAAGGATTCAATCGATATACATGTCGAAAAATATAAACATTCCGTGGAATTTTATTCGGGCGTATGTGGGCGAGCACTCTAGTTGATAGTCAAAAAATTAATGTCACGAAATAAAACCAAATAAGAGCCTCCAAACGTAAAATGAACTAATGTTTTGGTTTCGCGGCTTAGTTCAGAGCAATATTGAATTCTTCTATCCACTGGCGATGTGCAACCCACATGAAAAAAAACTTTTCGTGATATATAGGTATGTATTCAGTAATGAACTCTAAAAGGCACTCGGTCACAATGACACTAGAAATTATAGAATCCAGGACAGAAAAGGAAATACCCCACCCCTTGAAAGACTATGCCATTGCTGGAGGTGGGCGCACGCTTTATTGTGTCAGAATAGAGTTTCATTGAAGCTCATCAAATGCAAGGGAATCTCAATGCCTTCTATTCTGTTATTAAAGCGATCCTCGGTGGACCTCTACTCAGAAGCCACTTCACTGCACAGGCCGCTTTGCTATTGCATGTAAACATAAACACGCGCTTTCCTGCAGAGTGCAACGTTATCGGTGAAATAGCCACGTCTGCACGTGTACCTGGCATTTACTTGAAAAAAGTCTCCGACCTGCACGGCACACGCGGCACAGTGACAGCGTAAGCTCGGGGAGCGGCACCATAAAAACTGTATTTTCGGCAGCACGCACTAGAGGGTCTTCGCGGCGAAGTCTATTTGAGTCGTTTTCAAGAGAACAAACTGAACTGTCCGCCCGGCAAAGCCAGCGAGCTGCGGCTGGTGCTGCCCTCTGCACAGCGTTCTGGCGAGCCTAGTTATTCCAGCTGCGCCCGTACCAAGGAGCAGCCATAACGTGTACCGAAGAGTAAACACAGGTATCGTGATTAGGCGGTGCACATGACACATCCCTTGACACGTAGCAGGATACGATGCAACTGCTAGATGTAGTGATGCCTGGTGGAATAGAACGCAGCTGCAATGCAAATAAAAAGCCAGTTTCTATAATCACAGCTTGGCTGCCTTCTTCACCATCACTACTACGTGACAATACCAATTAGAGCTGTTATCAGAATTTAGCAACTTATTTTTCTTGGCGCGCTGATTAGGTTGCCACGCTTGACCTTTCGCTAGGTTTGCAATTATTCAGCATGAACCATTACTTGAATGCAGTTTTTATGTGTACTGACTTCTCAATTGGTAGTCAATGTAGATGATCAAAAATGCCAGGTGCTATAAATACACTGATCAATTTGTAGCCTCTACAAATCACTTTGCACTTTCTCGCAAAACCAGCATGTTAACGCTTCCAACAAAGGAGGAAATGTGTTGTCGTTTCATGCCATCATGACATACTTTACATTTCGTACGAAGTATAAGCCAAGATAACGAGTTTTTAGCATTAGGTATTGCCCTAAAGGACCTAGGCTCGTAAAAAAACATATCAACAAAAGTGACTGACGCAGCCACAGAAGCATTATTTTACCCGCCGTGGTTGCTCAGTGGCTATGGTGTTGGGCTGCTGAGCACGAGGTCGCGACATCGAATCCCGGCCGCGGCGGCCGCATTTCGATGGGGGGAAACGCGAAAACACCCGTGTATTTAGATTTAGGTGCATGTTAAAGAACCCCAGGTGATCGAAATTACCGGAGTCCTCCACTGAGGTGTTCCTCCTAATCAGAAAGTGGTTTTGGCCCGTTAAACCCCATAATATTTTTAGAAGCATTACTTTGTGATACTCTATCACGATACTTCTGTAAGCTACCTGCTTACCATGTACCGTGCTTGTATAAGCATGAAAAAAGGGGACAGCTAGACAGTGAAAAATGCCAAACTTGCTTTTGGTTTTTCAATGTAAACGGGATTTAACATTTTGATTCTGAACATTCTCCTTCGGAACTTCACGGCAATGCACAATTGTAACTCAATGGGAAAACTATTTTTCAATATTTATTTCAGAATATCAGCTGAGGGTCAAAAAGTGTGGAATGACTACAACAAGAGGGTAGTAGTCCCTTCTAACAACATATGCATTTTGGTAGTTCGTCCGAACATTGGTGGTGCGTTAACGCAGTTAAACCAGGTCAGTGAAGGAAGGTGAAGTCCCAAGACAGGAGAAAATCGTTTTGCACAGGGCACATTGACTAGAAGAAGCGCCGTATTTAAACTGTAAAGCGATTTCTTTTAGTTGGCATTGAAATGGTGATAGTATATGGGGCGTTATGCAGTCTATCTGCACGCGCAGGTTTATGAGAGGCAGCCGAGACGGTAGAGAGTGATTATGCGCGCGAACGTCTTAAACGTGCATGTGTATGGCTGTATGCGCGTGTGCGAATTGTGTATGCGTATACGTGCGTGTGCCTCCGTATTGGCGTTTGCATGCGCGCGTGTGCGTGTATGTGAGCGTTCGCGGCGTGCATGCATGTGCGTTCGCGTGTACGCGTGTGTTAGTGCACGTGTGCCCTCACTCGCGGTGCGTTCATGTGGCAACGTGAATGTTCGTGTTTCAGCATGAACCCTTGCGAACAAATGTGCGCGTGTGTGTGCGTGCGTGTGTGTGTACGTGTGTGTGTGTGTGTGTGTGTGTGTGTGTTTGTGTGTGTGTGTGTGTGTGTGTGTGTATGTGTGAGTGCGAGGGAGAGTGTAGGTTTGTGTGCGAGGGAGACAGAGAGTGTGTGGGTGTGAGTCCACGTGCGAGAGAGCTAGAGTGGGTGTGTGAGAGAGAGTGTGTTTACGTGCGATGGAGGGCGTGCGTGTGCGTGCATGTGTGCGCGCGAGGGACAGAGCGAGTGTGAGCGAGCCTCCGTGTTTGCATTTGCATGCGTGCGTGTGCGTGTATGTGAGCGTTCGCGGCATGTGTGCGTTGCTGCATTTGCGCGTGCGTGCCCGTGTCAGTGCATGTGCGTGTGCGCTTGCGTGCTTGCGGTGCATGCATGGAGGCGTGTGAACGTGTACGTGTGCGTGGGCGCGTGTTCATTTTTCTACATGCATGCCTAGGGAGAAAAGTGAGCCTGTTTGTGTCCGCATAGATAAATATGTGTGCGCATGTGAAGGAGAGAGTGCGTGCGCTTCCTAGGATGTGTGAGTGCGTTTGTGGGTGTGAGCGAACATTCTCCTACTTACATATGAGGGAAAATTAGGGCTTTTTTTTTTACATTCGTGCAGACTCATGTAGACGAGTTTATTGCTGGGCAGTGGTTATGACGTCGTGCGCTGCGCTTGGCTCACCGGGCTGTAGTCAATCACAGCAGACTAGGCGTCGTCTTCTGCAACAGCAGACAAAAAGCGTCTGATCTCGAACTTACCGGCTGCGTATTTCAGTATTAGCGGCGATAACACACAAGGCAGCGTCGCATCCAGCCCTGCTCGTAGCCACTCAGCATCGCCTCTTGCAGCAGCAGTGATCCCCGTCACAAACGCTGGTATCACGGGCTCATGACGCCGCGGACGAGCGTGGCACTACGCACCTCGCGTTACCCTGAAACTAAACGTCAATACACGAGTTTCCTTTCCTCCGTAAATCTACACCAACTGCAGCTAAATACACCGCAGATGCGCCGTGCACGAACACAGCACGGAGTCTAAAACAGTCCACACCATCCGTGAGCAAGACGATTTTACCTTCTTCGGAAATTAGCTCACCTCCTTCTGTGACGCATGGTCACGCAAACACTTCGCTACCGTCTTTGCAACGAATATTCACTACCGTCGCTATATCAGTGCCGGCAGTATCGGACAAAATGGCGCCACGCGTTTGCAATTCCAGCCCTCTTGTTTGACGTCTACTGCTCACACTCACAAAAACTGCAGCGTTGGAAGTGTACTTTTCATGCTACACTAAAGGGGCACTATCACAATACGTTTCAAGTAATCCGTAACACATGCATAATTTTTCATTGGTTAGCGTTTATTTCGATGAGTCATCCGTTACACCAATTAGTTACATCGTCAAGGTCAGAGAGCACTCTAATAATATATTGGTCATTCTTTCATTTCTCTAAAAATACTCCAATCATCAGTGAGCCGCTGAACGCTGACTACTTATTACCTAATCACATTATGGTCTCCACGCTTACAATATTCAAGCCTAAGTTGCCTGAGTCACCTTCAAACGAATGAAAATAGAAGGAATCGTAATAATTCAAGACACTTTGGAATTTAAACCTGAGGCTAGGACATATCGTATTTCGCCTTTCCTCTTATATCCGCGTTCGTTGGTTTTTCAAACAAGAAATTCATAACAGATACTTTAAATACTGATTGATTATGAGTTTAAGAGGAAGCTTTAGCTCGCGTGCTCCTATATAAATAGACGAAAAAAGACAATTCGCAGCTGACTCCCACACAGCGAGCTGGGGTTAGATCTCGGCTGGAACTGGGTCTCCCTTTCTCATTACCGGCGACAGCTTCTACGGATGCCGAACACTGGCGGTGGAGGCGGTGACAGAGGCCATCAACACACCATCACCATAACTATAAAATGGCAGCGGCCATAATGGTTCTCGAGAAACAGTATTGTAATAATAACGACTTTTTTAGACTCACGCATAACATATCAATTTTGTCCGCTTTAGATTTACTCTAAGATGCAATTCACATAATTGTGATATCGTTTGTCATTGCTTAGTAATAGTTGTAAGCTTGATAGTTTCGTATTCTGAAAATTTGCCATCTTTGCCAATTTTTTAATGAAATACTTATGACCTAAACCGAAAATTCGAAACCGACAGTCGCTAGACTTTAAGTTTTTCTTTTAAATGCAACAAACTTTGTAAAATATGGCCTTAGGGTGGGCAACACAGCAACAAAGACGGACAAGCGGAAAATCACAGAGGCTGAAATAATCTCATGGGTGGCGGCAATGGAAAGGAAACCTGCCATGAGTAAATACTTAAGAGGAAAAAAATGAAATCAGAAAATAACAACTTATGATAACCCAAACGGATGCTCATTACTTTTCGAAGCGAGATCGGGATGCCTTAGAACACGCACCTATAAAGCGAGATATAAGAAGGAACAAGAAGCATGTGCTTGCTGCGGCAAAGCTAGGGAAACTATAGAGCATGTTTTATTAGAATGTGAAGACGTCTACCCAGAAGGTGATTTAGGCACCACTGGCCTCATTGAAGCCCTTGGGTTCAGCGGTAGCAGTGGAAAACTGTACATGTCCGCAATAGGCGTTAGTACGAGTCGATTGGAGGATTGGTGGACGAAAAGCAGGGAAACGAGAAAAAAACGGAGACGTAGAAAAGCACAGTTAGCAATAGGGGATAAGAAAATTTGGGTGTGGGAGTCAATAGTGTTTATTTTTTATTTTTTATTGTTTAACTTAGGTAGGACATTAAGTAGTACAATAGCAAGAGCTTGGTGGCGCAACCCACCGTCCCGCTCCAAAGCCGACGCTCATAACATACATCCATCCACACAGATAGCGGTACATGGTATATAGAGAAGTCGCGAGGAAGGAAAATATTATGTAGATGTATAAATATTGATGCAACGAAAATCATGTTTGCCATATCTGATTAATTCAAGCAGGCTAGGCGACTGTTTTTCACCGTCCCGTTTCAAAGGGAATGCCTTTGAGTTAGCATCATCATGATTACCATCGTATTGCGGATGGAATCGATGGATGTTAGGAGCATCCCCTTTGGAACGGGGCGGTGGGTTGCGCTTCCAAGCTCTCGCTACTATACTGCCTAATTTCCTTCCTAGGTTATAAAAAAATAAAAAGAAGAAAAACACTATGAACTTCCACAAACAAATTTTCAGATCCCCCATTGCGAACTTCGCTTTTTTACATTCCCGTTTTTTGTCGTTTCCCTGCTTTTCGTCCACCAATCTTCGGATTGCCTCTTACCTGTATTGCGGACATGTTCGCTTTTCCACTGCTCTCGCTGAACCCAAGGGCTTTATTTGAAGTAGTAGCTAAGCGCGAATAAAACCACTGACACAAGGAAGACAGACAAGGCGCTTATCCTTGTCTGTCTTCCTTGTGTCTGTGGTTTTATTCGCGCTTAGCTACTACTGCAAATATCGACGGTCAAATAGCCCCACAGTAAACTCTTCTAGAATCCAAGGGCTTTAAGGAGGCCAGTGGTGCCTAAATCGACCGCTGGACAGACGTTTTCACATTCTAATAAAACACGCTCCATCGTTTTCCAAGCTTTACAGAACCAAGCACATGCTTCTTCATCCTTCTTATCTCTCTCTTTATAGGTGCGTGTTCTAAGGCATCCTGATCTCGCTTCGAAAAGCAATGAGCTTCCCTTTGAGTTATCATAAATTATTTCTTTCCTGATTTCATTTTTTCCATTTTGTGTAGTTACTTATAGCAGGTTTCTTTTCCATTGCCGCCACCCATGAGATAATTTCAGCCTCTCTGACTTTCCGCTTGACGTTCTTTATTGCTGTGTTGCCCACCTTACAGGTCGCATACTTGCTGCTGAACTTCCTATTTCTTTTCCTCCACTGTGAATCAATGTTTTTCCTGTACAGATACCTCAACACTCTCCCAGCCCATTGAATTTCTTCTACATTCCTCAGTCGTTCTTCATAATCAATATTACTGCGAGCTTCCTTTACTTCAAAGCAAGTCCAGCTCATATCACCCGACACAGCTTCATTTGTAGTCTTCCCGTGAGCGCCCAATGCGAGGCGTCCCACTGACATTTGGTTCCCATCGAGTCCTGATTGTACCCTTGATTTAAAGCAAACAACCGCATTTCCAAAAGTAAGTCCTGAAATCATACCTCGGAGTATTGTATCCCCATAGCGCTCTGTGCTTCCATTATGGCTGCATTTCTCTTCCCCTTCACTGTTATTGTTTTTTTTCCTATGTTTTCATATATCTCTCGCCTTATCGTTTATCCATATACCAAGGTATTTATATTCCGATACCAGATGTATTTCGTGGCCTTGTAGTGACACTGTCTGTTCACTGTTTTCATTGAATACCATAACACCTGATTTTCAAACACTAAATTTCAAACCTAAGTACCATTCCAGATGCGCGCCGCATAACGTCGATGCGTGCAAGCTTTGCACTGCATTTTCGTAATGGCCCTCAAGGTGTCACGACATGTAGCAGTTGCATATAGCAGTTGCTTGCTGCATGTACCTGACCCTGGATGTAGCAGGCTAAGTGACTATTTGTCGCCATCCCATTTCGAAGAAGATTTCGTAATTATCATCACCATCATCAACAGCAACGTGCCGTGCCAAGGGTGAAGGGGTGTGACGTGTGTTCTACGTAGTCTGGATACCTGTGTTTGCTCTTCGGTACATGTTATGGCGCCTCCTCGCAAGGGACGAACCTTAAGAAGCGATTCGTAAAGATGCGCACGTGGCTGCAACCACGCAACATCGGGGTCAGCAGACTGCTGTGCAGAGAGCAGCCCAAGCCGCGGCTCACCGCCGCCGCCAGGCGGACAGTTCGGATCGTTCTTGTGAAAAGGACGCGAATATACTGTGCCGTTAAGACCCTGTAGTGGGTGGTCTCGAAAATGAAGCTTCTATGGAGACGCTCCTGCACCTTACGCTGTGACTGTGCAGCGTGTACCGTGCAGGCCTGTCACTTTCTTTAAATGTGTAAGCATTTCTGTTACTACACAACGACAAATTTGTCCGTCACGCAAGACAATAAATGGCTTTTCCCCACTTAAATAATGGCTCGTACCCCCTTAATTAAGGAAAAGAATGCAATGGCTCATAGCCACGTAAAGCAGAGCCAACAAGCGCTCAGCCGAGTGAAGCGAACAGTGCATATATTCATTGATATCACCCATACAACACGCAGAACAGAATACGGTTCAATAAAGAACAACATCAAAACCAGTAACCGAACCAACAATAAAGCACTGCATACCCCCCTAAGAATATGTAGCGGTGGTTTTGAAACAACTTCCCTAAATTAAACTTAATTCACCATAACACCAAACGTAGAATGTTCGAGTGTCTTAATTAACTCTATCTTAATTGTCTGTATCTACCTAATTTTATCACAATTAACAGCAGTGGTCGTGGGTCCAAGTGCCGTAATGAACTCTATAATAATTAAACCTGCCTTATCATATTCGCTTTAGAACATGGTAAACGAACGCCCGATCAGGGTTGATAAGGCTTCATACTGGTCAGACCAAGTTCCACAACATTGATAACGACACCGGGCTGTATGCAGATGAGCAAGTTGCATACTGATCATGCATACTTGGACAACTACGAGAGGAGTTTCTGTGTGAACTTTTTTTATTTCCGTCGTTTGCAGAGCCAGCGGCGGTGACCGACCATTTAGCAATGTAGCTCTTCGAAAGGAATGCGGTGAATTCTGCGGTGTTTCCAGCTCTCCGGCGAAGAGCACGTTGCGAAAATTCGCTCATTGGGAATCTGCAGCAGCGGGCGAATGCCACAGTCACAAGGGATGTTACCTGCAGGGGAAGAAAGTAGGCGTTAAACGTACACAGCACATTTATGTAGCATTACACAGGCTTTTGCTCCTCACGTCATCTCATGTTATGCGCTAGTGCTGTTCCTACCCCGAACGCTTAAGTGCGCAGTATTTCTGCGTGCTACTGAGAGGAAACATAAGGGCTTCAATTTAGTGGAAGCGCCAAACTGTGTCCTGCTTTTGTTCCCTCTGAACGTAACCGCCGTTAACTACTTGTAGACAATGAATGCAGTGTTCATTCGATCCAAGAGCTTACACAATGTCTTTGGTGCACGGTAAATACGTTTTATCTTTTCGGTTTTATTGTGTACACCAATGTGTGCGATTTACCGCAAACCTGGCATTAATCCTGAAAGAGCTCACAAACGCATTAACGAGACAAACGCAAACAAAGAACGCGTAATTGTATCTGACAGCGGCGTGAAGGAAAAGCGGGATATATTGCCGCCTGTGCTCGTATTGAAGGGCACAGAAGGCGCGAATGACCGTTGACACGAAATTTAGAGAAGCAGGACAAAGTATGGCCGGCCGTCCCAGCGTGGCATTCTGGACACTGTCAAACTCTTTCATGTATTCTTGGACATGCCGCGAAGTGAAAACTGTCAAGATTACATTATGTGCATTGCTCATAATGTAGTTCCCGTCCACTACACTAGAGCTTGTTCAGGCCTACAAAGTACATGCACAGATATCTAGTGCAATTCTCCGAGTCAGTGTGGAGCAGGAAATTTTCCACTAACTGTGCAGCATTACAGTTGTGCGATAGCTATGTTTCCTTATCGAGATTCAATGCATAGGGCAGTTGACGATACCAAACCTAGTACGGTATACTGGCATGGGAAAGCACACATCAATAATATCCCTAACCAATGTCTTACTTCTTGAGTTAAATAAATAGGCTGCTGAAAATCTGATTAGCAAAAATAAAGCAGCGTCAACTATATCCTTTCCAAACCCATATAGAGACTGGCACCACAGACTTTCTCTTTTAAACTTCATACCTGGACGTTTCCTATGAACACATGGTAGAAGGCTAAGGAATTATTTGTTCCCTGAGACACAAATTGGTGCTTGATTGTACAGAAAGATCAGAGCCTTTTAAATATTGCTTCCTTTATCGCGGTAATGCCGCATCTTTTGGGGTTGTCCTGCAGCGAACGTTGAAGAAAGACCTAACCTATCTCTATCAGATACCTTGATGTTAGCATTGATGGAACGTTGCCATACGAACGCATCTATCTGGTTGTGTTGCATAGTGTCTGGAGGGCAAGAATGCTAGATGGAACCGCCGAGCCACCTCGCGCAGCAAAAAGCGCCTCCTGGGAACAAGTGATTCAAATACGCGGGATATATAAGCATTCGAGTTACTATGTTTACTCGCTTAATTTCTTTTATTTTCGTTTAATTTTGCCTGATATTGACTTGGGATGCGTTTATTGTACGTGCTAAGGGTTTGCTTCCCTATAGCAAATAGAATAGCTGAGTGGTTAGCACGCTCGGAGCCCAAATGCGAATTGCTTCGTGAACATAGTAGGTTTGAAAGATGCGGATGACAAGGTGGTCTGTTAGCAAAAAAGAAATAACTGTTTTGTGTCCTCGATAACGGCAATGGTCCCATAGCGTAACATAAAGGGTGGACGGACGGGACAGAGGGACGGACGAGAAAATTCAGCATCATGCACCTAAAGTGCAGTAATATTTATTTCCTTCTTGCTTTGCGCAGAAGTACCTATCTGGCCACAGAGGCGCACTTGTAAGCGCACTTATGAGATATTTATATCAGCGTTATTAATTTTAGATTTGCTTCGTTATCATATAATTTCGTATACCCCCGATCACTGTATCGACCGATGCGCCACGGCTGTACGACTATCGTGCAAATCAATTGTAGGCTTCGGGTGTCTGTGCAATGAAATACAGGATGGCCAAGTTGCAAAGTTGTAGGATGCTTTTGTGAGTCCAATGTAGTGTTCTTGATGCGTTAAATATTAAAAGAAATACTGCAGTGAGAATCTCCTCGCCGCTACGATCGTGTATGCGGGAGATTACGTGAACGAAATAAAAAGAGAGAGGGTGTCCCGGAGGAGGTGGCATCAATCGGATACTTTTACTGATGCCTACAAAAAATGGTAGTGTTGCCCGAAGGTAAAGCATTGACAGCGACAGCAAGCTTTAGCGTTTCGCTCGAGCTACTTGGAGAGTCTTCCATGTATGTGAGAGTGCTGCATTATTGGGTGGCAGAGCCCATAAAGTAACTTCATTAGCCGCCATATGGCAGCCACAAAAGAGCGTCTCACAACGCTGCGTCACCTCTCGATAGCGCACTAGGCGAGACCGACGGATAGCTGTTGGTGTTACAGTCAGCAACCGTTGACATAATATGTAAAATTAAAGTAAAAATAATATGTAAAAGTTTGGCTCCGACCAGGGCGGTATTCTGTAAGAGTCCACCTAGTGGACTGTCGATTTCAATCCCCGCTCGTTGGCTGGGGTCGCTCATCTCCTCCTCGCTCGCACAGCTTCATCCAATCAGCACATCAGCAGCGGCTTAAATGTGCAGTCGACTAGGTGGACTCTTGCAGAATACCACTGCAGTGCATTCGACCAGCCGCTAAGCAGGACCGCTAGTCTGCTGGTGATCTGCGTGCCAACAACGCTCATGCCAGAATGCTTACTCGGCTCCACCACAGAGCCGATTGAAGGAATCTTTGATTGTGTCAGCTTGGCTATGTCGTTCTTCCAGGCGAGAGCCTGAACGGGCTCGTTGCAATGGCTCATACCTCCCCCCCCCCAAAAGAAAATGGTGTCTAGCCCAGTGAAGCAAAAATAATAATCAGGGTTAGCTCACACCGCAGTGAGAAAGCAACCCTGGAAAAGCTGAATATGTATGATGAAACACAGGAAAGACCGAATGAAATAAAGGAGGAAAGAAAGAACGGAAGAAGGAACGAAAGAACAATGAAAGAAAGAACGAGAGAAATAACGAAAGAAAGAGAGAAAGAATGAAAGAACCTTTAGGCAGTGCATTAGGTGCTCGCATGTGTTGTGGAGGAGGTCGACCTACAGCGCCATACGTTTACTTGACACTGAGCCTCGTTATGTCTTGCAAGTCTGACATCTGCGATATTACAACTTGATGCATTACCACGTGTACAGCAGGATTTCGCTTTGACGTATTACAGGAGAAGTAACATGCTGCCGAACTTTCTTGCTTTTTGGAGACAAACGCACCCCATTACACTGGGGACCATTTAGAGCGAAGATCTTTACCTCTAGCCCCTGTATGGATCCTAAACATGCGTTCCCCAGGGGGGGGGGGGGGGGGGCAGGGTTACCCTGGCCAGCTTAGTAGGTTGCTGTATTAAAAACAATTTATGATTTCATAATGTATGCAGCACATGTATGCAGCACATGTATGCAGCCTAAACATCTTCGCTGGTCATCCGTCCCAATATGAAAGCTGCGGTGCCACGAATTTTTAACATTCAGCGGGATAGAGGCGCAGATGTGGTCGATAGCGGAATAGCTCACCTGGCTCCAACGACGATAGTGCAGGCGCGCCTCGAGCGTCCATTTAACCACTATCGTAACGAAAGCTCTTGAATGAATACCTGTGCCATTTTTGCAAGTTCTCGATCCCTTCAGACACACCATCATGAGCTGGAACTACGTAACAACACTGATTTGATCAGCATTCTGCATGCTGAGGTTCCACTGCAAGCTTCATTGCGTCACACTAAAGATGACCGCCGGCAGAAAAGGAAAAAAAATGTACCTTATTCTGGACAGTGTGATCACACGCACCTAACGATGCCTACTAAAGTTGTGCAATTGTTTTCTCAAACTACGCAAACGTTTAGCGTACACACACTACCATAAGTGAGCGTGTACGACACTGACGATAATGCCATGGTCATTGGGAACTATAACTGGGCAAGGGGCCAAACCTGCTTGGATACAAATGATTAGGTGCTCTCGGATGTGACGCTGACTAAGCATAGCCTACAGAAAGCTCGATTTACTTCTACTATGTTGCGGCTCAGAGTGTTCGGGACTTACACCATTTTAGGCAGCGCTGAGTTCACCAACACATTCCCCCACCCAACCGGAAGCCACCTCACAGTCCCTACACAATTCTCTCTGCAATGCCGCTTCTGCGCAGAGCCCGGGTCCCTAAGGCACATAATAGGGGGTTGCAGAGCGGCACCATTAAATCCTCCGAACCCTTACCACACCACATACTTTCGGAGAGAGCCTTGTCCAGCTCCGACCTCGAGGATCAGCTACGGCTAACTGCGACGGCCCAGGACGCGGTCCAAGCTTAAGGCATTCTGGAATGAGGATTCCTCTGCAAAGCTTCATTTACCTAATAAAAATGTTTATTTACTCTGTCTCTCCAACGCATGTACACATGCGGAGATTATTTGGATGGCGTCGACGGTGCGCTGCCTCACATTCACCTTTCGCGGAATCTCAGCATAATGTGGCTCCTTTACCCGAATCATGAACCTTCCAGTAGCGAAAGCTCTACTAGCGCTTAAGCTAAAGGCTTAACTAATAAATTGATAGATTCACTATTTTTAACATCCCAAATTAACTTTGGATGCAAGAGAGATCTTCATATGGAGAAATGACATTCGGAATAATTTTGATCACCTGTGATTCGGTAACGTGCACATAAATGTAAGCGCAGGAACATTTTTTTTGTATTTCGCCCCAAGTGAGCTGAAACTTTGCTTAAAGAATGTAATATTATTACACAGGGAGTGCCTTGGTATTATGCGCAATACACAAATATGAATTTACAGTTCACATGGAAAGAAACCTCGGCACATTCTTTTGCCGACCCTTTCCAAGCAGATTTTAATTTATAGAATTAAAAATTCGACAGCTGGGTATTTGCTTTTACTTAGTGCTTATGGCTTCTTTCCAGTCAGGCATGTGCGACGATCGGAAGTTCCGCGCAAGATGTCTTATGTTTTTAATTATTTACATTGTGTGTGCACAACGGGCTGTACTATACAGAGTGTCCCAGCTAACTTTAGCCAAGCTGTTAAATACATACGGCGCACTAGGCAATCTAGCACAGCTTGTGTGATTTTTGCATAGTGATTAGATGTTACTGCATCAAATATTTATCGAACTTTCTTATTTGTGTAAGAAATGCGTGATATAAAATGAAAAAAACTGATATTTTGTTCTGAAACGTCCTATTCAATCGTTTTCATACTAATCATTTCAGCATTATACTCAAGCGCTCTTGAAACAAACTGAGTGCGTTGTTTTAGGACGCAAAAGCACCTTTCTCATGAGAAAGTCATGCACTTATTTAAAGAATGAGAAAGGAGTTAAAATAATCTTATTTAACTAGCCAGGCTAGTAGTACGCACGGATTATCGTGATGGCGGAAGAGAACCATTGAATAAGCACCGTGCATATCATAATGCAATTTCGTGCCAAAATTTTATAAAAGTGTGGCTAATATTATTTAGCAAGACCTTAATAATTGCGGGAAATATTCGAAGCACGCATTGCCGCACCCTTTTATTTCTTGGTATGTTGCGTTTTGCCTACCATGGTGCAATAAGTGTTACACTGTGTTTTAATCTACATTAGGCGATAACCGTACAATAACCTATTGCATTTCTAGCTCTTCACGGTTCCGCGATTACTCGAAAAATTTAAAGCTATCGCTCAAACCTTTTATGGCAGTTATGTATTACGTGACTTGCATTAGGCTTAGGTTTGGCGGAAGCAAGAAGGCATCCTTCGCGAACATGCATACTTGTGTTGTTGTTTTTTTTTTTGCCGAACGGCATTGCTGCTCTTTGCGTGGAATAAAGGATACGACGTGGCCATAACTTACCAAGGTATAGGTTCGGATTATTAGGGTGCCGGCGAATGGCGTCAATTGTCTCCGCATCCCAGGAGGTGATTTCGTTGAACTTTAGGTGAAGAATCGTTAAGGCCGGAAACTGCTGCGCGCTAAATCCTCTGGGAATTTCAGTGAGTTCATTTTCCCTGCAGGAAAGAAAGAAGAGGAAGGCAGAATCGAATACAACTTTCTGAATAATAACAAAAAAACGAAACTAATGACATAAATGTATACACTTTGCAACAGGTGATTCGGTTATTTGACAATAGTTTTGTTGTTGTTTCTGTGATATAGTGCACTTTCATTGCCGTGCTCGCCACATTTTAAAGCTCATAAAGAGGAAGATCCTGCAGAAATGCGAAAGACGAGGCCTGCTAATTTGATTTATTTTAAATCTTTTTGAGGAAATACCCACCTTAACTTGCCTCTTTAACGCCGATTGCATTACAAAGTGTTGACACAACTACCTGGGACTGGTGTGTATAGTTTAAAATATCTATGGGATAAGTTGTACAAAGAAGCAAGCTTATTACCAGCAAAGGCGTGAGGTATATGGTAGAGCAATGTGACGTAATTCATACTGCGATGTGATTTCATGCTATCTTTATCACTGCCACTGTGTTGACAGTCTACCTACACTAGGTGTTTCTGCGAAGACTTTAAGAAATCTTAAAAAGTTACCTGTTGCAGAGAAGACATTACAGTCGTAGATCCGGTCTATTCGAGTAGGGAGAAATTACATGCACGAGAAGTCAAAATTCACATTAGCATAATTAAAAAGAAAGTACTGGTTAGATGTGTAATGATTAGCTTGTGGCACATATCGTAATTTACAAATTGTATGCGATAACACTGCAAGGCACCTACAGTTAGAATTAATTTTATGGGTGACACCATTGTTCAGATATCCGTAATGAACTTGCAGTAAAAATGCAGCGTCGTTCCACTTACGTGTGGAACAAAACGGCGTTTTCTACACTGAATCAGAAAACTAACTGGAGAACCAATGTATTTGTCTTGCTCGAAATCCTGGAATGAGTATCTCGAAACAGGTGTTATCCTGAGAATTTATTCCACGTCGATACGACTTGCGAACTCCTAGGCTACAATTTCTAAATTGCGTGATTTGCCGTAACATATGCAGTTAAAAACCTTAATTTGTGCGTTTGGTAATTACCATACTATGCATTTTCATTTCTCGTAAACATAATGCGCGCCTGTTCAAACAGGCCGCTCAAGTACCACAAGCATGCTATCTGCAGAGGTGATTCTTAAATATTGCTTGAAATACTCGCAGAAACACCAACTATATTACAACCAATACCAGAAATATGGCCAGGCAGATGGGGAACACAGCCGCGCGAAATTCTTGTATGAAAGCGTATAATAGCTGTACGCTATTTTACATTTACAGATTCATTCACTTGTACGCACTTTACCCAATCTATGTGCGGTTACAGGCTTACCCTAGCAGTATTGTGTGCAAGGATGGCGCAGGATTCGGCAACACCGCCCAAGAAAAATTTCTCAGCCTATTCTCGGTGATGGAAAACTGCTCCAAACCCGCCAGCGCATCCATGGACCCCGCTTCCATGCCAGTCACATTGCAATTCTTGATGAATATGCTGCGGAGGCTGCGCGGCAGGTTGTTCCAGTCTCGGTCGATGGACACCGTCTGCCTTTCCAAGCGCAGTGACGTCAGCGAGAGAACTTCCTTCAGCAGGCCCCACGACTTCGGCAAAGTAGAGCGTCCCAAAAAGCCTACACCCTCCAGGGTGCCGTTGAGTCTTTCAAACGCATTGGGGTGCGAATCCTCAAAGTTTTCGATGCGGACGCTGCTGAAGGTGACGTTAATGGCGAATAAGCCCCGAAATGCGTCGACGGGCAAGTGCTCGAGACGACTGTTGTAAAGCAGGAAACCGTGCCTGTTGTGCTCGGGACGAGGAATTTTAGCTGCCAGCTCCGAGGCGCTCGTGAAGCCTCCACAATTGAAGAAAATTGTACGGGCGCCTAATTGAAACTTCTGGCAGTCCGCTTCCGAAAGGACGAGCCGGACGCCGCAGCCCTGCAGCAGTACGAAGAGCCAGAACACTCGAAGCATTTGGGAAGGCAATGACCGGGATACGTGAGCGGAGCGGGTAACATGGAGCTGGGTGAATTTATAAGAGTGCCTCCGCACGTTATCCAGAAGTCACGCCGTCGCGAATGAGCACAAGAATCCCAACACCAAGAATGTTTGTAGACGTCGAGCCTTATTTTGGCTCCTGTTTCACGTGAAATTCTACACAGCGGTGGTGCAGGACGCTGCCGCGGAGGGTTTGCCATCAGACTTTAGGGCCTTGAACTGTACTTATCTCTTTGATAGGACGTTTTCGGTGCCCTTGGATTCTGCAGGAGGCGGTAGAAGCTGCGGCTATTTTGAAGATGCGAAACAAATATTGGAATATTCAGCAGTACGGCTTGTATATCGCTAGCTTGTGACCAAACTGGTATCAACATTTTTTCATGTGCCATTGAATACAAAATTTAAAGAAAATACGCTAGCATCCTGGAAGCAGAGTCAAAATCACCTCTTCCACCTGTGTCTTTGTCGGAGTGACGGCTGTATATAATTTCGATTGATTCGCAAGGGTAAATGGCTGATGACGAATACGCTGGCTATGATAATCAGTATGTATAGAGACAGACGACAAAAGGTGAATATAATGGAAAGACTATTTCCCCCGCGCGTTGAAGTGACCGCCTAGCCACTGCCTGTAGCGGAGAAAAACACGTGATCAGGGCCATTAAACAATAAACGTGGACAATTATTCTACGATGGTAGAGCGTCAGAAGGGGCAAGAGCTGGTGTGACATGATAAATTATTATCACATTTTGTTTCTGGACAGTGCAAGATAAAACAGAATTGAAAATTTTCAAATAGTCAAGTCGTTTTGAAAGGATACGTTTAGGTGGAGCAGTTGCCTTTGAAAGACTACCATATCTACCACCATCTTCCTGCTCCTCCTCGAACAGGCTTCCATAACAACATAACATTGCCAGGATAAAGCGAAAGGGCATGATGGGGCACATCATAGATACTTTTGGAGTCATTCTTACCAGCTTCAGTGTTAAGGCGGCTGCAGTGGTGCCCCTAGGTGACGCGCAAAGCCGTTGATGAAGTGGTTGCGGAGAGCAGACAGAAAAAGCTGTCGCACACTGACGTGGATGAGGGCGCGGGAGAGCCGAAAGAAAGGCAACCGAGGAGAAACGTCTGCTGACGGCCAGAAATGAACAACAATGGTGAGAAAATTGTAGTTTATTGGATAGCAATTTGTACGCTGACGCACAAATGGAAGAGTGACAGGCCAGGTGTGGTCTGGTTTAGATACGTTGGTGTCATGTCGAGCAATGTGGCATGAAAGCGCTCTCTGAGGCCATTATTCTGAGCGGCATAGGTAGAAACCACCTTACGGATCGGAGTAGACACAAGGAAAAACACTGCATACACGTTTAGAAGGAAAGCACATGACACGGTTGCTCAAGCGGATTCGCGCGGTTCAATGGCCTAAAACTGTGATTTCCATGAAAAAGGCAGTAACCTCCATCACGGAACCCAAGGGTAGAGAAGAAGTTAGCATGTCAAGTGGTCCACTGCAGGCAATGTCTACCGATTACTTCCAGTAGAAGTGAGTCATGGTCGGTACCGGACAATACAAATGACTGCAAAAGCAGTTTCAGGTCAGTACATGCGAACATGTAAAATTAGCCCAGCCGCAGATGAATTCTGTCGTTTGCGTTGCTGAATAGTGCGAAAGAAGCCACGTAGTTGGCGGTGGTGGTGGCAGTGCTAGGTCAAAGGAAGCGACTGCGGATGTGGTCACACGGCTTGTGGAAGCTGATCTGGCCTGCGGAGAAAGGCCTCCATTATCTGGGTGCAGAGTATGTACGAAACGACGGGAGCCATACTGTCTCAATTTTAACAGAACACAGATTGGCTGAGTATCGAATTATGCCACTCAAATCGCATTGAGTATAAAACGGAGCCGCACCTTCAGAAAACAGGGTTAATGACTTAGTCACTTCATAATGGAGTAGCACAACAAATCACTGCGTAGGCAAAGTTAAAACATACCGGGTTTGCAATCGGCGAGTAGGAGCCTCGTCGGCAACCGATGCTGACAGAACTGCAGAAGTTGAATCTATGGGACGGGCTCCTGGATAATTGTGAGTAGTGAATATTTGAGTACTATGGCACCGCAGAATGACAAAGCGCTCCGGAACTCCGATGTTTCTTAGGTGATGCCTGTCGACGAGATTCAATGACCCAGACGTCCAAAGAAGTTGTTTAACACAATAGGTGTTTTAATGCGAATCTGTCTGTCTGTCTGTCTGTCTGTCTGTCTGTCTGTCTGTCTGTCTGTCTGTCTGTCTGTCTGTCTGTCTGTCTGTCTGTCTGTCTGTCTGTCTGTGTAGCCTCTCACGCCAACCCAGTGGACCGAGTCGCGTACCTGCTTGGACCACTGGGTATGTGTTCCTGATTGCGATGCCATTGTGTTCATTCCATTGTGGTCATTCCGATTTCGTGACGTTATCTCGTCATGCTGTCGTCTTCATGCCTTCACCGCGACTCAACCACCCAGGTTTTCACATAGTCCAGTAGTTTCGAAAGGAGACGTTTGGGTGGAGCAGTAGTCATTGCAAGACTACCATATCTATTCCTAAAGCCCCTTAAACTTCGTAAAGTAGTGCCACGCTTTGAAGAATGCCGCATCCTCGTCGAACACTCTGGCCGAAACCGCTTCACTATTGGCCTAATAGCATCACGTGGGCCTCGCGCAGTGCATTAGTGCCATTTTTGCTCGAGAAGCGTCTACGGAGTAGGAAGGAGTGCGTGTTGGCGCAGTTGCTACGCTCGAGCAGTGTAGGCGGCGCCACGGTCGAGGAGGGAGCGTGAAAGAGAGGAGAAACGAGGAGGCTTGAAGGCGCAGGAAAAGAGTGTCGCTACTTTACCAAGTTTAAGGGGTTTTATCTAGTCCTGTCTTCCTGCTCCTCCTCGAACAGGCGTCCTTGGGAACACAACGCTGCCACGATAAAACGAAAGGACATGATGAGACGCATCATAGCTACTATTGGAGTCATTCTGACGAGCTTTAGTGTTAAGGCGGGTGCATCCGTGCCATGAGGCGGCATCATCATCAGTGCATCATCTTTATACATTTGTCGTCACGCACTCATCTTCATACCATCGTCAGGACAGTGTCTCGGTTATTCCATTGCTTAGGCCAGTAGGTTTCGGTTCGTGATTATGATGCCGTTGTGGTCGTTTCATCGCCGTTGTTCCAGCTTTTTCACCCGAAACCCCGCACGCTGTCGTCGTCATGCCATCGTCGTCATACAATCGTAATTCATTCGTTGTCCCACCGCCATGGTGGTGGCACTGTGGCCGTTCAATCTTCATCATTCCAGCTTCGCGGTCTGACTGCCAGGTTGTCGTGATCTCGCATTCTGTTCCGACATGACCCAAGTTGTCTAGAAGCTTCGGTCACTAGGTATTTGCCTGCCATCGTCACGCTGTTGTTTATCGTTGCGATCACTTCAGTAGCGTTACGCCATTGTCGTCATGCCGTCGTCGTTCCGTCGACGTCAGCCTTTCTTTATCAGTGTATGATAACCATATTATCTTCATTCAATGCTGATTATACCACCCTTATGCCGTCGCAGTCAGTCGCTATCATGTCTCCAGTGTCAGACTGTTGTCATTATACCATCGTGGTCATAGGATCATCGTCATTCCAGCTAAGTCATCCGACTCATCATGCCGTCGTCGTCATGCAAGTTTTGTGATATTCATCGTCCCGCCATTCGTCACGCAGTGGTCATCTCGTTGTCCACATGCCGTTGTCATGCCATCATCATCAGCGCATCATCTTTATACATTTGGCGTCATTCATTCGTTTTCATACCACCGTCGTTTTCATATGGCGGTCATTCGATTATCTTTGTAACTTCGACATCCTAGTCTATACTCATGCCGTCAGCGTCACGCTGACGTTTCACCAACATTATCACTTCATTATTATCATTCCATTGGCGCCACGCTGAAGTTTCAGAATCGTCATCTCTTAGGTATCGTCATCCCCTTTCCGTAATGTTGTTATGAGCGACCACCTTAGCCGATCCCTCAACATCATTCCTTGTTCGCGATTCTATCGTACTCAAGCTGTCTTCATTCAATCGTGATTATACCGCTGTAGTCATGCCATCGTCGTTATTGCTCCGTCGTCGCACAGACGCTATCATGCATCCGTTGTCGTACCGTCGTCGTCATGCCGTCTTGGTTGTGCAATCGTCGTCATTTCCGCTTTTCCATGTTTGTCGTCATACTGTCGTCGTGAACTCATTTTCTTCATGTCATTCTCGTCATGTTGTCATCGTTATATTATCATTATAATTTAAGAATTGACATCTCATTGCTTCTTACCATCGTCATTACACGCCTTTGTCGTTCCATCGATATCATTTCTCATTCATCCTTCCATCGTCACTGCGTCGTTGTCCTATAGTATTCGTCATGCTTCCACGCTCATGGAAGACCTTGGCAAGCGATGTCACAGGAAAATTGGACAATATTGCAGTACGTGGCATATAGCCGAATCAAGGAAAGTCTGATAAAAACAACCATACACGTGTAAAATTAGCTTCGGAGTTAAGACCTGAAGCTACATTTCTCGACTACTATTCGCATCACCGGCGACAGTCATCGTGAGGTGAGTTCTGGTATATTGCTTTGAACTGCCGGACTATTCTTTAAAAATATTTCTTCTTGCGAAGTCAACTACCGACTTGTTTTTCACGGAACATGCACGTTATCTGCCAGATGCGGCGGTGCCAAACCTCCCTGTTTCACTTTCACTTTATTTATTTAAAGTGCAATTCCGTTAAGTATTTACCATATCAAAGTAATAGAATAGTTAGGTTCTCTAGACCCTCCTGTCACGCGTCTAAGAGTAGAATTTTTCGCAAATTCGAAAATAATAATAAATAGGCCAAAAAGCGCAAAAAGGAAAGCGAAACCTCACTAAGCAGCCGAGCGACCCTCTTCGTGTGACGTCACAGGTGTCTTCACTGGGGAAGGCGTGCAACGCATGCCGGTCTCGCCCGCTGGCAGCGAAGAGCAGCCTCTCGGCTGAATCGTGACCGCGCCGTATATTCGGGTGATAATGTCAGCGGCACCAGCTCTTCGGATCTGTCAAATATTGACAAGTATGACTCTGATGAATTTGATAACCACGAATCGCCGTTTACATTCGACCCGCCCTCACGAAAGCCATCGCCCATGCGCCACATATGGTGCTGCAACATGAAGACCAAGGCTAGCCGAAACCACTCGTTAGGTGAGTGAGTGAGTGAAATAACTTTATTAGGTCCAGAAAAGACGCAGGGGAGACCCCGCGCCACCCGGCTAGTCCCACGTAGGGACCGCGAAGCCGAGCTTGACGGCCCGATCGCGGGCACTCTGGAAGGCCAGGGTTTGGTCACTGAGTTCGGGGCTGCCCAAGAGCGCAGCCCACCTAACCTGGCTGAAGGAGGAGCGGATAGCTTCGCACTCCCACAACACATGGTCCAATGTTGCCCTTAGTCCACAGGCAGGGCAATCCGCACTGGAATACCTGTCAGGGTATATGGCATAAAGAACCGCGAGGTTAGGGCACGCACGAGCTTGTAAAAGTCGAAGGGTAACCGCCTGCGCCCTGCATAAGGCGGGGTGCGGGAGGGGGAATACCCGTCTTGACAGATAGTAGTGTGTGGTGATTTCATTATACGTAAGCAAGGGTTCCCCGCGGGGCAGGGGGACTGCTGAAGCGGCGCGGTCAGTGAGTCCTCGCGCGGCCTCGTGTGCGCACTCGTTAGGGTTAGAGGGAGCACCCTCAATCGACCGCAAGTGAGCGGGAAACCAAATGAGAGAATGCGGAGAGATACTTTTGGCGCTTTCGAGAATGCGGAGGGCCTGGGGGGAGACCATACCGGTTTGGTAGGCCTTAATGGCTGCCTTGGAATCACTATATATTGCCTCTCTGCGACCATCGAGCACAGCCAGCGCAATTGCAACCTGTTCGGCTGCCACGGGCCTCGAAGTGCGCACCGTAGCGCAGCAAATCAGCCTTGAATTGGAGTCTACGATGGAGACAGCGAATGCCTCTTGTTGGACATATGCCGCGGCATCCACGAAGCTTGCCTCAATGTGGTTATTGCGGACACGCTCGAGTAGAGCTGTACCCCTGGCTTGAAGTCTCCCGACGTTGTTTGCGATTTGCATATTGCGGGGAAGGGGCGCGATGTGCAGTTGAGACCTGATGTCGCTGGGAATCCGCACGGCGTCAGGGCACTGGTCGACAGGATTGAGGCCCCTCTCGTCGAGTATCTTGCGGTCCGTCGGGGCGCCGGATAGCCTAAGCAGCTGTGAGTGCTCTTGTGCCTCGATAATTTCTTCGAGCGTGTTGTGGACTCCGAGCTTCAACAGGTTTTCGGTGTGGGTGCTTGCAGGTAAGCCGAGGGCAAGCTTAAAGACTTTTCTGATGAGTGAATTGAGCTTGTTCTGGCTAAGGAAGCATCGGACGAAGTCGTAGGCCCTCTTCCCGAGGCCGAGGCCGGCAATAGACTGGAGAATGAACTTGTGTGAGATATTGTCGAACGCCTTCTGCAGGTCTAATGCAAGAATGGCTCTGGTATCTCCCGTGCTCCGGTCGATGATCTGATGCTTTATGAGCTTCATGGCGTCCTGTGTCGAGAGGCTGGCTCTGAACCCAATCATATTGTGGGTGTACATGCCATTGGCCTCGATGTGCACCTTGAGCCGGTTGTGCAGGGCATGCTCTGCCACCTTACCGACACAGGACATCAGGGAAATCGGTCTTAGATTCTCTATTCCTGGTGCTTTACCGGGTTCGGGGATGACTATCGTGCAGGCCGCCTTCCACGGTGTGGGGACCTGTCCACTGTGCCAGACTTCATTATTCCTTTGAGTGAGAAAGTTGATCGACTCATCATCGAGATTCCTCAGCATCCTGTTAGTGACGCCATCTGGGCCAGGGGCAGATTTGACGTTGAGTGAGAAGAGGACATCTCGGATCTCGGCCGCAGTAAAGTCCTTGTCCAACTCCGGCATCGCACACCCCGCGTAGTCCGGGAACTGGGTAGGGGCAGAGCCATCCGCGACCGGCAGGTACCTGTCTATGAGCCTGTCGACAATCAACTCGTCCGGGGTAGAGTCCGTAGCGAGGTGGATGGCTCGCGCGAGGGATCGTCTCTGGCTGGATCTGGTGCTGCCCTCATCGAGAAGGTGTTTGAGCAGACCCCAGCTCTTGCCTGACCTGAGCTGACCCTCGACGGATTCGCAGAGCTCATCCCATTGTTGCTTACACAGGTTCTTGCAGTGCTGCTCAATTTCCCTGTTAACCTCCGAAACCTTCTTGCGGAGCCTCCTGTTATGCTTCTGCCCTTCCATCTCGTGAGGAGGGCTTGCTTGGCTTTCAACAGGTGCGCCAACCTGCTATCCATCTTGTCGACGTCGAGTTCAGTGACGACCTCCTTAGCTGCCGCCACGGCGTCATCCCTGATCCCTTTGCACCAACCTTCCAAATCTGTCTCGGCCATCGGTGCGCGCTCGGCTCTGATCTTGCGGAACACGTCCCAGTCGATCAACTTGAATTTCCTCGTCTTATAGCGGGCAATCGGGAGGGAGACTTCAATCACGTAGTGGTCACTTCCGAGGTCTAGAGACGTGTTGACCCACTTGACCTCCCCTACGTTCTTGACAAAAGAGAGGTCTGGGGTAGTGTACCGGCATGCGGAGTTGCCTCTCCTGTAATATGTGGAGCACTAGTTTCCGCGTTTGTATCTCGCAAAAACGCCGCTGGTAGTCCAGAGCACCGAACAGTGCATTTGTTTACGTCGATCGGCATCTGCAGCGACCACTCATCGTTCCCTTGAGTTATAATACTAGCCGCTCATCGTTGACATCAAATAATGTCAGAACATATCAAAACAGGCAGATTTTGTACATGTAAGCACTGTTGCATAACTCTGAATCAGGCTGATAAGAACGACCACGCACCTTCGACAACAGCGAGAGCGAGACTATATTACGGAAGCGTTATGCTGCCTTCTTAGCATTCGTCGTATTCTCTTGATACACACAATATGTTCCGTAAAGTGGGCATAGATGAGGACTTTGCGTGTGTGATAGTTCATTTAGAGAACGCGTAGTTTTCTCGCGGAAACGCTGATGCCTGTATAGACACCATTGGCAGCTGAACGAGGCGGTTGTTTACGCTGCTTTATCGAAGGGGCCTACGCTTGCTGCCTGTTTGGGATAGGTGGCAAGCAATGCACCTCGGAAGCTAAATAATTAATTGGCATGACACTATGCAAAATACACCCATCTTCGTAGTCGCATTTTATTTAGGAAAGTGTCGGTGAGTGCGGCGGGCAGCTTTCCGTCGCAAACGGCAACGTACCGATGTCGATACTGCTCCGTGTCTTCGCTTCTCGCTTTTTGCGTGTGCACTGTACGAGACCAGGAATGGTTTGTTTCAAATTCGTATGGGCGAAACTGAACCCCAGAAGTAGGTTTCTTCATCCTGATGGCTTACTAGCTTCAGGTCACTCGCTTAAATCCGCCGGCAGCAGTCGCACGAACTATACGCGACTCTGACATATAATAGGCTTAACTCCGGCTGAACGCTATCGGCATCGGCTCAAACTGTGTGTGGCGGATGGAGAGGGCTGAAGTTCATGCAGCCAACAACGCAACACCAATTTCCACCTTAAATCACTTGCCCGTCCATAGGGACTGCAAATTCTCGTGGCAGCAACTTCTTGCGCAATGCACTAGCTCACGATCGTCGACTCCTCCGCGCTCTCGTCGCTGTCCTCTGCATGATTCCGGCTTGGTCTGAGTGGGACCACCCTGACGTCATACATATTGTTGCCCGTAACTGAGGGGCGGGTAAAGTAGGGTGTTCGAGGCAATTTACGAAATTCGTTTCTAAAACATCAGTGCACCTCTCAGACCTGATTTTGAGGACATGACGGGAGTGTGCAGAGGAATGTACCCAGCGAATTTTATCGACATCTGTTGGCACCGCGAAATCGCGCGAGTTGACCCTTTAAGGGCCCAATTGGGTCCCTTAAAGGGTCATAAGGGTCACTTAAGGGGTGGGAGTAACCAAAGATAATTTAAGCGGATGACCACGGCGTACAAAACGTTGTGACAGCGTCAATGAGGAATGATGGAATGGTGGTAGCTGAGATATTCTACGGAAGGCCATCCCTGTCGGCTGCTGTACGAGGGAAGAAGAACGACGAAAATGTGACAGTATGGCCACAAGGGCGAGCAACGCTAAGAGAATGACCTTGAAGCCAAAAGATTAAGTATTTCTGACTCACTTGCCTTTTTCTCTGGAAGCAAACAATTTGACAGACTTTTATGCCCTTCACATCACGTCAGCAGTAAAAGTAAGGCAATGGCTTGGTAGTCTTCGACAGACTCGTTATCGGAGTATGAAGGTCTAGGTAATGGTAGTAGCAGGCGGGCTCGTGGTTTCACTGGCTTCGATTGGCTTGGCCTAAGGGAGTGCGTGCTCTTTGTGCGTCGTACCTCGCGCCTTGAGACATTTGAAACATTATTCAATGTACACAAGCGCACGAACACGTCGACACAATTAATTTTAATATACACAATTGAACAAAATAATTTTGCCCCAGCGTCTACGTTATAGGTATGTACCGGCTATAGCCGAAGTCTGACCGCTTGCAAAATGCGGACATGAAACGCATACAGGTGGCATGAACAATTTTGATCCCTTCAGCTCTCGTCTGCTTGCAGAAGCTCGCGTTTCGGTATGACTAAAACGTTATTTCACGTTCGCAAAGCCACGAGCGCAGTAGCAAACTTCTCAATGCGGAAGTTTCTAGTGCCATAAACGCAGCCTTGGTAGCCATCCTACCCTTCAAGGCCTGTCCGGATCAAGTGTAGCGTACAGGAACTCTATGGTTTCTGTTTCAATTTCTCATTTTTAGCCGCATCGAGGCACGTAGTTTCCCGACAACACGCCATGAGTCTGTCATGGGAAAAACGCTGGGGCAATAACAAAGTGTGAAACGGGCCGAGTCCGGTCATGACCTGAAGAAGCGTACGGCGCAAGTTCTCCGAAAGTAGGAACAATTTCACAGCTCTAATCGCTTAGACTGGGGATATCGCCAAACACATCGTACTCGCACAAATATGCTGTGACATCGACTGCTCTTGCAGTGGTCGCTAGCCTCAGCTTCTCCAGTTGTCTACTTTGCTTCAGAATATATATAGCCCTAAATATTCCTTCTTTTTTAGTGTGCACATGTTTCACGACGTCTGGAGACCACTAACGAGTATAGAGTGTTGGTCAGGGACATGAAGTCGATTTTTTTTTCTTTGGACCAACCAACGGCGAGGCGCAATTACTTAGCAATCATATTGTTCGCTTTGCCCACTGTCTGCGTGAGAGTTGCTTATGCGGCCACGCGTTCTTCAGAAGTCGTATGACATTGTAGTGGTACTTTTGCGTGGTTCCTAGTGCGCTCTGCTTAGCATTACAAGGATAAGGAGCCCGCTTCAGATTGGGGCCAGGGAACGTGCTCCCGAGCACAACGTGTCGCCACTCCTTAGAGCAATGACTGGTCGCAAGAGGAAACACATCAAAGCTCCGTTTCTAGCAAAAGGACAAAGTGTGCTTATAAAGCAACATGACACAGCACGGACAAGATGTTGTGGAAGGTTAGGGCGTCACAAACAGCTTCGCGTTCGTCCAGACTCACAGAGGGTACTCCAAGAAGTCCATGGAGCGGCGCCGCCATGGTGGATAAATTGCGTATCAATTGGCGAATAGTCCACCAGTCTGAGAACGAATCTGTTTGGCATACTGGGCATTGCTTGGAAAGTGGAGAATGGAGGTAACCTTGTCGGAATTAGAGAGAACGCGACTCTCGTTGTGCATGAGGTGAAATGTCACCGAGTCCATTACTTGTTTTTTTTTTACTAAGTGGCCCTTTCTTGTATTCGAAGAAATGCCAGCTGAAAGAGGCATGTCAACAAGTTGGGCGCTGAATGTGCTGAAGGACAGTGGGGAAGACTAATATAACGCGCGTATTGCTCTTCTTTAGGGCGCTGGTAGTTTCTCACTGAATTGTCACTGTTATCTATTGTCACTCGGCGCAGAACGCCGGCTATTGTTTCCGAAAATTCAAGTTCTCCCAGATTGTGCTGCAAGTGTGTAATCAGATTGAGCGCGCCGGGAATGCTGTTTTACATTCAGCAGTGTAGGCGAACACGAGCGATTATTCTTCAATATAGCGCAATCGCATGCATATGCAGCGAACTGACTTGACCCATCAAATCAGATTCCATTACTGACCACTGTGAGCGCCGCTATTGTTGTTTTTAGTGTTACCCGCTTTTGTGTGCAGAAGTATAGCCAATTAGTAAAGCACAGCTGTGGCACTGTCTGGTTATTCACTATCACTAAAATGTCAGAATATAGCGATTTAATCTGTGTAGAATAAACAAGTTTTTCACTTTAGGCCAATTATACGTACAGTGTCAATCACTTGCTTAAATGAAGCACAAATGTTACAGAGTTGCTGAGCAGGAAGATTACGATATGTCTGAGCAAACATGGTGAGCGATTGTAATATGATCTATGTGCACAGTCTGTGTGAATTTCATGGCAAGAAGCAGTTATTAGTGAGGCGTGGGGGTATCTCAGCAACAGCATGCTCGAACCTTTCGGCAACCACACTGAAGCACGAAATAAATTCTACGCAGCATCCAGTCACCACTAGCTCAAAGTCACATTCTAAGTTCGCACTGCGCAGCTTGCTCTCAAAGAAAGAAAAGTTGCGTTCGTGCTTTATCGTCACTCTGGACAAAACGGTTTTAGCATAGCATTACAAAAGTAGCATCAAGAAGTATACAATCACGTCTTGAGGAAATAGAATTATACCTGAAATGATCTCTAGAAACAAAAAAAAATATATTTACATTGTTGTGGACAAGAGCCATTCAGCAAATACAGCAATAGAGCATCACCTAATTCTGTGGTCAGTGAGATTTTCTGTGTTCTTTCGTGTTTCTGAGACTGACGGCCGCCGAAAAAGAGGTGGGATGGTCGCAATAACTGCTATAACTGCTAAGTGAACTGCAAATTTTAGCATGCCACCAGGAACCTGAACCGCCGTTTGACTCATGAATTTGCCCACTTGAATGTAGAGGAGCAAATCGACAACAATTTCTGAGCGACGTACAGTGGCGGTAAAGCACAAGATCGAGAATGAGCATTGTTTGACCAAGAAATCCTCCGGTCCTGTGGCGGAGGTCAGTGGGTCAAAGCAAGTGATACATGGCTTTGTAAATGCTGACCGCAGTCAGTAAATCGTGGCTTGAAAGTCTTTGTGATACTGTCTTCGGCACATGCGCGTAGTGGTAATAGAATGTGTTTTTGCCGATATCATTGAGACCACGTTCATGTCATCACTGCTCCTTCGAAATTCTCCTCAATCCTTCCAGTCTTTGGTGGTGCATATTTAAACAAAAATATGCATCTTGCTCAGGAATATACATTTACCCCCCTTCATCCTTTATACGACATGCGTGACGATGGCGTTTAACTGAATTAGAAGGAAATAGGACATACGGCTAGTTTATTGATGTGCTCGTTCACTACTTCCAAGAACTCGTCTTGACATTTTTTACAGGCAACTATGCGCCCGCTAAACAAGTTAACCTACTTAGCTGATCCGTTGCTCGGAATATTACAGTAAGCTTCAGTACGCTCCTGCTATTCACTGCTTTGCTATCCTTGAACGCTTCTGCTACCTGAATATAATTTTATTCAAGTAAGCATATCGAGCTAGAACTTCGTTTTGCAAACTCCAATATTATCGGTGTTGTCAGTTTGAGCTGTCATAAGGGATAAAACTCCTCTTTCAGAGCTGGACATGCTTTTATTTATTACGGTACGCAGTGTAACGTGAGAAGATGTGTACTAAGAATGTTTACAACTGAATGTTTGGATAAGCGCTGTTCGTTGCTGATTCGCAGATTTAGGTTTAAGCTTTGATGTCTTTTTCTATTTAGTAATGCTATTTTTCCCGGTGCCGCAAATGAAATGCTGCTACGTTTTTAGTTCATGTACTGCTTCCATGAAGAGATGTACCTTTTTAAGGAAGGAACAGATATCCCCAGATATGATCGCTGCCTCACACACAAGAACTCTTCAGAAACATGGCTTTTAGCATTTATTGAGCCTTCAGAAGGTAAAGATCATTTTCACCGTCCCTAGTTGCCTAGCCATTGTCAGTGTAAGAAACGTAGCGATGTCAATGTGGGGAGATTGAAATATTCCTTCCCGAAGCGCAACTCAATTTACTTTCTGGAAATAGAATTATCTTCGCTATGCGTTGCGTAAAAGAGACGCGCTGCTCTAACATTTAGACGAAGATAAGCAAATTTTTATCTCCGACGTGAGCTCTACCAGATGATTGAGGAACGACTGTTTTCGAACACTTAGCAACGGCGATGCGTGACAAACTGATAGTCCTCGCACGACGATAATTTGGCAGTAAAAGCCATCAAAACGGGCACAATGATCGCCAATGTTACAATTGTAGTGGCAAATTTTTATTTCATATTTAATGTATTATTACTTTAGGGCAGACGTTTCAAGCGCACTATTAAAGTCGGTCAGTCCTTAACGAATGTGTCCATGACATGAATACTTAATCTGCCCCTTGCCTCAAGTTACTCATTTTCAAAACCCTCAAATTCGGGTTACTGTTTTACGGCAAATGGCAACGAAGCTAAGGGGGAAACAAATCGGTAGAAGTCTACCACATGGTGCCTTCCAATTCGGGAGTGGTCAAGTCAAAAAGTAATACTATCTCCAAAATTGTATTTTGTGGGTATGCGTTAAGCAATGATTTGCACAACGGCACAATCACGTTAGTCGCTATTAACTGCTTGAGTAATGAATTAAGGAATTATTAAAAAATGAAATATTACCTTCAATTGAGATCGCAATCTAAGTTTTGATGTTCACTGCTGCGAACATCGGTTGGCAAGAATTACCCGTCTAAATTGGAAGCCCTAGTTCCGTTTTCTAATTCTTTATTTCAAAATACCGTCCACCATTCACTACGCTAATTACAGGAGTGAGAGTGAATGCGAAAATTAGTATACAGAAAAAAATTATGCTGACTACAGAAGACAAGCGAAATGCAAGAAGCCAAAGAAACAATTTCAGAAATACGCAGAAACGCAATCACAGATACAGAACAAAAGCTATGTGCTCGTATAAGGAGCAGCTTATACCGCGTAAACATTTATAACCTTTACTGTGTAACAGTTATTCCGGTTATAAACTAAATTTCATATAGCGGAAATCGGTCAGAGTAAACTTGGTTATGAATACGCTGTAAATTAAGCAATGAAGATTGGTGCCGACGAGACATACATTTCGCAAAGCGGCTATCATTCGGGCAGAGATATTTTTTTTTGTAATAGGGCATCTCCACCGACCACAGTTGAAGAATTGTACGAAGAGTTCGTAGATACAGAATCAAGAATTAGGTCTGCGTATGTCCATCTGCGTTCTGCGAAAGTTAACGTACTGCGAGCGCCAGTGGGCAAAAGAGTTTGCTCGATTCGCCGCCGTGGCCGTCGTGGAGGCGCTGGGCAAGACTCACACGGTCAAGACTTCTCCCCAAACAAAGCGTGATTTTGACAATGATTTTCATGGCTTCATTACGTATTGACGCGAGTGAGTGGCTTATCTAGAAAATTAGAAATCTTGACGAGTTATCTCACAGCTCGATTCACGTCCTTCTTGCCGATGTGTGTTGTTGGTCATTCAACAACATCCACACAACAGTTCTACCATTGCAAGTGCAATCGGCGGTTCAGCCTATCATTCCAGTGCGTGGTGGTAAAGTCATTATGACGGGGTCTGGATAACGTTGATATGTTGACAGCGCTCACAACAGATCACGCGGGATGAGCCCATAGGCGCGTTGCCAGACGTGCCGGGAACACGTGTTTAACTTCTCTTGTGGCTGCGCACATCTGGAGCTTGCGTCACAGGCGGATTAGTTCACTCGTACTGATATCGCGAAAAGTGTGCACACTAGCGGAGACACAAAATGGGCACAAGAAATGCGCAGCTGGTAGGTGACGAAATTGAACCCATCCATCTGTCATGATAAAGGCCGCAACGTCAGGCAAGAAAACGTATCTGCAATATGATCCAATGCTCGTCACGTAAGCAAAAATGTGCTCACCGTAAAGCGAACGGAACTTTGAAATGGACAAGTTCCATGGTGACCTCCGAAGCTTGATGCTAAAGATCGCGATGCAAGCAATTGTTTTATCTGCCTAATCGAAAACATAGTGTCAATGCACACTACTATGATGCCATTACGGAGAAATGCACCGAAAATGAATGCACTTCCGAAAAATCTTTACACATATAACTTTGGGACCAAGACTTGTGATAAAATGAATTGTGTGCCCTTCACTATAAATACAAAGCACTAATCGCTCAAACATATCTCGTGTATAGCATATGGTCCCATTATCGGAATATACATAATTTCGCAAAACTTGCTGATGGTTGCGTTTGTGCACAATGACTTTTGTGAAATAGACAAGCCACAGACACGAAAAAATACGAGAAAGAAATGGGCATGCCCTTTTCTTTCTCGTCTTGCTTCTGTGGGTGTAGGGTGTCTATTTCGCACCAGTTACATAAGTTATTCTCGTGCGATTTTGTCCAAGATAGCGAATGTCATCTTGTATAATCCTTACGGGTTGACCTAATAATAATATTTGGGGTTTTACGGGCCAAAACCACTTTCTGATTATGAGGCACGCCGTAGTGGAGGACTCCGGAAATTTTGACCACCTGGGGTTCTTTAACGTGCACCTAAATCTAAGCACACGGGTGTTTTCGCCCCCATCGAAATTCGGCCGCCGTGGTCGGGATTTGACCCCGCGACCTGGTCCTCAGCAGCCCAACACCATAGCCACTGAGCAACCACGGCGGGTTACGGGTTGACCTAAAAACACGAGCTGAAAAAAATGGAGCGGATTAAGGGTCAGTCCACCCTGCGTGCATTGTTGACGCCTTTGTTCCTAGAGCTAATGTCAAGCAATAGTTACCAGCGCATCTCCGCCTATTTCTTCAAAAATCAGGGCAGAATTGCTTATAATTTTGAATAATGTCCTTTCCGACACAGTGTAAGCTAAGCCGAGTAAGCAAGACGACTCTGTTTTTGACCGATCTGCTCTGCGAAACTCAAGAAAATGTGCAAAGGAAATGTAGGATGAAAATTGGTACTGGAACCAAATCATGACTTATAGCGTGTAAAAGTAATTAAATAGAAAGATGTATTAGGTGGTACTTAAATGCCAATGCTTCAAATTTGTACCTGCTTTCGTAGCAGCAAGGGGATAATGTAATTACTTTTTCTTAGTTCTTCCAACCTCGTCATAGTTTACAGGGTTAGTCGGAAGATTAATGACAGTGATTATATTGTGAAGCGAATGTACGTCGCGGTGCGCTCGGACCGGTTGGGATTGATGGAGAGGGAAGTTAGCTTAGGCACGCGCGGTCGCTCGGTCGTCTGCGACCACCCGGAGAGTAAGGACCAGCTTTTCGGTGAATCACGTTTTCATTGCCCATGCAAACCGTAACGCAGCGCTCGTTGGAACAAAAAAAAGTAAATAATGCGGATTTACGTGCCAAAACCACTTTCTGATTATGAGGCACGCCGTAGTGGACTCCGGAAATTTCGACCACATGGGGTTCTTTAACGTGCACCTAAGTCTAAGTACACGGGTGTTTTCGCCCTCATCGAAATGCGGCCGCCGTGGCCGGGATTCGATCCCGCGACCTCGTGCTCAGCAGCCTAACACCATAGCCACTGAGCAACCACGGCGGGTGTTGGAACAAAGGATTGCTATTAAGTTTAATGTGAAACTCGGCAAATATTGCAGTAGAAACTTTTCTTATGATGGAAACTACTTATTTATTTATTTATTTATTTCATATACCTCACAGGCTCCAGAAGGAGTATTGCGTGAGGGGGGCGGTACAGATAACAAAATAACAAATGCGAAGCAAAAACATAGTTTTTGTTACATAAGTATGAACAAAACGAGGATCAAATAATAAACAAAGAACGCGAAGTAAACAAAGATAAAAAGCAAGAAAGGTAAACGAACAGGTGTTAGCTTTCAGTATACAGTAAGCAAACAACCTTAGAGCAAATGCTTACATAAATAAATAACAATGAAGTTAAAAGTAACAAAAGTGAACAGATACTTGTTTTTTAGCTAAGTACTAGCCAAATATGCAGTGATTTTTTGTCTGAAGGTTAATGGGTCATTGATGTCAGCGAGGTTATCAGGAAGACCATTCCACAGTACAATCGCACGTGGCAAAGCTGAGCAGTTGAATGCATTGGTGTGACCGAAGATGCGTTGGAAACTGAGATGATTATGCAGGCGTCTAGATGTGCGGGAGGGACGAACGAGTGGACGAACGAACGAGTAATTGTTTGTCGGAAAATCAATTTTACCGGTGGCACAAAGATTTTTGGAAGATGGTAAAGCATCCAGTGATGAAGCCCGCCTTGTACGACCATCAACGACCATCACCAATGATAGCGCGACGCTTGTGAGTGTCATCTTTTCTGCTATGACTGTCGATTGAGTGTCTGTTTAGTGGTACAGACAGTCAACATTCCAAAAAGTACGGTTCGGTATATTTTAAGAATAGTTTGCACATGCGGAAAGTGCGCGCGAAGGTTGTGGCCAAAGCGTTTACGGACCACCAAAAATCGCAACAAGTTGAAACATGCCAGGAACTTTGGGGCATTTGTGAAAGGGACCCCCACTTTTTAGACAAGATCATCACAGCTAGGTGACGAGTCTGGGGTATTTGAATACGACTGCGAAAAAGAAACTCAAAGTGCCGAGTGGCAGAGCTCGGTGTCATCTCGCCCCAAGGCCAGAATGAGCAAGTCAAAGGTCAATACCATGTTCATTGTGTTGTTTGACATCACGGTACACCACAAGTTGTACCACATGGTACAACCATTATAGCCCTATACAACGTTGAAGTGCTTAAGAAGCTCGGACGGTTCATCGTACCAGGCCTGACATCGGGGGCTGTGGGAAACTTAATGGCAACACGCAAGCCCCCACCGCCTTCCTCGTTACACGCTTCCTGGCCGATTCAATGGTGCCAATGGCTTCCCAGAAGCCCGAAAATACTGATGTGGCTCCCCCAGACTTCATTTTGTTTTCACGCTTGAAAACTTCCATGAGAAGACATCATTTCGGGACAGTTTACAAAGTCAAAGAGGCTTGCACCAAGGCTCTAAAGGACATTCCTGAGAAGGCCTACCGTAAGGCCTTGAATGCCTGGAAATCTCTCTGGAACCGATGCATCGATGAAAAAGGAGTCCGTTTTAAAATGTTTTACTGTCTTGTACCGATCTGGTATACACATTTTTTGAATCGACTCATTCACATTACTTCTCGGACACACCCATGGGGAGAGCTTGAAATCAACCGGAATAATATGCAGCGTACCTATAGGGTGTTATTCCTGACTTTGTCTGTAGTTAGCCTCAACTACTTCGCCTCAATTTAACGGATAATTTCACATTCCGAAAGTGATATTTTTTGTCTGTACTATGCGGATGATAAAAGTACGTTTATTTTTAGGGTTACTTTTGGATAAAGGCAGTGCAAAATTTCATAGTGCTCATGTACCTGATTGTTATTACGGATATTTTGTTAGTACCTTTGTAAATTATTTTCATCCTAAGCTGGCCATTATACGAATATATCTGTTCATGGTTTATTCGCACTCGGCAAACTGAACAGTGAGAAATCGAACGTAAGGTAGAAGAAGAGGAAACGCTGAGAGAGAAGACGAGGAAGAAGTTGCAATAAACAAGGACGGGTATATTAGAGGCATCAAAATAATAATGATAACAATGGAGTTAACAATTTGAGCGTGTGAGTTTAAAAGTAAACGTTTTGTGTTTGGAGAAAAAAGAAAATAATCAGATGAAAACCGGGTATAAAGTAATAGTAATAATAACAATAATAATTAATAATAGATAAGAAATAAAAGAAAGCTATGGTTGAGAGGGAGAACGATCAATCTAACATGGAAATCAATTGGTTTCAGTGAGGTAATTTTGGATCGCCAAGCAAACACTTCTGCGGCTGACACCAACAACGGAGGCTCCAAAAGATAGGATCACAGGCACTGATAAAGTTAGACCAAAAGAGCGAAGCGTGATTTCGAGTAATCGTTTTCTTATAATAGAAAAATGTCAATCCCCACTGTGGGTGCGTGCCACGGCCACTCAGGACGACAACAACAAAAAAATATTTGAGGCAGTAACAACATTGTCGTAGTGATCAGCTCACTTTTCTTGCAAATTTGGCGAAATCAAAGACCGGATAGCAACCTGAATAATAATAATAATATTTGGGGTTTTACGTGCCAAAACCACTTTCTGATTATGAGGCACGCCGTAGTGGAGGACTCCGGAAATTTTGACCACCGGGGGTTCTTTAACGTGCACCTAAATCTAAGCACACGGGTGTTTTCGCATTTCGCCCCCATCGAAATGCGGCCGCCGTGGCCGGGATTCGATCCCGCGACCTCGTGCTCAGCAGCCCAACACCATAGCCACTGATGATGATGATGACGAAAAACTTTATTTATCCCTCTTTAAAGGGAAGGGGGCAATGGAATAGAGGGTGGGGGGAGGAACTACTTGAAGTAGGCCTCCTTTATCCTCTCAGCCCACTCCAGGATGGCCTCCTGAAGATCGGGCCTGGAGCTGCGCAAGGCAGCCTCCCACTGCTCCTCACTAGATATTAATTGCTTGAGGAAAGGGGGAAGGGGGTGCTTAGGGCACCCCCACATGATATGGTTTAAGTCTGCTCTGGGAGATACACAGAATTTACAAGAGGGAGAAAGGTAAATGGCGGGATGAATGCGGTGGAGGAGGTAAGGGGACGGAAAGGTGCGAGTCTGCAGCTGTCGCCACAGAACTTCACACCTACGCGGGGATTTGCCCATGAGTGGCGGAAAGGTTAAGCGGTCTAATCGGTAGTGTGTGCAGATTTCGTGGTAAGTAATAAGTCGATCCCGCGCTGTAAACGGCGCCTCCTCCGTGGCGAGGTCCGACGCATCTGATGCCTGAGCCCGGACTGTAAATCCTCGGGCACTGGCATGAGCCGCCTCGTTTCCGGCAAGGCCCGCATGCGCGGGAGTCCAGATTAATGCCACAGTTTGATTGAAAGGATGAGCCAAGAGGAGAGAAAAAGCTGGCTTAGAGACCCTACCCGCTCCGAAGTTATATATGGCTGCTTTGGAGTCGCTAACGATAATTGATGAATTTGGAATTGTGAGGGCCAGGGCTATGGCCGCTTCCTCCGCCTCCTCCGAGGAAGAGCCAGGAATGGAGGCGGCCGCAGCGACCTGCCCGTGAGAGTTAATGACTGATATTGCGTAATGATTTCTGTTCCCATATTCGGCTGCATCAACATAGAGCACGTCTTTAGAGGTGGAGAATTGTTTTTGGAGAGCCTTTGCTCGCTGCCTCCTGCGCTGTTTGTGATGCACAGGGTGCATGTTTTTAGGAAGTGGGGGGATGCAGAGGTTCTCGTGTATGTGATATGGAATGGTGTATTTAGTCTTGATGATGGGTGCCGGAGTGATAGAAAGAGTTTGTAGAATGTGTCGACCTGTTGCGGTATTGGAAAGTCTGCTATATTGGGATGTGAGGTGGGCTTCTGTGAGTTCAGAAAGTGTGTTGAAAGTTCCAGTAAGCATTAGCCTTTCAGTGGAGGTACGTATGGGGACCCCGAGAGCGAATTTATATATTTTGCGTAAAAGAGTGTCGATCTTATCTGATTCTGATTTAAGGAAATGTAGATATGGTGTTGCGAATGTGATCTTACTGATAACGAAGGCCTGAATCAAGCGGAGAAGTTCGGCCTCCTTTAGTCCGCCATGTTTATTGGAGACTCGCCCTAGAAGACGCAGGGTGTGATCGACTGTGGTCTGGAGTGTATGTAGAGTATATGTGTTGAGCCGGTTGCTTTGAATGTGTAAACCGAGCACCCGGAGCCTGTCCACTCTAGTAACGGGGATGTGGTTTAGGATTACCTCTATGCTAGACATGTGTTTTCCGCTCCCCCGGTGGGATGGCAGAAGTAGCAGCTCGGATTTTTGAGGGGAGCATGTGAGATTCATAGCCCCGGCATGAGCCACGACGGCGTCTGCTGCGGCCTGTAGAGTGTCTTGAATCTTTCCGTCGGAGCCGTCAGTCGTCCAAAGAGTGATGTCATCGGCGTAGAGTGAAAACTTGAGATCGGGAATAGACCGCAATGCTTGCGCCATCGGCATCATAGAAAGATTAAAAAGAAAAGGGGACAGCACTGAGCCTTGGGGCGTGCCGTAGCTACCTAAAGCGTATGAAAGGGATTGCTCTGTGCCTATGTGTATTGTTGCGGTACGGTTGGATAAGAAGGTACATATGTAGTCATATGTATTTCCGCCAACCCCAATGAGATTAAGCTCTCGGAGGATGGCGGAATGTGAAACGTTATTGATGGCGCCGTGGAGGTCCAGACTGAGAATTGCTTGCGTATCTAGACTGCTATTGGGTGTAATGATGTCATGCTTCATTCGAAGCATGATATCTTGGCATGAGAGAGATTTTCGAAAACCTACCATTTCTGATGGATAAAGATTGTTGTCCTCCATGTATTTACTGAGTCGGTTGAGGATGACGTGCTCGAGTGTTTTACCTAGACAAGAGGTTAGTGATATAGGCCTGAGATTAGAAGTGTTGAGGGGCTTGTTTGGCTTTGGGATAAAAATTACCCTGGCATCTTTCCACGAACTAGTGAGGGTGCCAGTGTCAAAGCAGTGATTGAAGTATGCCGTGATGGCTGTGACAGAGTTGTCGTCTAGATTGCGGAGTATTTTATTGTTAATAAGGTCGGGGCCTGGTGCTGACATTGTGCGCAGGGTGGCGAGGGCATGGCGAACCTCTGCTTCCGTGATAGCGGCGCTAAGTAGGTCGTTGGGTTCGCCAGTATATTTTGGCATGTCATACTTCTGAGCGGGAGGCAGATGTTTATGGCGGAGGTCGTCGAAGAATCCGTTGAGATTGTTTTTGTGTGCATGTAGCAGTTTGTTTATGCTATGGTTGTGGTGTGTGCGCGATGTGGTAGGGTCTAATAAGTGTCGCAAGAGTTGCCATGTGCGCTTGTTATCGAGGTTGTCATGCATGCTTTCACATACCTGGCCCCACTGCTGGCAGGCCAGTTGTGTGGCGTACTCCTGGATCTGGAGGTCTAATTTGGCAATTCTGAGTCTTAGTTTTCGGTTGAACCGTTGCCTCTTCCACCGTCTGAGAAGAGACTGTTTGGCTTCCCACATGTGTAGAAGCTTGGAATCAACCGTAGTGAGAGCGGTTTCGGGGGGCAGAGTGGTAGTGTGCGTCTGGGTGTCTGCGTGTAGTTGCTGAACCCATTCTGAAATGTCTTGAATGCTTGTGGGAGCTGATATCTGGCGGGCCTCTCGAAAATTGTCCCAATTGGTAAGGCTGAGGCGTTTGGGTGCAAAGGGTTTGTGTTTGAATTGTAGTGTGATGGTAATGATGTAATGGTCGCTGCCGAGGTTAACTTGTGAGTTGTGCCATGTGACGTGTTGGATTCTGTGTGTAAGCGTAAGATCGGGGGAGGTGTCCTTAGCTACGCTATTGCCTAGCCTGGTTGGTGCATCGATGTCGTTATGTAATGTGAGTCTGTGGTCTTGTATGTGGATCCATAGGGCTCTGCCCTTAGGAGTAGAAACGGAGTGACCCCACAAATGGTTGGGTGCGTTGAAATCTCCAAGGATTAGGAGGGGGTGGTGGGTGGCAGCGGCAATAGCTTGAGCGAAAAGGGAGTCAAAGCGGTGATGTTTGTCTTGTGGACGACTATAGATATTGAGAATGTAAAGGCCAGGTGCATTATTCTTGCGAGGAATAATTTCTAGAAAATCGTGCTCTATATCGACACTGTCGAATTGGGAGTGATTGGCAGTGAGGTGCTTTTGCATAAGAATTGCCGTATCGGGCCGGGAGACCTTATTGTTCTGATAGACATTATAACCTGGGAAGCTGATTAGTCCGTGAGTTTCCTGAAGCGCAATGACAGCTGGGAGATTAGAAGAGGAGGCTAGAAACTGCTGGAGGTGTGCTTTCTTTTTTCGAAACCCCCTACAGTTCCACTGCCACACTTCAAACTCGGAGCGGGTCGGGTTATTGGCCATTGTTAAGCGGAGCTGGTGGGGAGGCGGATCGAGCAGGTGCAACTATGTTAGGATGATTCGCGGTGACTCCAGCTATCCAACTTGTAGTTTGTTGGATGTGTGCTTGTACGAATTCAATAAATTTGTCGAGCTTTTCATTCCTGGCTGTGTAATCTGTATTGATTTTTTCAATTGCAGTGAGTATATTATGGAATTTAGTCTCTAAAGCGGTTAGTCTGTCGTTATAATTTAAGATTGTCTCGTCTAGGGTGTCCTCTGATCGCGGAGTGCTCGGAGTTTTACGTTTGCTGGGGGGAGGGTGAGGCGGTTCCCGTTCAGTGGAGGGGCTAGTGTCCATGGGGCGGTGTGAAGAGGTTTCAGGTAGGGCTGATGGATGATGAGTCGAAAGGGTCGTGTTAGAGAGAGGGGCTTCAGAGGTTGAAGTAGAGGGGTGACGAGATTGGAGTTCTAATTTAAGTCTTTGAATTTCGGCTTTTAGAATAGTATTTTCTTCAAGGAGGGATTCGTTATTAGCAGTCTGGTTTGAGGAGCAGCTGGAAGAGGCTACCTTAGCCCAGCTTACCTGGGGTGGGTTGCGCGAGGAGTTGGCGAGAGTAGGGCTTGATGATAGAGCTGGCCAGGCGACGTCTTGGGTTGCATAGCCAGGCCCGCGGTCCTTGCTTTTGCTCCGACTTCTTCGCCGGCTTGAGTCGCGAGTGCGGTCGAGACTGGGAGTTCGGTTGGTGGTTGAAGTGTCTTGTTTGTGCCTGGGACGTTTAGGGCGCGGTTTGAACCTTTGTTTGCACAGTGAGGAGCCGGTTTGATGGTTTCCGTTGCACACAACACATATCGGGTCACATTCGTGGTCCATGGGTGCGTCTTTCATTCCACACTTGGGGCAGAGTGTGTCCGTGGCATTAGTGCAGACGTCCTGGCGATGACCAATCCCGCGGCATCGGGTGCAGGCTTCTACCTTCTGCCTGAAGGGGCGGCATCGAAGTGAACAGCCGTCATAGTTGACGTAGAAAGGGATGATTTCGCCTTGGAATATGACCATGATGGTTTCAGTATTGCCCAGGCGTCGTGCACCCCCAATAATCAATGTTGGGTTGCATCTGCGGAGGGTTGAGGCGATGTCATCTTCCGAGTAATCTGGGGGCAAGTGAATGCATCCTCTGCAGGTATCGATGGGATCGGCCACATGGGTGGCGACTTCGTAAGGGTTACCATTGAATTGCAGACTCTGGATGTTGTGGTAGAGATCTGCACGTCCCATGTCTGGTGTGCTGATTAGAACGGTATTGTTGATGGTGTTGACACGAATTTGGTCAGAACTGGTGCGGTCGGTGATGGGGAGCCCGGCAGCCTTGAGGATTACTTGTCTGAGGATGCATGCATGGATTCCAGCGCAGTTGAGGCCCCCACGAACTCTTAGGATGATTTTATAATCGCTGCGCGGCAGCGGCGGGGGCTTCGGTTCTGCTCTTGATTGAGTCCTATGAGCCACTGTGGGGTATGCTGGTGGCGAAGGATGCTCACGCTGTTTCGAGAGGTTATTGTGGATCTCGCGCCAGGTGCGCGCGCCATCGCGCTCCGTCCCTGCGCCCATGCTAGGCGGAGCTAGGCCCAGCAGCGAGACAGTCAGCCGAGAGCCCTAAAAAGGGCTGCGGCTCGCGTAAGGGACGTCGGAGTTGCTAAAGGAACTGTCAAGAAGTGCCGATAACACTCACATAGGTCCAGGCAGGAAATCAGGCTCTTGAAGCGATTGGGTAGGCACAAATAGGAAAAATGCAGGAGCCGAGGCAAAATGCGACCGCTCGCACCGTCGTCGTCTTCTTCCTCTCATAGCCACTGAGCAACCACGGCGGGTAGCAACCTGAGTATTGCACCTCATTCGCTTTGTTTTACCGATGGGCATGTGTTCGGAAGCCACCGAAACCTGCGCGGACGGCGACAGGCACGCGAGCGTGGCAAGCTTTTCCCATGGAGGACGGTTCACTGTTATAAGGGTGAGCACTGATCCCTTATTCACAATGCTCATGAACATGATCTTTCGCTTTTGGTAATATAACGTAACCTTGTACGACCAGCATGACTGAATAAGGCCTGAAATATGAGACTGCGATATACATTTTTCATCATACAATGAAACTCGAACACAGAAACAGCGAACACCAGCAGCAAATGCTAGAGCTCGTGAAGAAAAACGTCTTCCAGCATTCACGGAGGCCGTCGTTGAGAAGGGTAAAACCCGATGTTTATGACGGTTCGTCGTCCGCAAACGCTCACGCATGGCTTCACTTCTATAAGTACGCGTGCGACCAGAATGGTTGCCGAGAAGACCTTGACGAAGGTATCAATATGCTATTGTAGCTACAAGGCATAGAGTAAGCCCGGCGTGACTTGAAAATCACGGAAAGAAGGAACCGGCCGTGGGCTGAGCGGAAAGACAGTTTTTTGGCGTATTTCTCCGAGAATAAGCTCCAGAGCTCAGACAGCGCTATAGCCGCCAAATATAATTCCGGACCTCTGGCATCATAGATTTTGAGAAGAGAGGGCTGTCAAGTTGCTAACTCCACGTTAATTGACTCGTTGCTCGTACCTTTCATTATATTAGTACTGCCCAAGAGTATGTGGTACGATGTCCAACTACGAACACTGCATAGTCTTCATGACTTGCTTAACAATATTGCAGTTTTATGCACCCTGAAACATCAAGAGAGTTGTTCTAACGGCTACAGTAACTGATATAATGAAGATTACAGGCTGCAGTGTAAAAAACGTGATCAAGTTGCCATCGGGAGGTCACCCTCTCTCATTTCAAGAGACCATCTTCTTTGGTGATCGTGCCAAGCTTGTGTACATTTCAGCTCAAGCAAATGGGAGGGACGTCAAGGCTTTAGTAGATATTGGAACTTCGATAACATTTGTAAATAAGAGCGAAATTCTGCAGCTAAGCATCGTGGAAGATGGACCTGGGATGGGGTATCGTTACGACGGCAGCAAACAAACGTGTAACGAGTGGGCGGGATTGTTTGACACTCCCAAGTGAAAATGCACCTTAACAAAAGCTCTCGTACTCGACAGAGTAAAATAGTTGTTGCATTTGTCTCGCTGAGTCATGCAATAGCTACGACTTAAACCTCTACTGGGATGAGAAAGTCATTACTCGGGATTACTGCCATGTGTCTTCGATTTTATTTGCTGAACTTCAACAAAAGCCTATAAAGCGGCAGACGTTATCAAGCTGTATCCGGAGCTAATTTGTGTCGGAGGCTATCCAAAGGCCGCAGGAAAATTTTAGGTACTGTTTCAACTTCCCGACAAGGCTAAAGGCAAGGCCCAAAATATGCCGCGAGAGCAGAAACATTGGCTTAAGAAAGAAACACAAAAGATGCACGACAGCGCTGTAATCCGCCCATCAACCTCTGTCTTTACTTCTACGATCACCATTGCTCCTAAAAAATGTAATTATGGGGGTTTACTTGCCAAAACCACTTTCTAATTATGAGGCACGCCGTAGTGGAGGACTCCGAAAATTTAAACCACCTGGGTTTCTTTAACGCGCACCTAAATCCAAGTACACGGGTGTTTTCGCATTTCGCCCCCATCGAAATGCGGCCGCCATGGCCGAGATTCGATCCCCCGACCTCGTGCTCAGCAGCCCAACACCATATCCACTGAGCAACCACGGCGGTTTCACCATTGCTCCAAAAGGAGATACTACATTTCGTCTCTGCACTGATTAGTGGCAGGTCAACAGACAATACAATACAGTACATATGCATTTCCAGAAGTACAAGAGTTCTGGTGAATACCATAGGCTAAAATCTGTTGGAAAAACAGCTTGACTGGGATGATGATGCGTTACAAGCCACACATGGTGGTTTCATCAAAATAATAACATTGCTTCACACTCAGAAAAAATTAATTACTTCCACAAATGCACAAAAGCAAGACCGAAGGTATATGGAGACTGAGAAAACATATTCCATACACCAGAAGATAGAAATGTATGAGTGTGAGGGTTAATAAGCGGTAACACGCTTAGTACGCGTGGCATTGACACACGATAAACACTCATTGATCCCATTTTTTACAAAACGCAATCGAAGTTGCTTAGATGAGGAAGTATATGTACCTTGATGCTTTTTTATTATCTATCGTAGATTATGTTGCAATGAGCGTAGGCTATGGTTATTACGAAATCACGCAACGTACCACGTATCAGTATTTCTCGTATTGGAAGAACTGTAATTTGGAGTCAGAGATGCAGCAGACACAAAGAAAGTTTTGAGGGCAGTATTTTAGAAGTAAAAAAATATTTAGAAGGCTAAAAATGTTGAAATATTCTATTTTTATAATTTTATGCTTTAAGAAAGCTGGTCGCGTTGTCTCAAGAAAACCGATGTTATCAATGGGCGGTATCATCTTTTGCAAATTTTTATTATATTCGTCTTTCCTGTAGTCGTCCACACTAAGCTACAGTACATAATTTGGAAAGAAAATAACGTGTATAAATGCTAAGTTTTGCTTTGGGTGGATGAAGACACCGACATCGAGAGAAAAGACCTGTGATAGCCGACAGTTTTTCGCAGATACTATCAGTATGTTTATCCCAAGTAAGGTGCGAAGAGAAGGTCGCGTCTATTATGTTATGTTCATCAACAATTTGCTGTTCTTTCCAGCACAAGTTAGATTACTGCTAAGAGCTTTGTTTTTTGCCTGAATATTATTAATTTAGTTTTCGTACGATTTATTTTTAGAAACTTAGCAATTTACCATTCAGACATCTTAGTGAGTAGATCATTACATTTTCCCATTAATTCTTGTGAATTTGGACCAGAATTAAGGAGAGTAGTATCATCGGCGTACACGATAAATTATACAGTTGTATAAATATTAGTAATGTCGTTAATGTAGACGTTAAAAAAGCAGAGGACGTAATACTCTCCCTGGTGCAATGCCATGTTGTAAAGGGAGAAAAACTTCTCGTGTTCTATGCATACTGATTGTTTCCGATCTTGAACTTAAGACTCAAATAATGTTATGGAGTACCTCTAACACCATTCAGCGATAATTTCCATGCCGAAATTTTATGCTTTATAGAATTGAACGCCTTGCTGAAATCAACGAATAGTGCCATTGTGAAGAGATTTTCTTTCTGTGTATTTAGTACATGTGCCTTGTGTGTGAGCGAAGCAGCTTCAGTTGACCTGTTTTTAAGAAAGCCGAATTGGGCACTGGGTAGAATATTTTGTCCGTCGATCAAATTTCACACGCGAGAAATATGATCTTTCTAATCCTTTGGAAAATACTGGAACGATTCAGATTGGTCTGTAAGTTGACACGTCATTCTTGTTACCGCCTCTGAAATGTAGTTACCTACTCTTTTTCATTTTTTTCTGGGAACTCCCCGGACTGTAAAGCTAGATTAAAGGTATGCATTAAAGCTGGAGTGATGTATTCTCAAACATACTTTATAGGTCTTATTTGAATGTCATCAATGCGAGGAGCTTTACTATATTTAAGGATCATGAAAGGGTAAAGTACCTCATGTTCTCTAGTGCGATTTAAAAATAAACAGTTCTAAATGCAAAGAAACGACGACGTATCAGGTGGAGTTTGCTGTCGCGCGGTCACACTTTGAAAGTACTTATTGAAATTGTTCGCAAGCGCTAAGCCTGAGGTGTCATATTCATTATAGATTATCGTGTCTGGTGAGGCATAATGCTTTTCGCGAGCAAGAACCTTATTGATAATGCTTTACGAGGTATCAAGGTACCGTGATGTTTGCTCGTGACGTCTGCAAACAGACGCTCATGATAAGCGTTCTTAGTGCGCCTATGTTCCGTATTTAGTTTGTCTCTGTACTTCTTAAAGTGTCAGCGCCTCAGGAGAGCGTGTAGCAAGAAACCTGAGCTATAGTTTATCTTTGTCTTTTATCACTTTAAAAAGTTCCCTTCTAATCCAGGGTTTTCTGATCTTATTGGTTTGCTTAATATTTTTGAATGCGAAATACGTGCAGTACATTTGTGGAAACGCAGAAATAATCTTAGAATACGTGACGTCTATGTGATGTTATCGGGGCCGGATCACTCCAGTAAGAGGCAGACGCAGCGAGCAGAAGCACAAACACACGTCAGACACGTATTGACGTACATAACACAAATAACGGCACACACATGTGACAGTTCCCCAAATACCCCATAGATGACATGCAGCTATAGCTATGCATCGGTGACTTATAATTGGCCTACAGTTCAGGCGGAAGCGCGTGTCGCCGTGTCGGAGACCTCGTGGAACAGATGTCGGCCAGCGGGGTCGGACAGCAGTGTCGGCGGGGCGGGTTGGACAGCCGCGTCGGACAGCCGCGCCGGATGGCCGGGTTGGACAGCCGGGTCGGACGGCCGGGTCGGACGGCCGCGTCGGACCACCTCGCGGGGCTCAGGTGGCAGGCCGCAATCACCGGGTTGTGTCCACAGCTGGCGGGGTAGCCCTGTGGCCGCTCACCCGAACGCTCGACCGCCCCGGTTCAGGACCGCCAGCCCTCCTGGACCAGTGCCCAGCGGAAGAGCGGGGCGAGGTAACCTCCCAGCGGGCGACAGCGTTGACTGGGGTGTGGCGTATTGGCGCGGGCGGCGATAGCTCCTATGGGCCAGACGCCCAGCGAGGAAGCTGTTTTCCGGCGACCGCCGAACCTCGCGCACTGCTCACGCCACGGGCCACGGGCCACACTCTCTCGTGCCACGCTTTTTGAGGCACCACTGCCACCGCTCCCAAATTGGTGTCGATGATGATGATGACTCTTGCGGGTATTTGCAAAGAGTCGCTGTCCTCTTCGCCCCCGCACAGCGCACCGTCTTCGTATGTTTGTTTCGCACTCCCGCATACCACATATTATCACAATACCCCCCGTTTCGAGAAAGTTGTTCGCAACTATTCTAGCACAAGGACGCGGGATGAGAAACAGAAAAGGAAAAATGTCATGTACGTTTGTCCAATTGTTCATATGCGCACACGACACATTGTTCACAAGGCATTGCGCTCAGTTAAAAAGCACAAGTCTGTTCGCTTTTAAATACGACGAAGCACTTGAGTGGTCGCATTGTCCAATCGCATTTTGTTATATAACATGTGATTACGCGCGACTCAAGCAGTCAGCTCCGACATTGTCACAACCTTTTATGTAGTGAACAGTAAAGGAATACTCCTGCAAAAGGAGACTCCAACGCAGCACTCTGTTGTTGACGTGCTTGGCGGAATTTAAGTACTGTAAGCGTTGGTGATCTGACTGAACAACGAAAGGCTTGCCAAGTAGGTAAATGTGAAATTTTTGTACAGCCCAAACGAGTGCTAAACATTCCCGTTCAATTGTCGAATACCGGGTTTCTCGGGGTAATAATCTACGACTAGCGTAAGCAACAGGGTGTAGCACCTGGTCGTCTCCTATCTGGAGCAATACTGCGCCCAGGCTTGTGTTGGAGGCGTCCGTGCGCAGTACGAACTCTTTCGAAAGGTTGGGAGCAAGGAGGATGGGAGCCTCACTGAGCTTGCTCTTTAGTGTCGTAAACGCTTCTTCTTGAGTTGGGCCCCATACAACATTACTGCTTTGTCCTTTCTTTGTAAGGTCCGTCAACGGCTTGGTCAATTCGGCGTAGTTTGGGATCAACTTCCTATAATAGCCGGTCAGGCCAAGAAATGACTGCACTGCTTTCCTGTTGGTAGGACGTTTAGTAGCCAGAATCTTGTCTAGTGTTTTGAGAAGTGGTTCAACTTTAGACTTCCCAATCCGATGACCCAGGAATGCTATGCTGCTCTCTCCTATTTCACATTTACTGGGCTTGATTGTGAGGTTGGCTTGTTTGATTTTCTCAAAGACTTGTCTGAGGGTATCTAGGTGTTCTTGCCATGTATCGGTGGCAACGACAACGTCATCGAAATAATGATGGACGTTCGCCAAGCCTCCCAGTACGGATCTCATGAGGCGCGCAAATATTGCAGGGGCCGTTTTAATACCAAACGGCATGTAGATGAAATGGTAGAGACCAGATGTGCTGGAGAAAGCCGTTTTTTCTCGACTTTCGGTAGACATGGGGACTTGCCAATATCCCTTAGTGAAGTCAAATTTGGAGAAAAACTTCTTGTGACCCACAAACGCAAGTACTACATCAATACGTGGTATTGGCTCGCAATCCGGGATGAGTAGCTTATTTAGTTTCCTGAAGTCGACGCACAGCCGAATAGTGTTGTCCGGTTTCTTTACGACTACAATTGGCGCGTGGTACGGCGACTTTGATCTCTCAATGACACCCATTTTCAACATCTGTTGTACTTCTTTTTCGACACTTTCCTGCAAAGCAAGGGGTATAGGGTACTGCGGAACGTGCACTGGTTTATCGGAGGTTAGACGAAGCGAACACTCGAAGAGCGCAGTTTTCCCAGGTAGGACAGAAAAAATGTCTGCATACACTTCAAATAACTCCTGTATTTTCTGAATTTGTTCATCCGTAAGATTTGTTGCCAACTTAACGCCACTAGAAAACTGTGTTCGATGAAAGCTTAAGACAGGCATTTGCTTCACAGCGTCCTCTTCCCTGGTGTCACCTTCGGATGACCTTTCGTTGACCTCTGCAACAACAGAGACTTGGTGTAATTGTGTAGGTTTCCGCTCCTCCTACTTCTTGAGCATATTTATATGAAAGATGTTGTTCTTCCCAGAAACTCCAATTACATAATCAACGTCATTTTCCCGTTGCTTAACCTGGAACGGCCCTTTCATTGCATTAAAAGTTTGTTCGAGTCAGTTGGCAACAAAATTAGCACTTTGTCGCCTGGATATAATTTGCTAGGGTGACTTTTCCTGTCAAAGTAAGTTTTTTGTTTGTCGCGAGCTTTCTCTAGCTGTTCATGTGCAATCTTGTATGTTTCCTCCAGGCGATTGCGCAAATCAAAGACATATGTGTATGTCGTTCGCGGTTCTCCATCCAGTTCCTCGTTCGTCCACAGTTCTCGTAATACCGTCAACGGTCCTCGAACGTGCCGGCCGTAAATGAGCTGAAAGGGAGAGGATCCGAGGCGTGCCTGCGGCACTTCTCTATATGCAGAAAGCAGAGGAGCAAGGTATCTGTCCCAAGATCGCGGTCTCTCTTGGCACATTCTCTCTAACATCATCTTTAGAGTGCCGTTAAACTTCTCGACGAGACCATTCGCCATCGCATGGTAGGGTGTCGTCTTGAGTAGCTTCACTGAGAGTAGTCGACTAACCTCTTTCATTAATTCTGAGGTAAAGCTTGCTGCTTGGTCCGTGACTATTTCTTTTGGCAAGCTAACGCGAGAAAAGATCTCGATCAGCGCTTCTGCAACATGAACTGCGTCGATTGCAGGGAGTGCCACACCATCTGGATAACGAGTCGCAAAGTTGATTAACGTAAGCACGTATCGGTTCCCACGGTCCGACTTTGGTGAAAATGGCCCGAATAAATCAACAGCGACCCTTTCAAAAGGTGTATGGATCAGAGGCATGTTGCTCAGAGGAGCGACTCTTATTTTCCCTTTAGGGGTTGTCCTTTGGCATTGGTCGCACGACTTCACGAAGCGTTTTACATCGCCGTGTACATCTGCCCAATAGAATTCTTGTAGGACGCGATCAGTTGTTCTCTTGATACCTTGGTGCCCTGCCATGATGCTCTCATGTGCCACTTCTAATATGCCAGATCTAAGTGCTTTTGGTATGACCACCTGCTTAAATATGCTGCCAGTGGCCAAGCGGTAAAGGCGATATAGCAGTCCTTTTTCTTCGAGGAATTCGTAGCTGTGCCCCTTTCCAGAGTTAAACGACTTGCTCACTTTGGCAAAACTATGTTTCAGCGTCGGGTCTTTGCGCTGTTCTTCAATGAGTTGTTCTTTTGTTACGTCACGTAACACAATGGTCGGAACGCACAAGGGACGAATCTTGCCTTGTTCTTGTTCTTCAATTTTTTGTTCAGCCACGCTCGATACATGCTGAGGCTTCCTAGGCGCCTTATTAAGGTTCATCCCTATCGACGACGACTTCTCGTTAGGAGCATCGGGGGGTTTCCAGTCAGAATCTGGATCATATGGTCCTCTGACGCCTGGAAGATTTCCCAGAACAAGATCGTAGAGGGGCTCGTCCATACATGTCGCTGTTAACTCGCCTGAAAAATACGGCGTGTTCAGTTGTACGACAGCTTCTGCCAGGTAACTTGTTGAGCCGTCCAGAAGAACAACGTTGCTCGTTCTTCCCGTCATATACATCTCTGGAACGAGTTCTCGTCTGACAATTGCGGTATTACAACCGGTGTCTCGTAGTACACGAACACTTTTTCCCAGCAGCCGGACTTCAACCACTGGCATCCCGTCGATGAGGAAAGTTACAGCATTCCCAGGGTTCTTGTCGCTGTCACTTGATCGGCGAGTCTTCTTTGCTGGACGCTTTGATTCTTTCACTGGACGAGTCCGGACTGGTTGAGATTCGGTGAGTGTACACGCAGAACTTGGTTTGTTGTCGCCGTACCGAGTTCGGCAATCTTCAACTGTATGTCCCGTTCTGTCGCACAACTCACACTTCAGCACACGCTTAGGTGGGGCACGGCAGTCAGGAGCCAAATGTCCAAACCAGTGACAGAGGGTGCACATAAGTTGCGGTTTTCTGGAAGCTTCAATGTTCTTCCCACCCGAATCCTTTCTGTTATCCGTACTTCTTCCTAGGTTTGTCCAGTTCCGCGCTTCTAGAAAGCGATCCGTCACGCTAGCAAGTTCGTCAAGGGATTCGCACTCTCGCTCCTTCAAGAAAATTACTAGCTTTGGCTCACAACAACGCAGAAACTGTTCAGAGATCATGTCATCTCGTAGATCTTCATATGTTTTAGGCACATTAGCCATCTCAATCCAATGGTCAAAATAGGCGGCAATTCTTGCTGCTAACTGTATTCCAGTTTCGCCCTCTACTTCTCGTGCTTTCCGAAACTTCTCTTGGTAACCTTGAGCCGTGAATTGAAACCTCTGTAGCAAAGCTTTCTTTACCTTCGGGTAATCTAATGAATCGGCGGCAGTCATCCGACCGATCACAGTTAACGGTTCACCAGTTAGACACATGCTCACAGCAAGAGCCCATTTTTCTTGTGGCCAGTCCTGTCCTGCTGCTACGCGCTCAAATCGCTGTATATACGCGTGTAAGTCATCGCGTTTCTCGTCGAACAAAGGAAGTAACTTCTGTGCATTGAGGGATGACGAGGAGGTGCTGGGCGCAGTCAAAATTTCAGAAGCCGCTGCCGGCACATTCCGAGCTCCTTCCTGAAGCTGCAGCTTTAGCTGGAGGATCTCACGCTGCCTCTCGTCAGCTAAGCGCGCTAATTCAGCAGCTTCCTTGGTTGCCTCTCGCTCCGCAGCTCTCTCGTCCCTTTGTTTTGCCTGTTCGGCCTCAATCCATTTGCGAAGTTCTGCGCCTGACAATCCTATTTGGAGTCCTATAGCCGTGATTTTCTCTAAATCCATGGGGCCGTCTACTAATGTGTGTCTGCGCTCAAGCGAAACTGCCCTCTTTCACTGTATTTACGAGTGGATCCTGGCAAGCTCGCCAGTTCGTGATGTTATTGGGGCCGGATCACTCCAGTAAGAGGCAGACGCAGCGAGCAGAAGCACAAACACACATAAGACATGTATTGACGTACATAACACAGATAACGGCACACACACGTTACAGTTCCTCAAATACCCCATAGATGACATGCAGCTATAGCTATGTATCGGTGACTTATTATTGGCCTACAGTTCAGGCGGAAGCGCGTGTCGCCGTGTCGGAGACCTCGTGGAACAGATGTCGGCCAGCGGGGTCGGACAGCAGTGTCGGCGGGGCGGGTTGGACAGCCGCGTCGGACAGCCGCGCCGGATGGCCGGGTTGGACAGCCGGGTCGGACGGCCGGGTCGGACGGCCGCGTCGGACCACCTCGCGGGGCTCAGGTGGCGGGCCGCAATCACCGGGTTGTGTCCACAGCTGGCGGGGTAGCCCTGTGGCCGCTCACCCGAACGCTCGACCGCCCCGGTTCAGGACCGCCAGCCCTCCTGGACCAGTGCCCAGCGGAAGAGCGGGGCGAGGTAACCTCCCAGCGGGCGACAGCGTTGACTGGGGTGTGGCGTATTGGCGCGGGCGGCGATAGCTCCTATGGGCCAGACGCCCAGCGAGGAAGCTGTTTTCCGTCGACCGCCGAACCTCGCGCACTGCTCACGCCACGGGCCACGGGCCACACTCTCTCGTGCCACGCTTTTTGAGGCACCACTGCCACCGCTCCCAAATTGTTGTCGATGATGATGATGACTCTTGCGGGTATTTGCAAAGAGTCGCTGTCCTCTTCGCCCCCGCACAGCGCACTCTCTTAGTATGTTTATGTTTCGCACTCCCGCATACCACATATTATCACAGTCTACAGTACTTATTTAGTACAGGAGAGACCAGTCATAATTGCCAACGCAACGTTAAAAAATATCCATATTTTTACCAGTTATTCCTTATATAGGAAACACATTTGACTCAGAACGACTGTTTTTCACATTAATACGATATGTCATCAACATAAGACAATGATCACTGAGCTCCGACGTCAGCGATCAAGTGCGCTCTACGACAGTTCCAATATTTGTGATAAGAATGTCAGGACATGTAGACTAAGACAACGTAATATGAGTTGGTGTAATAACTAGGTTAAAAAATCTAGCACAGCTAAGCCAATTAAAAAAATCCACTGTGGCAGCAATATCTTCAAGAAAACTAATGCCAGTGTCTCCCCGAAGACAAGCCGAAATTCATTAGCCCTATCAGATTACAGTAAATACCAAGGAAATTCAGAGACGAAAATTTTCATTTGGCAGGCGATATACGACCAAAATTATATCGGAGCAATGTTTTTTATAGTATCGTATGTTATTTTACAAAATTCTGATAGTTCTTCGTATCTCCATCCCGACGCGACATAGATTTCTACACCCTCTCGTCGCCTATCAGTCCGATGTAAAACGCAATCACCATAGCCATCAAGGTAAAGCTGAGCGCCACTGTCATTTCATTATAATGTGTTTCAGTTACCATATTGATATTGAACTTGAAAGAGAACAGATTTAAAAAATTACTAACAATTTCTTCTTTATTGGCTACATGTCGGGCATTCAAGTGCAGAACGAATACGCTTCAGTTAGGTTGCAACTGCGAACGATGCGGTAAGATGAAATAGTGGTATTCCACGGCAGTTTCTACCGAGTATTTCCAGTAACGTCAGAAACAGCAGACGTAATCTTACCAAGATCCCGTTCTTCCGATATTTGCACAGCATCAGGGCTATCATTTTCCCTTGCATAGATTTTCCTGCTGCTGGTCCACACAGATTTCCATTTATGTCCATATTACCTTTTCACTGCCATACCAAGCAGCTCCTTTACCGCTGGGCACAAATTTTCACTCACGCAAAATGGGCATGTCTATTCTAATCCTAGGTCTCTGTTCTTGATTCTTGTTTCCTTTGTTTTCTTCAAGGCAGCGTTGCGTTTAGGTCTATAATTGAACTGACCGACATTGTTTGTTTTATCTGGCTTGCGAAATAGGACATGGTGAAAACACGAAACGTAAGATAAACAGATAAGCTCATAGATCGCAGTGCCTATATCAGACAAAATAGTAGCAAGGTCCTCATTTTCTTTCTTCACAACACCTTGTATTTCCTGATTCGCGTTTGGTGAGTGTTGCACCCAAGGCAACTGCTACAGACTGACTTATTTCCACCTCCAATGCCACTTGTCGACGATCATCAATGAAACCGGGGACTGTAAGACCTTTTCTCGCTTGGACCTGTGCAGAGGCTCCTGTCAAGTGTCACTATATTAGGAAACGGCAAGTTTAGCGCCTTCATGACATCATTCGACACATACGAATATAACAGACTAATTTTTGCGGGAAGAATTCACCCGCATCGTTTCAGAAGATTGTTAACAATGTTCCAAAACAATAGACTGAAATTTTGGCAACGTTTACATCAATGACAACATTGTCTATTTGAAGTCTGAGCAGGAGCACACCGAGCAGCTGGCGAACGTCTTAAAAGCACTCAGCAATGCCTATCTGGAGACAAATGAACAAAAAAGAGTGATTTATTTCGGGCGAAAGTAATTCTTTTCGGCAGTGTGTTCGACGGTGCTACCAAAGTACGAAACAAGAGTCTGTACATCTGATTTCCACACTTACGAAGCCGCAAGACCTTCATTCGCTGCTAGTTTTCTTGTGCTAGAAGGCCACCTGCGGGCTTTCATTAAGTATTTTGGAAAGATGACAAAGTGCCTGATCGATCTGAGAAAAAAGGATGTTCCTTTCATTTAGTCCAGTGATTGTTAAGTGGTCTATCAAGAAGTAGTGCGCCGCGCTTCTCGTGTGGCCCAGTACTAACTCTACCTGATTTCACCCTGCCGTTTGAGATCAGCACAGATAGATCACATTATGATACAGGGTCCGTGCTGTATAAGAGAGACTGCAGTTCTCATTTCAATGGACAGCTTGGAGTCGTATGCTACTATACATATTTAGCTCTTCTCAGTTCAACTACTCCACAGTGGAGAAAGAGGCTCTAGCCGCCCTCATGTCAGTGCGATGCTTTCGATTGTACACATATGGGAGAGTATTCAAACTGTGTACTCACCATCAGCCTCACACCTACCTCCTCAAGAAGTCGGAGCCAAAATGATAGCTGGCGCGCTGGATAAACGAACTACAGCAGTACAATCTCATATCCACCGGGCAGGCAACGGGTTGATGGATGCGAATACGTTATCCAGGCTGGTGGTCGAAGCTACACATGCATTGTTAAACATCATGAAACTATGGGAAGGACGCGATGGTGTACAGTTTGCCAGTTGAAAGTTCGTTGTGCCGGAAACACTAGTTCAAAAGTGCTGCACATGTACCATGACACTCCCGACTCTGGCGGTCATGATGATTTCTGACGAACCTAGTTTGCTCCTACAGAGGTTCACGTGGAAGAATATGAAGGCAGATGTAGACGCCTTCGATCATGTCACTTGTGTCAGGTAAATAAATACAAATACAGCACACGACCGGACAAGCTCGTATACCCGCTTCATATGGACGTACTTTCAAAGTAGCGTATGTGGACTTCGCCGACATAAAAAAAAACGGAGGTGTCTGCCAAACACAGTCATTTCTAGTGACAATCGAGGAATGCACAAGAAAGGTAGGTGCACGCTCTGGAAAAAAGATACAGATAGTGTTGCTGCCCTTCTTGACCCAGCTATGTTTTCGAAGTTGAAGGGCGTAGTCTTTGACGATGGACGTGCATTCATGACCAACGAGTTTCAGCAGTAGGCAGACAGTCACCGGGTTGTACTGGGGCGCTGCTCTCCGTATCGTCGCCAAGCAAGTGGATTGGTGGAGAGAGTTCTCCGTCACATAAAGCAGCTGATGTCAATGTACGCTCACTTCAGAACAGGACAGAAATGCTGCCTATAAGCAGCCCTTGCACACCATAACAGGGCACATACCACAAACATTAGCCCGCACTTCGCCGGGTATGATGAAGTACCAAAACTATTTGCCGACCAGCAGCTTGGAATTTTATGCAAACTTCAGCTAACGGAACGACCAAAAACTTTAGAGGAGCGCAGCGAATATCGCGAAGCGATGAAACGCCATTTCGACAAGAGCCTTCATGGATAAAAAAACCAGATATCGAGTTAAACGACTTTGTGCCTGTACGAAAGGGACTGCCAGGAACTGATGTAAAATTTTTGGTCCGTTCGAGGTCGTGAAAACGTGTGTGCAGCAAGGTGTGTTCAATGCTGTTGGGTATATGAACAGTGGACAATTAGAGGCTGCAGTTGTGAGCAACGTCCTTCCTTATCACTCCAGGAGGGGTGAGTCATAAGAGGGGGAGTGTAAGTAGCAGGACAGGAAGGACTGAGAGAGAAGAGGAAGAAATTACAATAAGCAACGATGGCTACCTTTCATACTGATTATCTCAGTTTTATTACACGTTTCAGTGGTTTTCACGCTTAGCTGTCCATTACGCTAATATACGCGTTCATGGTTTATTCTGATGCGGCAAACTAAAAGTGAAAAATTGAAGGAAACGCGGATATCCTTCCGCGCATGAGTGCTTTGACTATGGTAAAATAAGCAACCATCAGTCTGTTTTTAAGCTGGCAATAAGTTTACGTTGGAAACTCGTATTGGTTGATGTGATTGATATCTAACAATCATATCAAAACGAATGTTAATTTCATTCACAAGAGAGTCTTGCGTTAACGTGCATCAGAGCTACATTTATAGCGGTTCTGTTCAATAAATAAAGGGCTGAGTCGCGTCGCATAAAACTATACTGAAAAGATAAAGCCGTGTTTTGCAATCCTTCCGGCCTACTAGATCCACGTTATCTTTTTATGCTACCCTTTGCAGACTGCTATTCCCTTATCTGCTCGCCAAGCTGATTCGCCAACATTCGCCTTCAGACAAGACTCAATAAAGGGTATTTGTTTATATTCATAAACGTTTTGCAATGGAAGAAAGACCTGAAATTATGTCGAGTGGTCCGTATTCCTGCGCGGTCCATTGCCTACGTATTTTCCAGAAGAAGAAATCTTGCGTAACAATACGACTATAGGAAAATGCCGCTTAAACGCGAAGAAATGCTGCACACATATTGGAAAAACATAAAAAACATAGCGCCAAATAAGTAGTGTAATAAACTAATGTCAGAAATGGGAATAGACGCGTGTTTTTAGCGGGAGTATTGTCGAATTCTCTTGAACTTCCCAGCGATACCTTGTAAAATGCAAAATTCAAGTTGGAGGAAATCAGAGGAAATGATGAAAACATAGCTCCACTGTGCGCCTACCGCGTTTATTTCACTTACATCGGTTGACCATCTTCACAAAAATAGTTGCTGGGTATTCTCTAAATATAGTGCTTTGTTGCGTGTGCCAGACCTAGTCAAGCCAAAAAGTTCCCGTGCAAACTTACCTTTCTATCTGGTGCATAATCGTTCGTAATTTTCATAAGCAACGAAGCCAACATCTTCGGCTAATTCAAACAATTGCCCGGATTTACAAGGCTCATTCTGCCTCAGAATCATTTTAATTAAATACAGGTAGAATCGTTTAATGCTTTCAGGGTGCCATGCTGCTATACTTGTCTCACTTTTGTGCGTCGGACGCTTTTGCCAGGTATTTTGCAACTTAATACATGTTATGCCCAGTGCATGAAAGATGTTCACAGGAAGATGGACCATAGCATCTCCTACTGGACCACTACTCTCAATATTTCCAGATATCATGTGTAAAGCAACAAAACGATCTTCCACTTAAGTGCTCCCACCAGTTTACCAAAGTGTATAATTCTAACGTAGCTGCTTGGTGGCCTCTAAGGTGGCGTTGGACAACATCAATAGTATTCGCCACATCTTGGGTCCGTATCGCCACGGATTGGAAGCATGGGCCCAACATTTGGCGCTCTTTCTGAGCCCCGTCTACATCAACTAACCTGCTTCTGGGCCCATTAGGAAATTTTCGCACAAGCTTGAATCTACTGCGGTAGACGATGAAGTGGCTAACACAACGCTATGCTGCATTTGCATGAATCGGGCACTAACACCAATTTATCATTTCAATTTTTTTGAACAATGCGTTAACAAACATCATTTTCGTGGTGCTGATGTGAAGGCTTCCGACATGGGACCTCTGACTGGGCTCTGTTGGGCTTTTGGTGCAGTGAAAATTATTTCCCCCTCAAAGAGAGCAGGCCTGACCAGTGGCTAACACATTTGCCCTCATGACTGTAAAAACATATGGCACACGAATGCGAGCTGAAACTACACCAGCGATGAGACAAATTTTTGTTGAAAATTGTGTATTATTTCTGACCACCTAGTGTGCAGCAAAATATCTGACAAGAAGTAGTGACCACGATAGGTAATGAAGTTTATTAGTATAATGAAATCGTGCCGTCTGTCCCAAGTTATTATCATGCTTGCTATAAGCAGTTACCAGAAACAGAAAACTGAATGGGTTCCAATCAACGATTTGATTGTAATCCTTCAAGAGGCACAAAATAGAAAGCCTAAACGAGTTTAAACTGATCGAGTATTCTTGCATCGATTATGCATAGAGTGGTAACTGACGATATTCTTAATTTATTGTAGACGCTCATGCAATTCGCCAAGGGTGAAATGTAAAATTGTCGTTCGTAATACGCGCTCTCCTCTGCCGCAAGATATGTCCGCTCGTACAGATTCAGGTTCGCATTTCTAGTGTGCGCGCCACGTGCACGCAAGCAAACTACGAGCAGCGATCAGGACTGCTCCTCTGATGCTCTTATCAGCATTGCTCTCACGGTCGCTACGGTAGACGTTATAGTTAGGAAGTAAACAATCCGTTCATGACATGTCGGAAGAAAGCCACGTCTCTGTCAAACCCAAAATAATCCAGACGATTTTGATAGTAAAAAAAATATGGTTTCTATTTATGCTAATCATTGGCAAGGCTTGAGTTAAGGCATCTGTCGCGGAGAAGGTATAATAATAATAATAATAATAATAATAATAATAATAATAATAATAATAATAATAATAATAATAATAATAATAATAATAATAATAATATAATTTTATGTTATTATTATTATTATTATTATTATTATTATTATTATTATTATTATTATTATTTCTTATTTTCTTCTTTCTTCAAGATGGCGCCGAGTAAGGACATGTGCATTTTGTGCTCCTGGTCTTTTTTCGGCAAACAGCGACTCATTCGCTGTGTTTCTTGCGGAAAACGCGCACACGCGAAGTGTGTGGCGCGACAGGACGACGACCTCAAACTGCTGATGTGATGTTGGCAAGCATTCACCTGTAAATTGTGCCAGAAGGCCGACATTTCTGTGGTTAGGCTTCGCGGCGTCAACACGCTATAGCATCCCCATCGGTCGTGGCGTCTCCCGACGTGACAGATTCCGATGCGGTCGTTGACCTGACCACCATTCACAGCCTTATTCCTTCATGTGCTTGAAGGAATATCCTCGCTGAGCGATGCAGTGGCGCAGCTGCGGAATGATAACGCACGGTTGCGCAGGGAGAGCGCAGGCATCCGCACAGCAAGCTGAAGCTACGGGCGCTTTTCGAGTCGAGGTGCGTGTTCTACGAAACAAACTTGCCAAAGAGCGCAAGCCGTCATCGCCCAATTCTGCTGCTGCACTGCCGTCACCCCCGCCCAAGGCAACGACGTATGCTGTGCGGACGGCGCAGTCGAAGACCACTAACCATCTATTTATTTTATTTTTTAATTTATTTTGCCACGGCGCCACCGTGGCATAACATTGGGGGGAGGGGGAGGTTACATTACAAGGGCAGTCACGGGCTTCAAGGGCTTGTGGTAGCTGCTATTCTAGCAACTACCACGCCTGGGAAGTCGCTTGTCGACTCCGAAAGGTCTTATACTTCTGCTACTTCTGCTTCCATTCGACATGATCTATCTGTGTTTTTACGTACTGCAGAACAACGAGCCGCCGTTTCCCCATGATTTCGCTTCTACCGCTGAAAATGACCCCGAGACCAAACAAGAGAACAAGAGTGCTGCCTTTGTTGGAGCCCTAAACAATTCCATATTGTCTGTAGCTAAACCGCCGCAACTACCTAAGCCTACTTTTGTTTCAAAATTGAGCCCAGAAACAACATCTTCCAACCTGAGGAAGCACATGAAAGCCTTTCATATTTATCCCCTCTTCTGCTGGCGTCGTAGAACAAGATATTAGTTGTATTCTTCTATTCATGTAACCGTCGATGATGAACCCCTTAAGCGCCAGAACGGCCTGTTAATGTTGATAACGGGATGCCTGTTCAAGCCATCCCGTGGGGTGCTACATGATGACATGCTTCATGCTTCCGGGATAACCCCTAAGGATCAAAGTGGCATGTAATTTGGACCTCTTTTACTGAAACGCTCGTGGACTTGCCACCAAAAGCGCGCGAATTTTTCTGCAGTGTCGTTTCGTCTTCTTTTCCTATTTTTGGTATTTCCGAAACTTGGCTCTGTAGTGAAATTTCCTCTTCAGACTTCTTTCCATCGTACTACAACGCCTTCCGTAGTGACCGAGACTTCGGTGGATCTCAACAAACAGGGGTGCTGGTAGCTGCTCACAACTCTCTGAGATGTGTTCGGCGCAACGACCATGAATATGTACAGGAGTCGATTTGGCTAGAAGTGAGTCTAGCGCGCTGTGAAAATTTGTCAGTTGGATCTTTCTTTGCTCAGCTGAATATTTCCCCTCTTTTGATTGATGAGGTCATCTCTTCTATTGCAAGAGTAATATTTTCCCGTAGGAAGCACAGAGTAATTTTTCTTGGTGGCTTTAATACAGCTTCAATTGATTGGAACCCGCTAAGATATTCTTATTACAGTCAATGCATAGAGAATAAATTCAGCCTGTTTTTGGGCTTTCTGTCCTTCTGTTCCCTTCAGCAGCATAACTTCATCGCTAAATCATCTGGCAGCGTTTTAGACCTTTGCATCTCGAATGCTCAAGTTTTCATTGTCTGTTGTTCTGACATGTACTTGTGCGTGCAAATCCATCACTTAAGATAAATGCCTCTATGTCAGCCCTCAGGCAAAGCTCCTGCGTGGCATAAATGAATCCTCTCGCTTTCCTTTCATGCCTGGTGATTCTTGTCCACCACATATTGGTCATTGGTTACTGACAAACCAATGTTGACCAAGCAGATCAGTTTACCGACCTTCTCTTGAGCAGTATGCGCAAATACATTCCCAATTAGAGGCCTAAACGCTCTAAGTATCCCCATTTTTCTAGTCAGCACTCATAATTGCCCTAAGACATAAAGATCGCGCGCACCGAAAATGTAGAGTTCCTGTGCCTAAAGAGGGGAGAGAAGAATTTCGTTTTATTTTTCGTGCTCTCTGTAAACGCCGTTATAAGTGGGATCAAGACTCATGTATTGCATTTTCAAAACAGAGCGCATCCGACCGGCCGGCGAAATTTCGGAAGTACATCTGTAAGCGCTCTAATAAACATGGAGTGTCTTCGCCTGCTTGACTCTAGAGGAACAGAAGTCTAAGCAGTCGCGGATTGCTTTGCTGCCCATTTCTCATCATTATATGAAGCTACAGGTCTCAACGTTGGAGTCAGTGAGCAGCACGTGACGGTTAATACAACTAGAGCGATGTTGTTTGATGAAAAGTTCATCCACGAATGCCTCAAGCACTTGAAGCCTTCTCTACCATGTGGACCCGGTGGCATCCCCTCTACAAATCTAAAAGCTTGCGGCAGTATATTTCTTCCGCTATTGACATATGTATTTAACAACTCTGACTACTTCCACTTTCCTTCACATGTGGAAAACAGCTTGTGTTTTTTTCCTGCATTTAAGACTGACTGTAAAACCGGTGTGTCGAATCATCCCCTGATTTCTCTTTTCTTTGCTTCATCTAAGATTGTTGAACTTGCTCTTTACAAGATATCATCTTTTCCTGTCAAGAACTCACTCATTACTAATTACTATAGATTTCTCGCCTGCCGCTCCATTACCATAACTCCCGCGAGTTTCAAGACACAGATCTCTACGCCGATACTTCAAAGGGGCCAAGTTGACAGCGTTTACTGCTGCCTGAGCAAAGCCTTTGATGTAGTCTGCCACTCACTGCTAGTGATCAAGCTTATGCACTGTAATGTTGACTCGCCAGTTGTCAATCTCTTGCTCAGCTATCTTCTGGATAGATCATTTTATGTTAACGTCAATGGCGAAACGTCTCCTTTTTACATGGCAACTACCACCGTCCGTCAAGGATCAGTCTTAGGACCACTCGTCTTTTAAATTTTTATTAAGGACATTCATTCCGTTATTAAGATATTTTCTTTCCTTCTGTATGCCGATGACATCAAAATTTTAAAGAAAATTTACACCGTTGAAGAGTGTCGCACTCTGCAGTCGGGCCTGCTTTCTTTTTCTAAATGGTGCAAAGTTAATAACACTTCCTTGAATGCAGCTAAGACCAAAGTCGTAACTTTAACACGCAAAACAGCATGCATTTACTTTTCTTATTCTGTAGATTCTGTACCGTTGTGTAAGATATGTGGGATCATTGTTCTTGGTGTACTTTTCGATGCAACCTTATTATGTCCGCACTAAACGCGTTGCTATACGGGGAATACGCTGTCTTGGCTGCTTGAAGACTACCGAGGGGATTGAAGTCTCCTACACCATTCCGCAAGTTGATCGCAACTATCTGTCTTCCTGTACTTGAATATCATTCGGTCGTCTGGTATGGCTATTCCAGACCGAAAACGGATATTATAGATCTGGCTCAGAAAAAAATTTCTAAGCATACACCGTCAGCACTACGCAATCATTGACATTGGACCTTGTTCTAGCCCTGTTGGATTATTCTCATTACCCTTACTCTGCTACCGACGCAATCGTGCTGACCTTCTCTTTCCCTTCAAACCCCTTCACGGTATCCTCATCCGTCCCGAACTTCTCAGTTGCATCATGCTTCGAGTCACGAACAACACGCAACCGTCCACTGAATACAGTTTCTATATAATGTCTGTCTTCGTGATCTTGACATTTTTCATAACTTGCTGTCATCCTTCCTTTCCGAGCTTTGCCTCGTTTTCTCATAGCTCTATGCTTTATTGAATTGCTCTTTTACTCCTTTTCCTTTTGTATTTACATTGCGCTTTGTTCTATTTCTGTTCTTTCGCGATTGTTGCTTTTAGTCATTGCTTTTTCTTAATTATATTACCCTGCCGTGTTTCTCTTTCTTGCTTTTGGATTGCAATGTGTACGTGTGCCAGCGCTTAAACCTTATGGTTGTTCCTCGGCGCGTTAAATGAGCATTATTGATTTGATTAACTTATTAAGTATTATTATTGTCATTGCTATATTTATACTAATAATCAGATAAATCTTTATTAGACTGTCTGGGATCAACTACAGAACCTTCGTATAAAAACAAAATGTACAAATAAGAATATGTGGTGGACCAAAACAATGCAAGAAGGCGAAACAAATAGCGAAACAGAAAACGAGGAGACTGGTATAAATCGTATTTAATCATGCATGATTACCTACCTTTATACAAAACACAAGAACTGAACTTTTAAACATCTCGGCACAGGCAGAATGCCTATGACATTTTTTTTTTAGTTTAGCCACAAAAGAATCTCTAATGCAGCAAGGCCTGGCACAAATTGCAGAATGTTGCGTGCTGTACTTTTGTGGCACGGTAAACTGCACGTGAATAAGAAGGTTTAGTCAAGGTATAATACCATGAACCACATTGTAGAGGAACAAGAAGGTCTGATTTTACACGTCTTGATATTAGAGGTATGAGTTGACGCATATGCAACAGCGCTCGACTATGGTCCCATGAATGGCCAAAACGACGCTTAAATATAGATTTCAGTTTATTCTGCAGGGGTTCAATGAGGCGAGAATTAGGTTTGGACGGACTGCCCCAAACTACAGAGGTATACTGTAGTAGTGAAAGGCTCATGGCAGAATACAATTTCAGAAAGGCAACAGGGGAGTAGAAGTCGCATAATATACGACAAACAATTCCAAGAGCGCGAAGGGTAGATTGTTTCGCATATTTAACGTTTGAATAGAAGGGTAGCGTTTTGTCGAAGTACTCACCAAGATTTAATCAACCCTGTTAAATGGAATGTCCCAGATTTTGTATGACAATTGCACCTGGTGTGTTTTCCGCGTGTAACTTCATACCACAGCTTTGGAAGCATGTAAAAGTAGCTGTACACCAGTTCTACAAAAAGAATGTCTTGTAGGAGGTCAATACAGTCGTGAACACTTTCTTCAGGTTTAAATAGCTTAGTCGTCAGCATATACAAGGTATAAAAACCATTGTATTGACGGGGAAATGTCATCTTAACAGTAACAAAAGACGATGGCCAAGAAAGTACCCCTGAGGAGCTTGGCTGCTGACCACGTAAAAGTGCTATTCATTGTTGCCAATGAAGCACATTCTATTGCTTAGGCAATTAGGCACCAAAGCAGTGAAGGAACAAGGAATTTCGATTGGCGTCACCTTCGTAATGAGAAGCTCATTGTAAAGGACACCAAATGCTTTACTTAAGTTTAAGTAAAGGGTGCCCAATTCGCCCCTACTATGTGCCACGCTGGAAGCATGAGTCATAAAAGTGACTATGTTTGTTGTAGTGGAGCAGGCTGTTACAAAATCATGCTCGCAGTCTGTTAAAATGTTCTTAGCCCTTACACAACGCAAGGGACGCAATAGAGATTTCAACAAAATAGTTTTCAACAAAATATTTTGTCATCGCACGTAAAATTAGAACTCAGTTGTCGACCTCTATAAACTTTTGCAAGGCCCTAACGGTAATAGTGTTACCAGTGCGGCAAGAAAACACAATTAAAGGGCCCCTCACCAGGACTGGCCCTTTTGAGCTGACAAGCGCAGAGCTTACATTGAGTGATAACGATCGTGTCTGCAAAGTATTGCATCGCTACGAGCAGCGGAAAGATCTAAAATTCCAAACCGAACACCGTTTTTCCTTCTCGCGGTCGCCGCGTTCCAAGCCGGAGGATGACGTAGTCGCGTCCTTGAGCCTACGTACTCGAGTCCGCAGTCCGACGTCACTCGTGGTGACACGTGACTTCGGGAATTATTCAAGGCGCCATCTGTTATTTGTGTGATCTGTTGCTAGAGAAATAATAAAACACACAAACGGAATGTTTGCGTGTTTTTTGCTTTAGTTCGACCGAAGCAATGGAGATGTACTTCCGCTTCGTCTGCTTGTTCCCACGGAGGTGCGGTCACGTGCGCTGGTACCGAAACTGTCATTTTCTACCGTGTTCTGGCGCGTGATCATGCTCTGCGTTCCGTTCGTTCTGCCTTAGTACTCGTGTAGCACGGAATTCTACGGCTAGTCATGTGTCGTTGTGCAAGCGTGCGCTGCACGAAACGATGACAGCTCGCGCGCAACGCCGCCAGTGGAAGTGCGCACCCTGAAAAAAAAATATGCGAGAAAAAAAAGGTGAAGGCGGGGCCCGTGACCTATATGTCACGCGATCCTCGAAGTCCGGCACGGGAGAACGCAGGGAAGGAATTTCGCTTGCGAAGGTTAGACGGGGCGAATGGAGAGGGAGTCTCACTATGCAAACGGAGCCCGGCTGCGAAATCAGGGGTTCGGGGCACCGAAATATTTCTATCTCGGCTATTAATGAGTCGGCTTGAAAACTTTTTGCGGAATTACGCTCCCTGGAGGACACGTAACAACTTCCGGCATGCAACGTAAACTTGCGATGGGGCCTGGTGAGGGCCCCTTCAAGGGTATAAAAATTTTCGCAGTGTGCTCAAGAACTGGAAGGCATGCACTGTTATAAAAAGTTGCAATGGGCTCGGCTTGGTTGAAGTCTCTCGTCACACGACAGACTGTGTCGAGCGTTCGAAGTGCACACAGTCTCGCCTGTCGAGCGTGGGGTGGAGAAAATCAGAGATCTATCGAAGGTCCTTAGTTCCCTGAGCGCTTGGCAGGAGGTCACCTATAACGCTGTAAGGAAGCACAATCCTGTGAGTATTCCGCGCGAAGCAGGTTATTTTAGCTTTTGATTCGCTTTTGGTAAGCTTGTTTCAAGAACACCATGACTCAAAATTAGCGATGTGCTCCTGAAGAGCGGCGCAATCATTTGCATTTTTTACAACTTTGAATAGTTTCACACCATCAGCATATAACAAAATTGAAGAGCTTTGAATGATTGCCGAAACGTCGTTAATAAACAACGAAGAAAGAAGAGGACCTAGCAGAGACTCTTGAGCAACTACACTTGTAGCCGCATAAAGTTTTAACGACTGACCTTTTACGCTAAGGAAGCAGTACCGGTCGCAGAGGTAGCTGCTTACAAGTGTTATGGTCAATTTGTGCAAATCAAGTTGCGTAAACTTTCGAACGAATAATTTGCGACACTACATCAAACCCGTCTTACTGTGTTCAAAATAAATCACATCCAGCTGTTCTTTGTTATAGACTGCTTGAGAGACGTGCACCATATTACTAGCCAGCCGGGCTATGGCATGAAACAAGTTTTGGGAAGTTTTCTTTAAAGGGACACTTAAGTGAAACAATAAATCAGTTGACACTTATAAAGCATTGTTTGAGAGTCCCGCAGGCAGCCTTTCCCACATATCAGTTTGATAATAAGATGAGAAAATCAAGGTCGAACCATCAGTATTTGAATTTCGCGCCGAAACCCCGACGCCGGTAGGTCAGTGTGATGTCAGAGATTGCAAAGTATGTTTTCGCATTTGGGCCGCGTTGGCTGAGTAAGGGTTCCCGAAACTTGCCATGCTTAATATATTGTTGCTTTAGAACACAATGTAGTCAATCTGTACCGCTATTCATGACGTCACAGCGACCAGTTGCAAGAACTTCTAGGCGGCGTCGCCATCCGTCTTTCGTTCTTGTACTTTTTCTGGTTTACCAAGCGTAAGAGGGGTGTTTTTAGTGCCGTAGAAAGGTAATTTATTGATTCAGAGCAAATCATTTTTCTCTTTAGTGTCCCTTTAATCTGAAGATCGAAATGACACACACAAAAGAAGAGGTTGGTAGTTCTGTAGCACCAATAATAATAATAATAATAATAATAATAATAATAATAATAATAATAATAATAATAATAATAATAATAATAATAATAATAATAATAATAATAATAATAATAATAATAATACCAATAAACTTTCATAAAGTATGTTTATAACATCAAATACCGCTCCAGTTTAGTTTCGGAATAAATATATTCAGTTCTAGTATCCTGGTCTGATATATAAGCAATACCTGGAAAACCCTTAGTAATCATTTCAGCACCTGGCAATACTGGCAACGGAAACTTGCACATACAGTTCATGGTCAGATGGGAACTGGAAAGCCGAATTCTCACTATTGTGCTGTGAAAGCCAATGATACTGCATACCCTACTTGTTGTTTTGTTAAATGCTATGTACGCACAAAATGTACACCTTGAACATGCAGCTGCAAATGAACCCGACTTTCTTTTTTTTGTATTTGTCGTAATCTTATGAAAGTTGAGTTTCTGTATCAGTGCTTTCAAGTTTTTGTATATGCGGTCGACCGTTGTGTCGCTCTGATATTTAATCCTCTGTGAGTGAAAGGCTAGGGGATGCAATGGCTAAGCGCAGTCTTTGAATATTGTTGCTTTACTATAGATATTTTTTATTCTCTTTTTTCATTGTTCCAGTGATACATTACGTTTATTACGAGCATCAGTTTGTCGTTAGACATCTTTTCTAGCTGCCCGTTTGTTTTTGCTAACCTGCAGTAACGTTAGGCCGATAATATATCATGTCAATCGTGTTCCCGCGCTAGAGTCCTTCTAACCGGACTCGAATTCTCGTCAAGTGAACTTGATTGCAGTTTTCTGTGCGAGCCAGTTCCATCTCTGACATTGTACAAAGGCAGCGAAATAAGTCCATTTCCCATAATAGCTGAACAATGTGGACGCCTTTGAGACAAAACTAAATTGTGACAAAAGGAAGATATCCAGACAAAAGGAAACGCAGAGTGGGCGCTTTCTTCGTTTTCTTTTTTTTTCCTTTTACCGTCACGTGCGAGACAGCGTGCTTGCGTTCAGCCCCCTCTGCTCTTCGAAGCCGATAGCACCCGAACGGTGACCGCCCGGCGCCGGTTTCAAAATACGGGAAGGCGCCAAAGCGCTGGCGATTTAACTTATCTCGCCCACAGCGCTCGTTCGTCTGCGAACGAAGAGGACCGGGTCGGTATCGCGCGCGACCTTAGTAGGGGAAACGACATAAGGCTTGCGTCCGGTGTGATTCCGCACAGCTCCTAACAGAGCCTCTGTAGGCCGCCGGAAAGCGGACACAGCGAGTAATAGGCACCGAATAAGGCTGTCGTTTTTACGTCCACGAGGTCACCAACTCGAATCTGCTCTTACATCATTCTTTCATAACTGCGAGACCTTGCACTTTTTAGCGGCGTGTGTCTGTGTAACGTCGCTGTACATCGCGCGAGCTTCGGTTGATTCGGTGTACCCGCGTCGTTAACTTGAGGCGCTTATGAATATGGGCGGCCTCAGGGAAACGGTGTCAACGAAAGCATTCCTGCCTGCATCGCTCGTGCTTGTCGTTCTCGGCGCAAGTTCAACTGGGCAAGTCCTGGCTGCTTCTGTGCGGGCCCCGCCGGCGTCGATGACCGGTGAGTGATGCCGGCAAGAAGCACGGAACTCGCGCCTATATGCATACGCACGCGTATACGCGCGCTGGTGGGTTGGAACAGCTGTAACTGCCGTTTAGAGTACGTGCTTCGCACGGCACGGGTAGGATATGTTAGCCTCTTTCGTTTACCCGCATCAGTGCGGGAATGACATTATAATACCGAATATTCAAAAAAATATTACGGGGCGGGGCAACTCGGCAACTTTTCTATCTCTATGAGGAGAACTGGTAATCAATGTGACATTTTCTATCCGAGTTAAGGCCTCAAAATTGATTCGCGTGCCGCATGAAGACGCAAAACGTACCGGTGCTTCGTTAATACACAAGAAAAAAGTACAGGGAACCATTTTTGCGGATACATGCTAAGTGATAGTGTTATTGCTGTGTATTTCAGGATTACACAAGGATTGTAGTGTACCGCAATTTCTGTAATGAGTTTTTTTTATTTATTAGGGAGAAAGCATTAAGTGGCTCGTTGCAATGGCTCATACCCGAGAAAAGCGGCGACTAGTCCAGTGATGCAAAAATTCAATGAAGCAAAAAAGATCCTGACCACGAATGGCTCATAGCCACATAAGCAAGCAAAGCTGCAATGGCTGAACATGAATAAACGAAAGAAAGAATAGCGAAATAAAGACGGAAAGAAAGAGAGAATGAACGAAAGAATAAAAGAACCTCTAGGTAGAGCATTAGATGCTCGTATGTATTGTTGAGGAGGTCGACCTACAACGCTATACGTTTCCCTAAGACTGCAGCTCGGTATGTCTTGCAAGAAGTCTGACCTCTCCGATAGCATAACTTGATGCATTGCCACGTGTGCAGCCGGCTTTTTCCTTCACGTTCTACAGGAGTGTAACATGCTTCTGAAACTTTTCTTATTTGTGGGTATAGCATGCGTATTAGAACTAAGCAATACTGATCGGGTGCATTATTGCATATAGCTGCTATAGTGTGAGGTTGCAGACGAATACATGCCAACCGCAACAACGAAACCCAACAAACTCAACCCAAACGAGGAACTCTATCACAATATAACCTCAGGCTGCTCGATTATAGACAGGGAAGTAAGAAAACAAATATACAAAAATCTTAAGGAATACGCAAATAAATTATAACTATGAATAACAGAACACCTTCAACATAGTGATAAAAGAAAAGAAATGTTTCCAACGTAACAGAAGGATCTTGCGAATTATACGACTAGATACTTCGTTATAAATACAAGCCTGCGTCCGTAAACAATGACACGCCGATAAATTTATCAGTGTTGCTTTGGAACAGTGAATATCTTGTTAATGCGCGTATCAGATAACACCGAGTTTGCAGGTTGCTGCTTAGCGGAACCTGACATTAACTACAAGGTGCTTTGCCGTTGCATGTATTAAGAGGACTGGCCTACTCAGCGTCGCTGTTGTCTGACACGCGCTGAACAGGGCTGTCGCGCTCAGCGTCCCGCAATTGCTCAGGCGTGCGCCAAAGATCAAATTTCCGCTTCCACGCGTGAGAGAGAGGAAACAAGCTAAAGGAGAGGCTTGATTTTTTTTATTAAGAACCCTATAATACGAGCCGACAATACAGTAAGTGAAGTGTAGCGGTATTCTTTTTTTCTTAATACATCAAATTATAGATGCTGCGTGTGTTTGCCATGAGCTTCATATTTCTTTTATAAGACGAAGGGGAAAAGAAAGTAGTAGATAACACAACTTGCATTTCGTTGGAGCAGCACCCACAACCATTGCCATTACTGGATGTCCGCCCGATTCGGTTACGTAGGCTGTTGACCCGTTTACTTCCATTGAACACTTCTCTACATGCAATAAACGCTGCTCTGGTGGTGTTTCTCCAAAAAAAAAGAAAAAGCCGGCGCTCCTTGTTAGATAGCCTCAAGTAGGCCCCAGAGATGGTGTTAATGATGCAAAAGCCACCACCAGCCGCGATAGTTTAGTGACAATTTTAGGTTGCACGGTTTAGCTCGAGAGGGTCGAGGGTTCAATCCCGGCCGTGGTGGCTGCACTTCTATAAGGGGGGGGGGGGGGGGTAATGCTTGTGAGCTTATATATAGGTGCCCATTAAAGAACCCCAGGGGCTCCCAATTAATCAGGAGTACTCCCCTACAGCGGGCCTCCGATAAGATTGTGGCTTCGGCACGTAAAATGCCGGAATTAATTTTGTTTTCCCAACGGAAACCAAAATCAACATCTGTCTTTGATACGCGCGTGTCCAATTACGCGAACTTAAATCTCGCGGCGATGCAATTACCCTGTCCTGAGGGAACACGTGTCCTCTTATTGCATGACACAGTCCAGTCCGATGGGGATCCGGATTATTTTTCTGCTCTTCCGAGAAGCTGACTATACTACTCGAAGTGGTGCCCTGTTCTCAAAAAAAAAAAAAAACGAAGGAAGATAACCATTTTCACACAGCACGTGCATTCGTGGTTGCGCCGACCGGGTAAGGGCGGCTGCCCCTAATGTCTATCCTCGTGAACCTTGAAACGTAAATCATTTCGGACGGAAGAACGCTGTCTCTGCGCTCTACTGACTTGCTTGTGCCTCTGTACACTTTGAGGCTAGGAACGTGCCATTTAGTGCCGTATGATTGCACGATGCGAGCGCGGGAAAGATCAAGGACAGGCACTCGTTTTAGTCTTTCGTTGCGCTTCTATTACACAATCAATTGTTGGAGACAACTGTGATAAGCGACATCGCCAGCGCTACTTATCAACTGCGCGCACGTGATGATCCCGAAATGTGGGAGAGATAACACACTATTGCACTGTGAAAAAACACGAATAGCCTAGAGGAGACATTGTCCATAACACTTTAGCGGTATTCCTGCAATAATCTTCGTCCTCCATCGCTGCACGTTTAGCGCCAATGCCATTGGTGGAAGAATTAAGTAAAACACGGGTAAGCAGACAAGCATTAAATGGTTGTGTGGAACCCTTTTACAGTGACCTTGAAATGGTTGACATCATTCAATGTTTAGGAGTAAGCGGCATTCTTTCTCACCAAATAATGCGAATACGTAAAGTATCATATGTAAAAATCCCCCTCTGGGATTAACAGTAACCAGGAATGAATAGAGAGTTATAGATATTGATAAGATGGGGAAATAAATATTGTGATGCCTGAAGCGTACATCAGTCTGAGTAAATATTAATCGAGCCGAAAATACGATAGCGCTGTGCCCAGTCTAGCGTTAAGACATGCATAACACAACTACGGGCTACCAAGATAATTTTGCATTGCACTTGAATATAATGGCCTGGATACGACCTCCACACCTACAGAATTGAACAAAACATCGAATCTTGCTCGTATATGAAACCTATGTTCTGTAAACATCGTTTCTTCTCCGTAAAAATGTGAGCCCAGTATAGAACGTATCTTGCTCAAAGCGTACTTTTCAACCACCAGAGGAAGCCTATCAACCAGAATTAAAATCCACGACCCACAACAGCCATCACATCATCCTAACTTGTCTTTGTGCTAGTGGACTTTAAAGAGAGGCTTTCTTTGATTTTTTTTTAAGAACTTGACTTCGGTAGCCGTTTCCTCTGGATATTCTTGTGAATGCATGCACTAAACATGGAACACTGGCTATGATTGGTCTTGCCGAGTAGAAACTTGCCTCATTGAACTCATGCGCGAGAGACAACTCGATGCTGGCCGCTACTTGACCCTGCAGAAAATTTGGATCACTTGTTATGGGAGCCACTGAGTGTGCACCCAAACCGACAAATTCGGCACTGGGCATATGCAAGTTGATGTGTGCCCAATCTTGGTCGATGACCCAAAAACGATGTGGCTCTGTGACACAAGGCATATCGAGGCATGAATATATTTAAATAAATGTCTTACTTCTCATCAACGTTCTTCCCTCGACCCGAGTCATACGTCGCCTTCGTTATCGCGTATCAGACAGCTGACGGCTACAGAGTGAGACGTTGCGCTATTTGTTGTTCGCTATTACGGCAACCTGGCTTACTGAAACAAGCTTCGCGTCATTCACATTCCAGCATTGGGTTGGATCTGCATGTTTCCTTAAAATTTACTTGACGTAGCCTCCAGGAGCGTCGCAAGTTGCGGGAATTTCTTAATTGACAACTTTGTGTTCCGCCCACCAGACTACGGCATCACTCATAGCCTGCAGTGCAACTCTGTCACGTTAAACACTGGCAATTTAGGCAAAATGCAAACACCCGTTCAGGCAGTTTGTGAAGAAGACTTCCGTGCGGGGGCTGAAGAGTCTCGTGTTCGTTTCAATATATTTTAGCCGCCGTAGCGTGATTTCTTACCCTTGTTATTTTTAAGGCATACATACATTTAACGTCAGAGACAGATACGTACTTTGCGAAAGCCACAAAAGATGTTGTACATTGTTCCGGAAAGGCGACAAAACGCTGGACCCTACTATCAAAAATATCAATACTTCAGCGGTTCCTTTGGCTTCCAAGTTCGCCGAGTGCGACAATTGCAGACTCTCACAGCGGGTATCATCATATTCGCAAAAATGAATTCTTTTTTTTTTTTGCAATCTATACAACGTCGTCCTCGTCCGAAATGCATGGGCAGACGCCACCAATATCAGAGTCTTGTGCAGCGGCAAACCCACGCAAATCACTAAGGCTTCGTTATAGCATGATGGTTATAGAACATCCATCTGCCAATTGCAGATTCCCGCAGGGAGATTAGTTCGGATATTAGTGGTGGTTGTGAGCAGTTTCGCTTTGCTTCGCTTTCTGGAGTGCTAAAGGAAAACACGAGGCGGTAACCTAACGACCGCCCTCGGTGAAACCAAATAACCGACATAGCATCGTGCTCTTGACCATTGCCGTAGTGAAAGTTCGCAGCCTAGAACTCTCCCATTAGCATATGCCAGGCTATCGCAATGACGAGCAGCATTATTCGCGAATGTGGACCGCCAGTGGCTAATGGCTGGTACGAACGAAAGCTTGATGAATTCGGCGCCTGAGGCCAAATTGGCAAAGCTTTTCTTTCACAGCAGTTTATACAAAATACCTTACAGGCCCGAAGAATGGGCATTGCGTAAAGGAAAAAAATATTTACGCAGTATAAAGAGCAAACAATTATACAAAATTATACAATTATACAATGCTTTGTTAATAATAATACAACGAAGAGTCAAGTTTACGCAAACTCTAATATTGTAAAAAAAAGCATACAAGACGCAACGCAGACAAGAAGTTTTTTTCTAAAGTAAGAAATGAATGTTTATGTCATGACGGAATGTTTCTTTGTTAGCTTCAGCTACCAGGATATCGAGAAGGTCGTTCCACAAGCGGATGACACGTGGAAGCGCAGATGAGTTAAAGCGTCTGTTTTGCCGTAGATGCGCGTGAAAGAAATATGATTGTGCAATCTACGTGAGGTGAATGGAGAAACTTGCAACGCTATTGGTGATGACCTCGGTCCGTGCACGTACATGTGAAACAGCAATATAAGTGCTACATCGCGACGAGTGTTCAAAGAAGGCATTGATAGATTGTTTTTTAATTTGCGTTATACTTTCGTTCCAGTTGTAATTTTGTTAAATGAATCGAGCGGCTCTATTCTGAACTGATTCTAGTATAGTGGTTAAATAAATGTAATGAGGGGACCATACTAAAGAAGCAAATTCCAGTTTAGGGCGAACAAATGTAAGGTAGGCTAATTTGCGGACATTTGTCGGTGTCTTACGGAGGTTCCGGCGTAAATATACCAAGGATCGGGAGGCATTTCCGCAAATGTTGTTGATATGTGTAGTCCAGGAAAGGTTCCTTGTCAGGGTTATGCCTAGGTATTGCGTCAATTTCGATTGCCAGATTTAAAGATGGGAATGACCTTCGCGATTTTCCAGTCTTGGGGAAGGATTCCTGTCGATAGCGATTGCCGGAATATATGAGATAATATTTTACTCGAGACTGATATAGTGTTTTTGTACCTTTGAGTTTATGTCGTCAACGCCTGCTGATGTGTATACTTTCGGATTATTTATAATGGATGCGATGCCGTCGACAGTAATGTCAATGGGCTGTAAGAAAGGGTAGTCAAGATCAGCCACCTCAGAATCGTCATCTATGGTGTGTACTGATGAAAAGAATGAATTGATGGTGTTTGGACAGTCATGGTCTGGAATCGGAATGGGGTCGTTATCATGCAAAATTATGTTGTTGTCCTGTCGCTCCGGACACACTGATTCCCAAAATTTCTTTGTGTTAGTTGTGAGCAGGGATCGCAGGGAGTTGCGTATCAGTAGTTTGCCACCTACATCAAAGGCATGCTTTCCCGAGCCTTCTGTATGGCAAGTGTTGTCTAGTGTTGGCTTTCACCAAAATCTAGAATTCGGGGCATCATGTCGCCATCACGCCCATTGCTGAGATTAGTGGCAGATGCCTGAACGCCGGCCAGCGAAAAAAAAACGCCTATAGAAGTTTTGTAATAGATTATTGGGAATTCTGTGGTTGTGGGTGGGGGTATTAGACTTTGTAGTCCTGGGTGGGTTTCAGACCAATCAGGGCCACAGGGATAATTGTTAAAAACTACAGGATACACCTTCTACCCTATCCCTTCTCATGTTGCATTCACTCCTAGTATTGACTGTTTAGACGCCCAAACCGCTGACTTATACTTTAAAGTTGGCTTTGGCGTCTGTCTTCTCAGCACAATTGCCCATGCGTTGCGACACCCTTTGCTTTCAGCGTGTCCTAGCCTTCGAAGTCCTGGCGTATGGGTGATGCTTTAGATGCCAACTCGAAACTCCGTGTGGGCACAAGGCCAAGGTAGATTGCTCAAAAGGAAGGAACGAGAACAGCGCGTTCTTTCAGGCACGTTGCCGAGCATCAAGGTAAGAGCGTAACCCGCCAACCGTGAATGATGTGTGACACAATGTTACTCACTTACTGATGCATGTGTTTTGAAATTCTTATTAAACTGCAGCTAGTAACGGTAAAACTGGTTAAATCTGTGAGACAGCAGGCTCTTTGTATAGAGAAAAATTGGCTTCGCTATAACTTATCACATGTACTTCGAATACTGCGTGATTTCTCGTAAAACAATCATTGAATGATACGTTATTTGTTTAGGAATTACCAGTAATGACCGCAGCGTACACGTACAAGTAACTTCGTTTTGAATAAGCGTGAGACAAGTGCATTCTTTACGGGACGTCAAACACGATATGCGTCACGCAATACGTCATCATTATCGGAGAATCAACATGCACAGCAAAGTCTCAAAACTGTTGGCGTGTGTGAGCGCTTCCTGTAGAACAATTTAAACATACAATATAATGTGCTGCACAAATAAAAAATATTCATTGTTGAATTTCTTGAACCAACAGTCTACATTAACGCGCCTAAAGAAGTGGCACTTGACCGCCTCCATCATCGTAGGAACGGTAGCTTACATCAATAACAGCTGGAGATTGTAGTATTATAGCTTAAGCGATCGAAAGTTGGACCGGCTAGTCGTGCTTGCTAATTGGGCATCCACGTCAATTGTGAGTCTCTCGTGCCACAGGAGGTTGAGCGAAATATTAACATAAAAATAAAGAAGGTTTCGCTTCATTTTACTTTTTTATTGAGTTTTCCAAGCCCAACATGCAGATTTTCCAACAAGTAGTCCACTATTGCGCATGCTTATAGAGCCACCTGTACTGAAAAAAAAACTTTCACTACATTCGTTCAAGTGTGCTTGACATTCTGTAGCTGAGCATGTGCCTGACACTCTTGACACTCTGCTGCAACGACGTCTTTACGCGGAAGACAACTTGAACTGTATTCTTTCAGGTACAAGAAACGCAATTCAAGAAATAATAATCCAGCCCCAGAGCAAGTACTATGTTCTACCAAATCACAAAGTGTGGAGACGTGGCCTTAGTATTCTGGAAAAAAATACTCATATATTAAGTGCTCACAACAGTATACACCAGTCGATTGTGATGATGGAAATAATCATAGCAAAGGTGCCCGCCCACTCACAAACAACACTTACGAACAGAAGCACTTGTGAATTCCGCCTGAAAATGAATGAATGAATAAATGAACCTTTATTTGAAGCTGTGACTTGTCAGTCGAGGTGGAAGGGTCCCTTATTCCAGGAAGCCTCTGGCTTGGATCGCTCTCCGGGCCCAGGCGACGAGTTCTCGCTGGTCTACCCGGTCCGGCTTGGAGATCGCAGCCTCCCATGTTTCAGCGAGTAGGTTTGGGTTTCATAAGTAGTGTTTTGTACTGACTGGCCGCCTTCGATGATAACATCTTCCCGCAAGTAGGTCACAGAGCTTTTGCTTGGAAATATTCCAGCTAGAGAGCTCTTCCTAATGTGTTTGGAACCAGACGCGGGAAATTCCACCTAAGTTGAAGGTTGCATTTGCAAGCATTACGATTGGGTGCCACTGGTTATGTTTGCTGAAGAACTCATACAGCATGTTGAAACAATATTCGACCTCAACACTATCTTGGCCGGAGAAAGTGCCAGGATCGCAGGGATAAAAATGCGTGACGTACTGCTGCTGGAACCCAAGTCGTAGGCGGAGACGAGGTGTAGTCGCAGAGAGCCATTGCCGATAGATGGACGGTGCGGCCGCTGCGGAGTCCGTAGCGCGGACGGGGAACGCACCCTTCTACCAAAATGTTACCGATGGAAGTAGTAATTATACTGAATACCTTTTACACGATATATTTAAAAAAAACAAAGCAGTGCGCTGAGTAATGAATGCGGTATCTTGAGCAAGGAGCCAGTTCGCCTTCTTCATTGAGTGACTGCGCCCATATTTTAGGTGGCGAACGCATGTACCAATACTTCTCTCATCTGTGTTGGCTGTCACCTGCTCTCACGGTCATTTTTATGGCGTTAGTACTTTTTTTATGCATACGGGGCCTGGTTGTCGCCTACTGCTCCAGCGAACCAGCGCACTGTGACCTTCAATACATTTTATGTACGAACATAAACTTCCTTTGTAAGGCATTGGTCAACCTATTTTGTTAATATGGAGGGCCTGTGCTGCTGCCAAAGAAGATATTAATTGCCCGGGAAATTCTTGGCAACTACTGCGTCAGCTATTAACAGTATTTCGTGGTTTCTGCAGCACATAATCTACAGCATATCATCTTTTCATGCGCGGTGCACTTGAGTCCTTATATATGTGGGTCACTCATTGTAGATGATGAGTGATTATAGGGATTTCATGGCGGAAGGGGCAAAGACATTGTAGATGTCATGCAAAAAAAGGAAAAAGAAGACCTGTATGAAAAAGGAGGTCGTTCAGAGAGTGGCAATGCTCAACAAACGCACTTGTACTTCCTGTCATATTCCCAATTAGAGACTGGCGGCAATAGTTTCTGCTTTATCTGTTTCTCACTTCATGGTTCTGTAGCTTGAGTTATATGTGAATAATTATTTATCACTATATTACCTTACAACGAAAAAATTGTCTTTCTAGTAAACACAAGAATAGTGGCTTCAGATATTTGTGCACACTGCGTGACTAGCTGGCATTGCAGCTTACGGAAGGAAGTGACCTATGAAATGTGCTTCGAAATAACCAGGCTAGGAACATCCCACTTCGTTCGGCACGCCTACAAGATTTTTTAAGGAACTGTGGCTGCCCCAGTCAACGCTGGCGAGTAAACTTCAGAAAAAAGAAAGAAAACTGTTATGTACAACCTGAGGACACCTACAACTATTGATCGTAAAAGTGTTAAACAAACCTGCGTCTCCTCCATTGAATAACGAAAAGCAGGCACGTTCATGGAAGGACTGCGTACAGGTCTCACTACATTTATGACAGGAACACTTCTTGTGCTTCTAAAGAAGGCAAATGCGTCGCGGGTGACTAAGCAGCACAGTCACCATCAGGAAACGTATACATTTCAGTGGATGTCTTATACCCCTGTCACACGGACGAGGCTAAAGTCCTTTTAACTCCTTTCAACCAATGACGTCTTTATCTCGAGCGAGATGCGCGCTGTGTCACGCGGCACTCCTTTAGCAAAGGACTTAGCGAAAGGAGAACGAAGATCTCCCTTGCAGACTGAAGGAAGTACTCTTGTTCCCAGCGTGCTTGAATTACGAGTCGAAAAATCACCCTCGTTTTTATTAATTTCACTTTTACCAGCAATTATAACCAATTTTTATTGCATATAATATAGTATTTGAGCACTGACTAAGATATTTGAGTTGAGCAGCTACATTCAACTCTCGAATGGCTGCTGCGTTAGCCCTGACTGCGCCATTTTTTGTTGTTTTGGTCAACGCGATCGCACGTCTCGCGCATGCGGACTGTGTGATTCACGTCTTTCCCAAGAGGAGCGTAGCCGGCCACCTATCCTACGAACGACGTGGACCAAAGCGGAAACGTGGGCGTTAATTCGCCTACCCGGTAGTGGTGGCTAGCAGAGCCGACAAAATTGCTGTGTATGAGGTACATGTTATGTTGAGTACATGCTCGTTTTTTTGTCTTTAAGATAGATGACATTTTTAGAATGCAATGCATAAATAATTGTGTTTTGTAAGAAAAGACAAGTAACCCAACCTTTTTAGCAATATATAACGTGTTTCTTTCATGACTGCGTACGAGGTGAGCAGCGCCTAATGGGCCCCCAACGGCAGCATTAAGAAGCTCGCTTGTAGGCCGTGTGACACGGAGCCAACTCATTTGAGGTGAAACTCCCTTGTGGTCCTTTAAGGGAAGGAAGTTTGAAGGAGATCCGAGTTGCCCGTGTGACACGGGTATTAGTGCATTACAAAAAGCATATGTATGAAAATACCTAAGTAGGGAAGCACGTAGTACTGGTTCTCTTACGTAAGCTAGTAAATAGCAAGAATTCATGCAAGCGATTGGGCTCAATGATTTTATGTCAAATAATCAGACTGAAATAATCAGTGACGGAAATATTTTGAAAGGCCAGGCCGTCTTACCACGCAGAATGATTTCGCTCCAGAGCTTTTATCTTTGAGAGTAGTATGTCTACAGCCACCATAAAAGTTAAAAGAATGCTACACATGACAGCCATTCAAAGCTGCAGCGATGTATGCTTCCAGTCAGCGGCGAAATCGCCCTATGACATGACGCGCTGTGAGCTTCAAGTATGGCTGAGCATCCGGTCGCGCTTTTACTCAAACTTACCGCAACCTATGATGACCAAGTGCCAGCACAAGGCTTAGTTTTGATGACTGTAGCGCTACTTGCACAAATGCTTGCTGATCGTCTCGAAATATAGCGCAATACTTCACTACGACAAACATTCCAGCTAACCACGCAATGGATTGTTGTCTCAATGAATCGAGATGGCGTGTCTGATTTCCAGGTTATTGTATCGAGAATAAAAAAGCCCCGTGTGAATCAATGTTATGCGGAGCAGTGTGCGGGCAGCCTATTAGGTTAACGAAACGACCAGGAGAGCACCAAGACGTAGGCGGCTGTTTCATGACCTACACCAAATGCATGTCATGACATTCACCTCATTACCTATCATTTGTGTTCGTCACACATTCTAGTCATACTATGCTAATTCGGATAATGCCAAATTAAGGAAACGATCATGAGAGCACCAAGACGTAGGTGGCTGTTTTATCAGCTGTATGGCACGCATGTCATGATATTCATATTGTAACCTATCATTTATGTTCGTCGTACACTCTTGTCATACTATGCAAATTTTGGTGCATACCAAGACGTAGGCGGTGGTTTCATAACATACATGACACGCATATCATGCCATTCTTGTTATGTCCTACCATTTATGTTTGTCATACACTCTTGTCATGATGTGCCAATTTTGGTACATACCAAGTTAACGAAACGGCCATGAAATCACCAAACCTAGGCGGCTAGAAAGATATTGTCAAAGTGGCAAATGTCTGCCAAGAAATGCTTCGCAGTTAATATGCAATCTCGAAGCAATAAGGACCACATTACAAGTCCTGTTGCTGCTCCCAAGCAATCGTTATGTGGTAGGCTGCTCTCGTTTGCGACGAGCGCAAACGATGAATTAGTAGAAAGACCTCATTTTCGGACTGGACTGCTTCTGGAGCGCAAATGTCTTGTTAGCTACCGTTAAGCCTATATGTGCAAAAGCTGTTGACAGTTAGATGGTGGTGGTAACAACTTTAATAAATATTCAGCAAACTCGTCGCCAGGACCAATGTCGCCCCCGAGGAAGTCCGGAGATCATGTCTGCTCGCCGCCTTACGGGCTTGCTTGATGGCCCATAGTTGACCTTGCAGGTTTGAGCTGTACAGCGCGGCCGTCCACCGTGCCGCAGCGTCATCTGGCGAGACTGCATTTTATTTGCCTATAACCTCACGTTCCCTGAGGATGTATTTAAGAGGTGCGTGAGCCCAGCCCCATAGTTTGCAGTTATCGTCTGAAGAGATCTCTGGATATATACTCCTGCGATGAACGGGGCTGGGGAAGGTCTTGGTTTGTAACTGCCTCCAGTCTACCGTATAGGCCCTGTCGAGTTTGGGTTAGGGGGTGTATAAACAGGTGTCCATTTTCTATAAAACTTTGGAATGTCACAGTACCTGGTCATTATGTGCCTCTCTATCCATCCCTCCGCTGGATTTTCACTCCCCAGGTGGGCGAGGAATGTGAGACCTCGCGCTACGCGGTAGACCTCGTTGAGGTTGGGTACGGGGGTTTCGGGGGACGTGTGAGCCAGGAACGATAGAATGTGTCGGTCATCCATCTCTTACATGGTGATATAGTTGGCATTGGCTTTGAGTATAGCCACGGCCTTCGGCGAAATTATGCTTTGTGCATAGTTTCTGACCGCCGTCTGCGAGTCACTAAGTACGTATCTGCAACCGGGGTTAACGATAGCTAAGGCTATCGCCGCCTCTTCCTCAGTGTTTTTGCCGCGTATACTACAAGAACTGATCAATTCTTTATCGGTATTGAGGACTGCCACTGCGAAGACGCGTCAATCCTCTTATTCTGCCTTGTCTACGAACAGCGCTTCATTGTCCCTCCCGAAGGCTTGCAGTAATGCGTTGGCTCTACTTTCTCTTCGACCATGATTGAGTTCGGTGTGCATGTTATTGGGTAGATTAGCCACCTGGAGCTCTTCCCTGATCAGCATTCGGAGGGATGTCTTGTAGCCGTGCTGCTTGCGATAGGTTATCCCGAGTTTGTCCAGGATGCTCCTTCCCATTAGTATCCTGATTAGTCTCTCGAGTTGCTAGATTTGCTGTGCCTCTATTAACCCTTTGCGCATGTTGCGGACGCTCAGCTGTAGTAAAAGTTATGTGCTAGTGCTATCTGAAAGGCGCAAATTTAATTCTAACAGTTGATAAAGGAAACGCGATTTCGATGTTGCTCTACACAGGGTGCCCCAGATAAATTTATCCAGTGTTTAAAAACATATGAATGCCACGTAGCTGGACCGAACCAAGGTAATGTCGTTCGCGTTTGCTTGGAGATACTAAAATTATACTCAAAACTATGCTTCAGAGCTGGTAACGTATTACGCGGCCTTCGTACTTGCGCTTCCCATTAAATGCATCCAATCATAACATCCTTTCGCCAATGTCATCCTGTGCGTTTCCCGTCACACAAATGGTACGCTTATTTATTATCGCAATTCTATTGCAGCTGTAAATCAGAGGCAAAGGCAGAGAGACAAGTCGATCTAGGGTTGCTAGCTGGGTGTGAAGAAATGGGAGATCGTTGAATGTTACAATTTTCACGAACTTGATTCCCGCCACAGAGCGCCTACATCTGAATCTTAAAAAAAGACGACCGTGGCTTAGCTTGGTTAAGCCTGGTGATTGCGAAGCAATAGTGACCGTAGCGCCCCTGGTGAGAGGAGCGGGAGTTTGGCCGCCGTTGGTGGCTACCGCCTCGCCTCGCGACGGCGTGAGATGGGGCCCCGTTTTTACACAGCTGGTGTGACGTCACTCTAGGTCACGTGGTGTGACGTCACGCAGCGAGGTCACGCTAAAGGTCAATGGTGCCTACCAGCGCCTCGCGACGAAACGGGCTGAAGTGCGACCTAAAGTAGTATTGCTTCGCAATAAAACGTGCAATAATATTATCGCTGATATTTTTGCAACCGTACTATCCATGTGCCTTACTTTGGTATTGTTGTATGAAAACAAGAATCCGCTATTCAAGCTTGCTGGTGTCGCATGAACAGATTATCCCGTTGTTGCACCATGTACGGTACACTCAGAGCTAAATATCGCCCCTTGCTCAGCAGTCGGAGAAGCATAGCTCGGCCGTCCATTTGTCTATCCGAGCAGGAGGGGTCGCGTTTGAGAGCACCCTCAGCCATGGTAGTTATAGTCTATCAAACTCAAACTTGTGCTCATCAGGTAGTTTAAGGTCTACAAGTGTGCAGTTTGATGCAGAAATTTGACAGTTGCCTGGCTGTGTTACCCACACGTACGACGTGAATCTTATTTAGTAATAATGCCATCAAGAGACTGCGACAACAAGGTGGAAGGATGCCATATCGCGGCCAACACCATGCACCTCGGCGGCCTAACTGTGTGTAGATAGCAAGCATGATCAGAAGATTATGCCGTAGGACCTCCATTAGCTCTGTCATAAGTTAGCACGTACGCCCTCTAGTGGGCGAATAAAATGTCACTCGCGTATTTGTTTCCGTCGTTCTCGTTCTCAGTATCGCGCGCAAGACGTTTCACCTACCCCACGGCAGCTGCATTGTCGATACAGGCTACCCGATAGTGTTTTATATGTTTCCCCAGTTGTTGCATTTACTTTAACGGAGAAAGGCAATGAAGCCCGTGCACTATAATTTCCGTTGAAGTGGAATGGCCCCTGCTGTGAAAATTATTCTGAGGCACACTACTAATAGCAGCGCCACTGTTTTTCAACATCGTAAAAAAATGTCCTATAATAACCATTGCCACAACGGTAAGAGTTCGCTTTAAGGAAACTCCGGAATTTCATTTCCTGCAGGTAACGATCTTCTCGCTATTCAGACAGTGACTCACTGTTACTCGCTGTCTACTTTTGGCGTGCCTATATGTTATGAATCCGTCCGGATGTTTGAGCGCGAGCGGGAAAATTATATTTGTTTGTGTGAAGGAAAATCAGTTTCATATACATACAACTGTACATTACATGCACTTATTCTTTCAGCTTGCAGTAAGCATAGGTTAACCTCAATTTTCAAGAACTGCTCACGTCCTCACTAATTTTACGGAGTTTGTATTTGTCCAGGTCTGCTTCACCGTATATCCCCAATTCATTTGATGGTAAATGAATAAAATGTCAATAGTTTCAGTTTTTACTGTGATCGAACTAGTAACAAGCTCTAAATTGGGTTGAATGTGTCCCTCTGTCAGTCAGTCCGTCGTTTTTGTTGCGCTGACATAAGGCCAGCTACTCATCCTCGCCAAAATAAGATAAGTAAACTCTGGCGGTCAGTGCCACTCAGTTTTGAGCTCAGTTAGCTAGAGTGATGTGTACTGGGGAGCTGGGCACCCCAACAGTTGCGCTGTCGTGCACCTTTGAGATTTAATTTTATTTGAGATTACATTTATTGTCCCATAGAGGCTCACACTGATGACGTAATCTTCTAAGGCCCCAACAGTTCAATACCGTTCCGCAGAAGTACGACGGTGTCTGAATGGCACAAACGTTATTCTTAAAGAGTGGCAATGCCCACTGAGGGTACCTGCTGCTCCCGCAAGTGAGTGAGTTCAGAGCCAGCGGAATAGCTGGAATTGCGGCAGTTTTCCATGCGTTAGCATTAGGCGCTTCAACGTGCAAAAAGTGTGCAGATCCCATGCACTTTGGGAATCGATGTTATGTAACGCAGGTTGCTGTTGCGGTTGTGGTTCCGCAAGCCATTACCAGGTGAACCAAGGCTTTTGTGTAAATCTAGTAGTTATATGTATTGGTCTCTAGCATACGTGCGTTGGACGGCAATAGCCCGACATCGAGCATATTCAAGAAGAACGTCTCGCAGCAAAGATATATCTATGCTCGCAGTTTGACGCGAGCTTACGATATGACGATTGTTGAGTTTTACAAGGATAGTGGCCAGCGTAAGCAAGAGAACAATCAAGAATTGCGTTTTATACAATCCCACGTACTTATTGCTATGTCATTTAATGTATGTTAAGACGCCGAAGGTATTTTCACCCCAGCGAAGAAATGTTCAACATGGTAAACTTGGGGGATAATAAGTTGACAGAATGCCCAACTTTCTCTACGAAGTGTAAACGGCTTCTAGGGAAGTTCTGGGGAAAGTGGACTAGTCCAGGAGATAGTGCATTTTAACACGGTGCCTCAAAGCGCGAATTGTCAGGAACGAAGAAGAGAAAGTGGCTCATGGCACACCTGTCGAGTGTTTCAAAGAGCTGGCTGCAGTTGGAGCGAGTGAAGTATGCGTGCGATTGTGGCCTTCAATATCCTGCTTCCCGAAACTCGCCGTGGATGCTCAGTGGCTATGGTGTTGGGCTGCTGAGCACGTGGTCGCGGGATCGAATCCACGCCACGGCGGCCGTATTTCGACGGGGGCGACATGCGAAAACACCCATGTTCTTAGATTTAGGTGCACGTTAAAGAACTCCAGGTGCCGGAGTCTTCCATCTTCCGGATTCTTTCAAATTTCCGGAGTCTTCCACTACGGTGTTCCTCATAATCAGAAAGTGATTTTGGCGCACAAAACCTTATAATTTAATTTTTAATTCTTAATCCTGCTTCCCGAAGTCGGACTGAGTGAACGCAGGTTGGACAGCTTCACCGGGGCAGCTACTGCGGTGGCTTCTATCCAAAGAAACAGGGTCTTTGCGCAGGACAGTGATTATCAAGGTCTTATTCCCTGTCTATATTCAGGTCGCTTTGCTCTGAACACCGCATCCCTGCACGCAGGTGTCAAGAGTGGATTGTATAGCGCTGGAGAATTCGGTGACTCGCTAGCTCGACTACCACGGCTCCCTTGAGTTATGAGTCATGTATGGGCAAAGAAATCCGAAGTTCTGAAGCTGCAAAGAAGGTTGTCGGCATCGGGGAATTCCAGATAATAGAATGCCGCTGTCTTGTCACCGAACCGACAAACCCGCACGTGCGAATCAAACTGCAGTGGCATCTACTTTGTGTCCGTGGCGAGGAACTTCGACTGGCCTTCGCGTCCTATATGGAAAGGCCATGGATCTTTCCCTGGAACGCTGCCGCGTGCACGGCTTGGCCGATAAACAATGTACCACAAGAAGGGTGACGCTACAGTTGAAAGCTGCTGTAAAGCTAAAGGGCCTTCTGCGTCAGCTCAGGGTCGCTGGTGAGATTTCACTGGTGGTTGTCTCAGGTGCCAAGAAAAATAACACATTCGCCGCGAATATCAAGTCCCTAGATGCGACACTAGCCGCTGTTTCGGACACGAGAACGAGCAGCGCACTCGCAAGTACCCCAGAGTCGCCGGTCCGAAGGGCAGTGAATACTCGTTCGAACTGCTAATGAAAGAAGTAGACGCTAAAGAAGCATCGGCATCTGGACGAGTACTGGAGACACCGGAGCCGAAGGTGACCAAGTTTCCTCTATGCAGAATGATGACCAAAGAATGCATCGATTGTTCTCAGGAGATGGACGCCGATGCACAGCGCATTTCCAGACAACGAGGCGGCCGAGCACGTGGTTGTCAAGACGCCGCCGAGCACTATATATGTGCACGGAGATCGAGATTATGAACGTGACCCTCAATGAGCCCAATCTCTCGAGTGCTTCTGGCGCGGCCAGTCAGACGGTTGGAAAGAGGCCTTGTGAGGAGTCGGTTGAGAACAAAAAGCAGCAAGACGAGAGCGAGGGAGAAAGGCCTCCTCTTTCGAAAACGGCGGATGCAAGGCATCCAATGACGAAAACATGAGCCAGGATGCCGTCGGATACGCGGCAGGCGGGGAAACAACCTCCTTGATATTTTGTGTCCGATACGTCGTTTGAGCGCCCTCCTTGGCGGCACAGCGAGGGCATAGCGTTGGCTTTCTTAGTCTATCCAGGGGAGGTGCGACAGTGTCGTTGGTGATCAGTGCAGCATCAATGGTGTCAAATTCGGCTGTAAACGGCGCGTACTCAAGCATAGCAGTCACACTTTATCTAATGTCAGCCCCATGCTAATAAGATCTGAGTGCGGTAAAACATGCGCTATTGTATTTAACAGCTGAACCATGAACGTGAGGTTAGTAGCGTCATTAAGCATAGCGACGCTTAACGTTCGAGGGTTCAGGCAAGAAGGCGACAATGGCAGCTTAGCCGGCTCTTCAATGACAAAGAATTAGGCTTGACCGGCATCGAAGTAACCAGGATAGGAGGTGAGGAGCTAACCAGAACGTATGACATCGCCTTTCCGTTCATTTTAGGATGTTTCTTGGGCAATTTTGTCGGAGCGTCTGGTGGTAATGTTCTGTTCATCCTTTGAAGTATGGGTGTTACTGTTGACTCTGTTGTTGCATTATGAAGTGGGTGGTTGCTTATTGTAGATTTTTCATTTGAACGAATTTGAATTCTTCGTAGGGTATTACGTACCAAAACCGCGATTTGATTATGACACATGCCGTAGAGTGGGGTCTCCGGATTAATTTTGACCACCAGGGAATATTTAATGTACCACCAATTCACTGGACGCAGTCGTTTTTGCATTTCGACCCCATCGAAATGAGACAGTCGCGTACGGGAATTGAACTCGTGGACTCATGCTTAGTAGCGCAGCACCATAGCCGCTAAGGCACAGCGGCGGGTTTTTCAGTACCGTATTTCTGTTGATGGGCGATCTATTTACACGCACACAATGTTGACGCTGGCCATAATGAATTCTAAGCGAAGTTGTATATGGCTAGACGATTGGCCCGTCCGTCCGTCCGTCCGCCCGCCAGTCACCTGTACAACGACAAAAAGAAACAGAAAAGAAACAGAAAGAAAAAAACAGAAGACAGAAAGAGAGGCGCGCGGTTAGCCAACAACACCTATATAGTACAAGGCCTGATTACTCCGATCAATGACATCAAGCTATCTGGCACAAAATTTCCATTGACAATTCGCTGTTGTCACTGTTGCCTAATCGGGAGCATCGTCATTAGATTCTGTGGCAGTGGGTCCAGGTAACATAAAGTCAAGGATCGGAGGGAACAGGCCTTGTGCTTTCTAGGTGGTGTTGGTTTAGCTGCGTCAGTCGCGTCGCCGTTTCTCTCCGTCGCAGTCGAGCACGCGCAGCAGTTTGTCTGCGTCTCCGAATTGGGTAAGCCACGTGTCATGCGTACTCCTTAGGAGCAGGCAGCTTTCCAGCAGCAACGCCGCGAACAGAACCGGGAAGGAGCTTGTCTACGCCATGCCGATGCTGCAGTCCGGGCACGAGAACTAGCTCGTACAGCCGAGCGCAAGCAGCAACTTCGTACCGGGGATCCGCCAGCCTACTAAGCCGTCGTTTACTGAACCATTGGAATTAAGCCAGCCATAAATACCTAGGGCGCACGTTTCATCTTCGCTGGTTAACCATGTGTACGGAGTGCTTGGGCGTTGATTTTTCTGGGGAAATCTGACTCGGAAATAATCTCATTTTATTTTAACCCCTGCAAAAGAGCAGAACGACACAGGTATCTTTCTTTAAACAAGTGAATCCCAGAGTTTTACTTGGCAGAAGAACAAAATACGAGTATGATTATGAGGCACCCACGGTGTTTGAGTTTTCACCACTATGGGTTCTTTAAGATGGACCTTAATATTAGTAGGCAAGTAATATTTTGCAAAATTTGGGTCTTATCTAGAGTATGATCAAATTATAATACACGCCTGTGATTTTAACTGCATATGTTCTTGGGATCGAGCTGATGGCCTCCCGATAGGTGACAGAAGTGCTGAAGCGCAAAGTACGTTGTTACATGACAGCAGTCTTGATGGTGTTGGCACATTCTTATGATTGTGGTCACAGCCTCAGTACACCAATTTTCAGCGCAAGAGTCACGTCACACTGCACAGAATATTCGCTTCGACAGACTTTTATACATATGCTCTGAAACCGGTACAGGTCAGTGAACACGGTCTGGTGACACGTACTTTTGGTTTAAAGCAGCGGAAACGCTGTTTAACTGGGATCCTTCAAAATTTAATAGAACAATTTTAGATGACGACTCGCGTGTGGGTGATGTACCAAAAAAAAATTGAGAGCTTAATCGAGGACGCAACAAGTAATTTGCTGTGCGCGTGGAAACTGTTTGGGCAGCGAGTAAATATCAGAGCAATAAAAAGCAGAAGTCTCAATCGGCACGAACAATAGCAGGACCAAAAAACTATTCGAGAGCAGCTAGAATTTATGGTTCGTATGGAAAGCATTGACTTCATCGTTTTGTCAGTGTCTATAAAAGAATAAAATTCACGCTGGAAAACCTCGATACGTTCAAGTATCGAACGTATATAGCAAGGGAAAAATTAGAGACACTTCGTGCAAACGAAGTTCAAAAGAAGCGGGCGTTATCAGATCAAAAAAGATGTGGCTGCCAGCATAGGGGAGGAACAGATTTAATATCCTGGGCGGGGTGGGGGGGGGGGGGGGGCTGGGGCCCTACCAGCGTTCCAAACCCAACCAGTATATATGTATATATATATGCGACGGATATGTCCAAGAGACTGGACGTTTCTCGGATGAGTCATGCGACAAGTGTACTCAGTTAAACCTGTTAGCGAGCTCTATCTTCGTTTTGTGCACGCTAAGTCGCACAAATACACACCCATCAAAAAAGCCATAACAGACGTTTGCAACAGACGTTTGATACACCAAAATCCAAATATAAGATATTTTCCTAACCAAAGTCCAGTTCAGAAGATAACACATCATATACAAACATTGATGACACATTATATATAAGATACGCCGGCTTTTTGCGAGTTCAAGGCGGCGGCGCTCTTCGATAACTCTGTGCGCCGACGCCAGGCTGTTGACGATGAGCAAGTTGAAGGCGTCATCGATGATGCCTTTGAGAATGTGGGAAATCTTGGGAAACCTTGCCTGGCTCAGTCATGTGTACGTCAATTTTGTGGCAGCTTGTTGCAGTGTGGCAGCTGGTGTCAGTCGTTTAGTTGTCCCATTGAGTGAGAGGTGGACGTCGAGGTAGCGTATGAAAAAACTGCTCACAGGGTGGGTCTAAAAATTAATCTGCAGAAAACTAATGTAATGTTTAGCAGTCGCTGGGGAAGAGAACAGCAGTTTACAATAGGTATCGAGGCACTGGAAGTGGTAAGGGAATACAGGTACTTAGGGCAGGTAGTGACCGCGGATCTAGCTCATGAGACTGAAATAATCAGAAGAATAAGAATGGGCTGGGGTGCATTTGGCAGGCATTCTCAGATCATTAGCAGCAGGTTACCATTATCCCTCAAGAGAAAAGTGTATAACAGCTGTGTCTCACCAGTACTCACGTACGGGGCAGAAACCTGGAGGCTTACGAAAAGGGTTCTACTTAAATTGAGGATGACGCAACGAGCTATGGAATGAAGAATGATGAAGTGCAACGTGTAAAGAGCAGATTGGGTGAGGGAACAAACGTGAGTTAATGACGTCTGAGTTGAAATCAAGAAAAAGATATGGGGGGGGGCATGGGCAGGACATGTAATGAGGAGGGAAGATAACCGATGGTCATTAACAGTTAAGGCACGTTTATAGTCCGACATTATCGGCGCGCGGGCGAGCGTCGTTCGCGGTCAGTCATGCTAGGTCGGTTGCGCTGCGCCAGCCGAGATGCCATCCCCTCTATGCTTCAACGCGCGCGCCGTCGGCTGTTATCTTCGGAGCATGCACAGAACGTTCGCCAAGTCGCGCGCCGTCCGCAAACGCCGCCTGCGGAGTTGTGTTGGAGCCTTTTTTCTTCGCGCGCAATGCATTGTAGGTCGACGCGGTCGGCGGCTCCGGCGCGCGAATGGAGCAGGAGCCAAATTTGCGCCGAGCCCGTCGGGGAGCGCTGGCAGCCGCCGGTTACGTCGGCGCTTCTGTGCGTCGGACTATAGAAGGAGTTGTTTTCGCCAACGTAACGTAGCGTGCGCGAGCGCGCGCGCGCGTTACGTCGGACTATATTTACGCCTTTACTGACTGGATTCCAAGGGAAGGGAAGCGTAGCAGGGGGCCAAAAATTTTAGGTGGCCGGATGAGATTAAGAAGTTTGCAGGGACAACATGGCCACAATTAGTACATGACCGGGGTAGTTGGAGAAGTATGGGAGAGGCCTTTGCCCTGCAGTGGGCGTAACCAGGCTGATGATGATGATGCTGTGAAAAAAAATTGACCGGCGATTACGCTTCTCGTATTGTGATCTTGGAGCGCAGCTGCTGCCTTACTTAAACAACAGGAAACCGCACAGAAAACACGCAGTGCCGAACGGAGGCATTTCTGCGTTCTGACTTGGGCAGCGCACACTGCGATCTGCCGCTAGCGAGACGCCACTACGGTGACGCGTAATCTTATAGTCGGTCACTGCCGCGGAGAGGTGGGGGGGGGGGGGAATAGGAATTGCTATTTGATGTTTCTTCTGAGGTGGGACGAGGAAACGGATGGAGAACAGAGGTATTGAGTAAAGGCCACACACTCATTCATACAGACAGGCCTCAATGTGGCCGCACAAGCTTGTGGTGGGAAGTAGAAGAGAACAAAACGCTATAACTCTCTTTCGAGTGATCGACACGGCACTGCGCTAGGTAAGGGAAGGTATAGGGCAAGAGTGGAGCCTAGAGAAGGACATTCAGGCGCAAGAACTTCCAGAGGCGACAAATCCCGCGGAAGAACGCGCCCCGCAAACGGGGAAGCGAGAGAAAACGCATTGCGCTTGTCCTTGTAGCCTTTTTGTGACGCGTGTCTACTCTTGTTCTAGTCACTTCAGCATGGAATACCAACTAGCCCGTTTTCACACACTGAAGGGAGAGACGCGGCTGACAGCCGTACAACCACGCGACGCGGATACGGAGGAGTGGAGAGTCGTGGATCACGCGCGTGGCGGCAAGGAGCGGCTGCCGTCGGCACCGCGGCAGTGCCGCGACAGCGGGAGAAGGGACCGCGAGGGCGGAGTGGACGTTTGCGGCGAGAGTCACCGCAACGGCGCTGCACGGAGGAAGGGGGCGAGAGGATAGGCGAGAACACGTGATCCGGCTTTGCAGGAGGAGCGAAGAGAGCAAGGCTCCCGCCGTGCGCGACAGACGGCGCCATGAGCGCGCCCAGCTAGAGCAGCGTTCTGGCCCCGGCTACGGAGCTGATTACGGTGAGGCACAACGGCGAGGCCGTTGGCAACGCGAAACGCAGGAACGGGGGCGAAAGAGCTGCGCTAAAATTAAAGGAGGAAACACAACAGCCATGGAAGCTTCCACTTCCGGATCCAGTGACCGAGCATGATGCTACAGTGTAGGCGATCACGAGCTCTGGAAGCGCCAGCACAGAAATCTCGATATCGTAATTTGAGCAGGGTTTATTCGCAGCTTTGATGCTGCGACCTCTCCGGGTTTGGCGGTCATAATCACGTAGTCTGAGCACAGTCCAAAGAAATGTGCTCTCTTACTTTCTCGGAGATGAGGAAAAGCACTATATTACTGTATCTTTGGGAACCATTTACCAGGCCACAAGATGGATGAAATCGCGCTTGAAGAATTGTTCTTAAAAGCTTCCTTTGCCCGCATGAGGTGTCCACTGCTGCTCTTGCCGGCACTGTGAAAAATGCTGCTTTAGTTACCCGTGATTTATAGCCCATAGCGAAGAAATAAGCGCGCTTGTCGACTTTCTCTGATGCAGAAATACCGCGTCTATTTGGTGCGGACTGTGCTTATTTGCCATTCGAATTGAGCATCCGCTAACCATGCCACACACTTTTCGTTGTAGAAGTTTCAACAGAAGCTTCGAGTTGTTGATGAATTCGACTCCGCCCTACTATTTGCTAGCCGCCAGGCTAAGTCAGATGGTAGAGCGGCTCCCTGGAATGGCGATGGTCCCGGGTTCGAGTCTCGGATCAGGACCCATTTTTCTTCAACTGCGAGGCTTTTCTTTCGAGGAAACCATATGGGTTTCCTTTGTAGCAATTGCTACGATTGGGTGGATGTCTCGTTCTACTTTTATTAATATCTTAGCAACTTGCAAGCACGCAATTACATAACAGAGACCCGCATTTCCTCACTGCAGAAACTGACGGCTACAGATGACAGTGTTTCACTCTGCGTGCTTTATTTGTTGCGTGCCGTCTGGCACAAGTACCAGAAATTAAGCGCCGCTGATAATCGTTGTTCTGGGCGCAGCGCCACTTTTGCGTCGTGATGCGTAGAAGTGGCGAACTGCGCTCCAGACGGGTCGGTCGGCACAAATATACCTCCAGCTACCATAGTCCTGTTGCTGCCATGCGGACGCGTGTTGTTAGGTCTACGCGCCCCGGAATCACAGAATGATCCCCCAAATTGGACGCGCTATGCGTTCCACATTATATATTCAGGTGAGCGTAGAGAAGGCGAAAGCTGGTTTCAATAGTTAATTTCGATCAACTCGAGTGAGAACTCAGCTATCACGAGAATTCACGCTGAAGCGGGAGCCATGGGTGCCGCCATGTTGGACGACGGTGCGTCTTAGCGTGCGTCAATATTTCGATATCTGTGCTAGTGCGCGTTTCGATGCGTACGATCTGCTCTCCACCATCTGCGCATGCATTAGGCGCGTGGGCGCGAGCTTGTACTTAAAATACAAGCACGCTTGAGTGTAGTTTAATTGACTCAATGGTGGGGGTTTACATGTGAAAACCATCATCTGATCATGAGGCACGCCATAGTGGGGGACTCCGGAAATTTTAGACCAGCAGGGGCTCTTTACCGCGCACCTAAATCCATGATCAAAAATGACGTACAGCGCAAAGGACAAGGACAGCGATAGACGACATACACAGCGCTGACTTCCAACAAGATTTTATTGCGTTGCCACATCGTGTGTGTATATACAAGAAGAGGCATGCGCAGAAAATGTACGACAGTCACAGGGGTTGTCCTAACAGCAAGTCATTGAACTTCCATCTACCACAGGTGTTTTCGCATTTCGCCCCAATCAAAATGCGACCGCTGTGCCCCGGATTGCGTGTAGTTTGGCCTTTGGACATCTGTGCTCGCGCTGCGTTTCGACGAATACGATCAGTCCTGCACCATCTCTCGAGGCGTAACTGTTTCCGGTTTGGGTTAGCGGTTACGTCATCAATGTGCTTTTACTGATGAAGGATGTCATTGATCAAACGTCCGAAATACTTGCAGTGAGCGGTTTCAGCAAGAAGCAGATTATTTCCTGAGTAGCAAAATTTTAAAGGTTTTCGTTTTAGAGTACTAGTCATATAAACGGTATTTTCAAAATTGGTTTTCATTTGCAGTAATTGGGAGCCCATTCAGTGATGTTCTCGAGGTCCTGTTTCACCTTGTGTTGCTCAGAAGCACTTTTGATTGAGTAAATAACACAATCATCAGGTACAATTTCGTTCTAACTGAAATATATGTTGCTATGCCAATAATGAATACGGGGAATAAAAATTGCCCAAGCATGGATTCTCTATGGGACGCCAGAGCCTACAAAGTCGTTCAAAAGAGACTTCTTAATAATTAACGTATTGCTGCTGGTTTCCTAGGTAGGCTGACAAGAACGTTATCTATTATAGATATTTCAGGACTTTATATAATTTGTAAAGTAACTTTTTGTTGGAAACATTGTTGAATGCTTTGCTGAGATCCATAAAATTTGTGTCAGTTTGCTTGCCATTATGTGTTACTGTGAAATTATGAACTGTTTGAACTAACTTAATATATGAAGAACCGCCTTTCCTAAACCCGTATTGGTATATCTTACTAATATATTTGCATGACGGATGATGACCGCTGAAATGCTGCGTTGATGTTCAGGTTTCAAGGTTGCAAATGCAGCTCGATTCAAATGAAAAAGAAATAAGAAAGTTTTCCTTGCACGAAAAGGTGCTAAGTCTATATCACCCTTCTTTTTTTGTTATTCTCTTTGTTCGCTACAGGAGAACTAAATTTTTTTATTGTTCGGCGCATCCTCTTAACTAGCGATGACGATTACGCGAGCATTTTGCGGGTCAAATACAATGCTTCTGTCAATGTTCTACCTGAAATCTATCGGGCAGAATCATTGACCTGAAAACCGTAAAGTGATTCGTTCCAACTCACGCGAACGAGCTCAGCCGCTCTAATATCTCCGCCTTTTTGCACAGGCGACCTGTCTCATTCGCCTGCTCTTTTCCAAGGCCGAACATGAAATTTATTCCAATTTGGTATAGGTATATTAATTTACTGCTACACTTGCGGAGGTCCCCCAGATAAATGCATTTAGGGATGCTGCCGACCACGCAGCATTTACCCACGTTCAAATTGGTTTTTTTAAACAATAAAAAAACACCAGTTTTTCAGCATTCAGCAGGATTGCGTGGCCTGGAAGCGAAATAATGGTCATCACAGGTTGTGCACATGGGAAGGGGTGCCCAATCAAGTTCGGAGACAGAGCAGGCGGTAGGGAGGCCAAGGTTTACGATTTCTTGCCGCACAACTGCTTTAATACCGGAAATAGTGGGAACCGTTTGGTCGAAGGTACCGTCAAGGGGTCGTGGTTGAAAGGGGGCGGACTCGCCGCTTCAATCTCACGGCGAACGATACGTTTGACGTTCTCATAAAATGGTCGTGTGGTGGTAAGAGGGGATTAAGAGGACGTGGCAGGGGTGTTTGGAAGCCGGGACAACTGTGGGACGACGCGGCGGTTTTTGGCTACCTAGAAGCGGCGGCATTCTTTCACGCTGGCGTCGACGGTAGGTACGCCGTTATAGACCAGCAAATTGAAGGCGTCGTCCGCGATGCCTTTTAAGATATGGCCCACCTTGTCAACCTCGGTCATGTGCTCGTCGACTTTACGGCAAAGCGCGAGCACTTCCTGTATGTATGAGGCATACGATTCGATTGACGACTGGACACGGGTAGCAATCTCTTTTCGCGCAGCTTGTTGGCGACCTCACGGGTGGCCAAATAGGTCGGGAAGCTTCACTTTGAAAATGTCGCAGCTGGAGAGCTCGACCTCATGGGTGTGACACCAGACACGTGGTGTGCCGTCCAGATAAAAAATCACATTGGCAAGCATGATGGTAGGGTCCTAGTGGTGGCCTTGGCTAACACGCTCATACATGCTGAGTCAGTCTTCGACGTCCACGCCATTTTGGGAGCAGAACGTCCCAGGATCACGGAGACTAGGAAACATAACGTACGTTGTGGTTGGCACTGCATGTGTAGGTGGCGACGGGCTGGTTCTATCGGAAGCCATGGCTGAGAAGACGTCGGTGCGGCCGCTTTGGAGCTCCCTGGCGAGGATGGGGAACGTTCCACCTCCACCATAATGTTACGCGAAGGACAAGTCAGTAAGACGAGCAACCATTTACAGGTTAAATTTACAAAAGTGGTTGCAGTGCTGATCGTTTAGATTCACCGCGCGAGCACAGTTCGTTCTTCCTTCTTTTCTCGGGTGATGGCGCCCACGCGCCTCGTTCAAACAGTCAAATGCCACACGCGTGTAAGAATATTGTTGGTTTGATGTTGAAGACCCTGTGTACTTTATCGAGCGCTTATTATGACGCCGGAAGGTAACTCGGTTATTGCACAGTGATTCCATCTCGCAAATTGCGAGGTGCCACTCTGATGTGACAGTATGTCCAGGTTTACAATACCTTACTTATGATAAGTCCATTAAAGTCATTTATATGTTTGCCGGAAACAAAATTTTGCCATTCGCTTTTCTTTACTGAGCTTGCGAGACGTTCTTTGCCATAATGCAGCACTACCAGTGAGAACTATCAAATATTGAAGAGGTTTTCTCCTGCCAGCTTCTGTGCTTTATTATTGCTTGCATTGCAGATGTCACGTTTACGACACCGATCGCCAGTGCGTCACTACTCAATGTAGCCTTGCGATACTTGCCGCTTTGCGAGCTCGAAACTATGCGTAATAGAATGAAACCGTTCACTGTATGAACAGAAAGCAATAGTACAAAAACGTATGCTCACTATGTGACGCTGACGTTATATAGGCTGCCCTGGCACATTGCACCCAATAATTTTCTTGAGTATTCTTGCAGTTGAAACAACTCCATGGGCTCGCTGGAGTGGGTGTGGATTTGGCCTTAAGAGTCACAAGCACAGAATGAAACAGACAATAACCAAGGAAAAAAGTGACACATACATAGTAGCGCAACTGCAGCTTGAAGGTTTTTGAAGAACGGCGTACATCTGCTGTACTTCTGCTATGCCTTTGTGTGTTTGCTTATGCTTTACTTTCTGCGACACAAAGCGAAATAATTTCAGTTTTTTTACGGTGCGGCACACGAATTTCGACTTTAGAAAGGTACGTCAGCCCATTCCCTTCCTTTCGTGCTTCAAACCTGAATAAAGTTCTCAGAAAATTATCAAAGTTGACTGTAGGAAACATGCTACAATAGCGCAGTGTGTGCGGTGTAGAGAGACCGCTCTTTCCGGTAAAAGTAAGAGACTTTAAAAAGGCCGATGCCACCTTTATCATCGATTTTTTAGAATTACAGTTTAATGACCTCGAGCAGGCATTACAGTGCGAGTCTGTGGAGCAGCTGTGGCAAAGATTTCAGAGCAACATCTTAACTTGCGTTGAGCACCTTATTCCTACTCGTACTAAGAAAACTCGCAAAGGAAACCCCTGGATAGCATGCAGCATTATGCACATGAAACAAAAATTAAAAAATTACGAAAATAAAAAGTAAGAGCGACGGAAGTTGCGGCTATAAAAATTGAGGTGAAAGGTGCTCTTGGTGAATTAAAAAAATTATTTGATGAAACACTTAACAACGTTCTTAAAAGTTCACCCTAGAAATTCTGGCTTACTTCAGTAAAAGAAAGGGAAAAAAACTAAACCGATCGAACATGAAAGAAAACTCCTTACACGAGTTAAAGACTTAGCTGATACTTTCAATCGCTTCTTTCAGTCTGTTTATAGAATGGACAAAGACTTTAATATAGGCGAATCGATCAACGGCGATATGAGGACCACACTGGAACCACTTATTATCAGCCGTGGAGGTGTTTTGCAATTGTTGCTTGAATTAGACGCGAAGGGAAGCGGACCGGATGATCTATCAACTGAGTTTCCGAAACGGTGTGCTGAATGGGTTTCCTTTTACTTAGAGGTAATATTTGCGGAGTCACATGGAAAGCATTTACTTCTACAAGACTGACGCAATGTAATAGTAATGCCCGTTTTTTTTTAAAAAAGGCAACCGTACGCAAGTAAACAATTACCGACCCATATCTTTGACGTATGTTTGCTATAATGTCCTAGAACAACGTTATTGTAAAACTTGGTTTTAGTTTTCTTAACACTACCCAGTTATTTTCCACAAAGCAACATGGATTTAGGCACAGTCTTTATACAGTGGCAGAGATAACAGAAACACTCCATGATTTCTACTTGAACATGGGTGCACACCTGCTAACCGACGTAATAAGTGTTAATCTTAGGAAAGTTTTTGACAAGGTTCTTCATCGTAAATTGCTTTATAAGCTTGATAGAATAGGAATACGTAAAAGGTGGGGAAATGGATAGAAGCTTATGTATCTATGTGTCAACAGTCTGTAAGGATTGAAAATTGCACTTCAAGTCCATTGCGTGTGTACTCGGGGGTTCCCCAAGGTTCAGTTTTAGGACCACTACTATTTTTGTTGTTTGTTAAGGATATCAGTGCACTATTTGAACCGCCTGTTAAAATGAAAAATTTTGCCTTCTATTGTTAATTGAAACTTCTTGATTTATTCCCCAAGAGCCTGCGAAGGTGACCAAATTATTCTGAACAGACTCTTACAGGCATTAAATGCGGGTGTTTAAATTTAGACATGGAAAATGGCTATAGCAAGAAAACATTTACGCATTTTCGCTCAAGTAAGAGCAAAATTTACATCATGTACCACATCGGAAACCATCCTTTGAGTAATGCAGCTTCTTTCAAATACTTAGGAGTAAGTATCATGCTCACAATGCAATGGCACTCACATATTTATAATATGTGTTCGAAGGCAAACCAAAAACTACACTTTTCAAAGAAAAAGCTGGAATGTGCTACACGTTTTGTAAAATTAACAGCCACACAAAACATTTGTGCGACCAGTCTTGGAGTACGCTTGAGTTGTATGGTCCCCTCATCAGAAAGTCCAGAAGGCAAAATAAGAAGAATACAAAGACTGGCAGCCCGTTTCATATGCGGTAAATGCCGATGCATGGAGTCCATTACCGCTTTGTTAAAATCCTGTGAACTATTCTCTCTGGAGGAACGCAGACGTAAACATAGGCTTAAATATGTTTTCAACATTATGAGTGGGCGAACAAAAATAAACGAGAATTTTTTTGTACAACCTCCATGAAGAAGATGCGATCGCTAAACAATAGCAGAGCTAACCAACCTTATTTAACGCGTACTGACGCTTTTCGTTTCTTATGTTTTTCCTGACACAATTGAAATGTGGAACAGTTTGCCTAACGCATTTGTGAGCAACGAGGGGTCGACCTATTTCGAAAATGTGTTAGATACTTTGTTCTGCGATCACGTATACTCAATATTCCTGCGAGCATTTATTTGTCTGCTTTCTATAGCCACTCTTCTTTCTTCCTTGTTTTTCTGTTGTCAATTACCAATAGCGTCACTGAATTTCTACATCACATAGAATGAAACTATGTATCATGTGTTCTTGACACATTGCCCTCCCTCTAATTACCCCAAGAACGGGGTTGACAGTATCAAATAAAGAAATAATATAAATACCTCACCCCAGATGATCTCACAGGGGTTCGTAGCAAACAGCGCTGGTGTAATTTTTTTTTATTTTGAACGTTAGTTATTTGGGCATCTATATGAAGCGTAAAACGTAAAACTGCAGCTTTGCTTCCCATAGGCGCTGGAAAAAGGGCTCCTTCGAAGTGATTACTTCAACGCTTGTTGAAGTTTGTTGCAAGAAAATGTTATTTAGTTTTGTGCACTCTGTTTAGCTGGAATGTGTTGGAAGAACTAGCAAGACATAGGGGGGGGGGCGGGCTGCTACAGTTATACCTCAGGCTGTAATACCACTAGGTGTGGGCTTGCTAAGTGTGTGTTCCATATAACTCTATGCCACAGTGTATTATTTCTATTTGTTTCGAAAACATATATATACATGGCAGGAAAGGCAAAGCAAGCACAAGGCTGGAAACTGTCACCGGAAGGGCACAACGCCTGCCTGCTCTTCAGAAAGGAGGAGACAGAAACATAGAAACGGGAAATAGTAAAAAGGGAACGAAAGATGAAAGAAAAAAAAGGTAGAGTAGATACGAAACAGGGGCAGTAACAGGCATAGAAAAACACATATCCTTTCCTACGAGGTCTTGAGAAAGATTTCACGTTAGCGTAGAGGGTAAGAAACGTGCCGTGTTTCCACTATAAAAGATAACTGGCCACCCATTTAGATGATTTGCCTGTACCTGTACAAACATAATGCCTTATGTAAGCACCGCTGAACTTAATATGTCGTCATTGTTCTTGCATCACCCATAAGAGTTGTCAAAAGTGTGCAGCTCTAGACACACAGGAATGCACAATACACACACACACACACACACACACACACACACACACACACACACACACACACACACACACACACATATATATATATATATATATATATATATATATATATAGTGTCCTAGAGAAGTACTAGAGTGTGCAATTTATTGTTCCCGGATTCGTGTTTTCATCTGTTCATCTTCATATTTATACACATGAACATATGCTTGTGCGCGAGTTGACGCACATAGGTGAACATTTAATTTCTACTAAATACAAAATACATTTTATGCATATAAATTCCATGTTAGGAACTCATGAAGACGGCGTTACACGCCCGAGAACACACCTGAAACAACGTGGTCAATACATTACGCCTCATGCTTTGATATGCATGCAGGAAAACACCTTGTCCTATATGCTTACACAACCTGTTAAAAGTAGTCATTCTCGGCTCTCGTCGCAGCTGCTGCTTGCGGCCAGCCCTCGGTTGAGCCCCAGCTGGAGCTTGAGGACCGTATAGTTGGTGGACAGCCGGCGGTGCCCGGTTCGTGGCCTTGGCATGCCGCGCTCCACAAGCACGGGACAGGCCATGCTTGCGGTGGGGCGCTCATCACGGACCGTCACGTCATCACGGCAGCGCATTGCGTCTGGTGAGAACGTCTCGACCAGCATACATGTCCGTCCCAAAAGCGGCAGGTTCCGGCGTACTTGCACTGCTGCGAAATTCAGACAAACCTATAGAGGTTTGTGTTTATATAGATATGAAGATGCCCTGACTTTGACTTGAACAGATACGTGTTGCAACGACCACCCGAAGGTGCGAATGCATCTGTGCAAAGCGTAATGAGTCCGAGGTGGTTGCAATAAATCCGCAGTCCAGCTATGAGAATTTTGTCAAAGTCATTGCTTATATTCCACAAGTAACATCTCGTAAATACCAATCTCAGCCAGTGGCAAAACATGGTCTCGGTAGTCTTTAGTGACATGACATAAAATGTTTGCCAGTGAACAAAATAACAAACGTACTGCAACATTAGCAATACAGCTAGGGCAAGGTGCGGTCACGCTGTGTCTGTAAAGCTCACCATTTGAAGCGGTCTTATGCCATAGCGGCTTGATCTCGTCCTTTTTGAGCCTAGTTACGCTGGAGTAACCGCGCTTCGCCATACCACCAGTGCGAATAAGCTTATTTAGAGTCACTATCCTACTGTAAATATGATTGGTGTTCTCGCGTGGTTTCGAGCATCAAAACACTTGAGGAATACTGATTCGACCCACTCCCTCGTAGGACTCACCAGCCCGGCGAGCAGTACATCAAGGTGCACCTTGGTGGCCATCATCGCGACGTGCGTCAAGGAAACGAAATATGGGAAGAGGTGGAGGAGATATGCGCCCATACCAGCTTCAAGCACCCCAGGAAAACAGTAAGTACCTTGCAGGGCCACGTGGCGGTCCTAAGTATGTTGTTTTTGAAGGTCATAGCCTGTGAACTTCAAGAGAAGGATAGAGGTTGAAACGTGCAAAGAGAAAGCTTCATATTCTACCGAAGCGTTCATCCCCGAAAATGCGCTCACTAATCTTAGTAGCAAAATGTGAACCAACTAGCCTAAGCAATAATTATTTGTCGCCCGTATATGTATATTTTGTTCTACCTATCTCGGAAAAGAGACTGATATGACAACGCGAATAAATATTAGAATACCTATGAACTTATTTGTTACGATACTTAAGATTAGTTATTACGAACAAGCTTTGCTTCAGGCAGTCTTGAGTCACAGTATTTTTTAAATACCACGTACGATATCGAGCAGATAATATATTCATGTAGTTGATTTACCTTTTTATCTGTATTAGCTGCAGTCATCTGCAGCGGCTAACAAAGTTTGGCTTTCTCCTTTATTTGTTATCAACTATATATGAAAAACATCTTTCGCATGGTTTTTTACGTCTTTCCTTCAGAATGGTGGTTCATATTTTCGGCTCCAAATAATTGTAATGAGCGAGAACCAGTCGATTAGGAACGCTGTCTTAGTGCTCACGGTGGCGCCTCCCACTTCGTTTTAACGCGACAGCGTTAAGGAGCTCGTGTCGCAGAAAAGCCGGTGTCGGCGGCGTTGGCCGTGAGCGATAAATCCCGGCAGGCACTTCATGAATAAAAAACAACTTGCAAGATGGGCTGGGTGAGAATCGAACCAGGGTCTCCGGAGTGTGAGACGTAGACGCTACCACTCAGCCACGAGTTTTTTTTTCCTTCATTGCCAACTTGGCACAATACAGTGAAAAAACAACATCATAACATCACATTAAAAATGCTAGCTTGTGTCTGGCTAGCATAAGTGGCTAAAAAAACGCTTTACGGTCAGGAGTTTGTCCAGATAAACACACCAATCTGGCTTTTCTTCCTTCTGTTTGTACACATCTCGTAAATATGCGATGCTTTCGTTGAAGTTGTCCCGGGCTGACCTCGCGTTGACGTCCGCATTACGCACTGACATTCTGGTTTTCCAAACACTGTGCATTACTAGAATCATTAGCATATCGTACGGCACACCTTCGCTTTCGACGGGAAGAAATCGAATGCCGTAGGGTGTAAGCGGCAGTTCCTTTTTCAGGGTTCTTTGCAAGATGTCCCATAAGAATACGGCATCGCAACAATCGAGAAACATGTGCCCGATTGTTTCAGGCCTTTTGCATATTACACAGTCTACCGACCATGGTACCAACAACCCTTTTTCCTTTAGCCACGATATTGTAGGAAGTGTGCAACTATGGAGCATGAAAAAGAAAGTTTTGACTGACGGTCGGATAGTCATACTTTTAACCCTTTTTAACACATTGCTGCCTGGCCCAGGATTGTACATCCTTCGATACAAAGGAACAGGCATCATCACATCAATTAGGTCTTTGTAGAGGCGTTTTCTTTTGACCTCGCTGAGATATTCCATTGAAAATCTTACTTTTAGAAACTGGACAGCCGCAACAATTTCATGCATGTATCCGCGGACGTTGCGTTGCATATGGGCGCATGATGACACAATGACATCTGGCAATGCGTTCGCCAATCTCACTTGCATAACACTTCTTAAAAAAGGATTTCTTTGATTGCGATAATATACGAACCTAGAGACAATTTGTCTCACGAACAAATGAATCAAACCCAGTCCTCCCGATCTCACTGGAAGGAACAAATTTGTGCGGCTCACCCTTTCCCATGATGAGTTCCATACAAAAATAGCCAACACTCTAAGCAGTCGTTGAATCGATGCTTCAAAGCGGTACAAAAGCGCCTCTAGTGAATGCGGTGTTGCCTTAGAAACGAGCTGTTTCCAAGGCTCAGGCGTGCGCCGCTGGCTCAGGCGCACGTTTCGTTGCCGCGCCGAACGCTGTGTTGCTCGACGCTCACCGCCTCCGATGCGGGGCGCCTCGTAAGTGATCGCTGCGCCGTAGCCGATTGTCTTACACCCCTTGGCGGGTCGACCGGAACGCTGTCGCGTTCCACTCTTGAAGGCGAAGCTTAAGCGTCCTCCAATTTTTTCACCTCTGCTATTTCCTCCTTTTGTTTCGCGGCATCCACCCTTCATGTGCCTTCTTAAAATTCTTGAACGGGTGCTGGCGTATTTCTTTTCTTGAAAAATGTTTTTGTTTTCTGGTATTATTACTTTATACAGTGCGTGGGATCCGCAGATTTCTTTTTATTTCTGTTTTCTTTGTTAAGTTTGCTGGTGCGACACTGTTCGGATACTGTACCATTCTGTGCAGAGTTTGCGCGGGGACATCGCCATTCTAAAGCTGAAAAACAAGATAAACTTCACGAGCGTGGTGCACCCAGTGTGCCTTCCAGTCAGCTACGAAGAACTGGGCGACGGTTCACACTTATACGTCACCGGTTGGGGACATACCGGCCGTAAGTATGCAGCGGCGTTCTCTAAAACAATTTAATTCAGCAGTGCGTAGTCAATTCAAACCCGCTTGCCTTGTGTTAGCTGCTGTTGTCTAGACTAATCTATATCTCTAGTGATCTCACGTGAACTCGACTTCTCAAATGTCTTATCGGCTTTCCTATCTAGTGACACATCGTCTGATGTCATTTTCAAGCGTGTGCTCAGAGAGAAAGGGTTCCTTTAGCCTTGGTCTAGTGCCCCAGTAATGAAATGAGGACGGAACACACACTGACAGATACCGCCGTTGAAAGCAGACGCGCACAAGGCTTCCCCTGAAGAAGACAAAGTTCTCTTGTTTACGAGGCGTTGACACAAACGCCCCGACGTCTGTGGCAACATGGCTGACGTTCTCGTGACCTGATTAGATGTCTGCTAACACGAGGGAAGAAAGTAATATCAGCCGACAAGTGCCGTCTTATTCCGTTGCTGCCCGTCGCTAAATGGTATTAATCGCTTTTATTTGAATGAGTAAGTCCTTCCGGTATAGGTTTAATATTAATTAGTTTCATTTGCAAAAGTTCGCCTCGTAATGATACAGTTTCCAATATATTCATGTGTGGGAATGGAGGAATGAAAGTTGACTATAGATTGCAGATTCAATGGCTTCGCTCGCAATGAAGGCCAGAAAGCGATCATGCGTGGCAGTGCGTTGCGCTTTGAACCAGGTGCCCTAACTGTTGCCCATCCGCCATTGCGGATACGAGCGAGCATGGTTGCAGGCGGCGGCCGTGAATACTTTTCGAGCGACGCAACGCCCCGGCGCTCCATCTGTAGGCGTCGGTTTTAGTGGAGGCATATGCCCACCGTCAACAAAAGTATGTGAACCAAAGATTCCACGACAAATCCTACTTTCTTTTCTCGACTATGAGTGTGAACTAAAATGTAGGGATTAAAATTATTATTTCCCTTGAATTATTTTTAAATTTCGAGTGGAGTCAGAGAGAAAAGCCATGTCCTGTCTGACAGAGGTCCCGGCTCCTACCTACGGGAGCGGGAGCACGTCGCTTGCGAACATATCACAATGGCTTACGCATGATTTATAAGTATATAAACACTCTGTAATACAAAAAAATCCACTTGATCACCAGGATGTATACAATATAAAGCCTGTACAAAGAATGACAGTTGTGACTGCGAATGTCTTAGTATTTCGAGTGCGTCAGAGTGATGACAAGCTTATAATCAATGGGCAAGCAATTGCCGGGTATCCTGACATGCGTCAGCCTGCTCGTCTTCGGGAGCATGCTCAGTTACCTCAGAGCGAATGACTTGTTGAAGGTTCTAGCTCAGGAAGGAGCGCAAATACATTATCAAGAATACGCTTACACTAGTTCTGTTCGTGGTTAGTTGTAAGGAAAAAATTAAGTTGGTGAATTTACAATTTTAGTTGTAACGGTGAAAGCACAAATTGCCATTGGTGTTGAGTCATGGCGCGATGACGCAGTATCTGATGTAGGACTATTTCCGCCTGTATTTACAGTATACCGCAAAGATAGAAATAGTCATGGCCGTGGCATGTGTCTTTTATTCTCAAGTAGCCTCCCTGGCCAAGAAGTTGTTTTTGATAAGGGAGCTGAATCAGTGCGGCGCCGCGTTCAATTTTCTCAGGGAAGCAACGTCGTTCTTGGGACATCTTACAACCCGCCTGATCACAGTGATGAACCGCTAATTCTACTTGCCAATGTGTCGTCGCATATTCTTGAATGCGTGATACTATTATCGTCTGGCTCAGCGCCACCGCCGAAAAGACCTTTTTGTTCGGAAGGAAATTCTATGCCGCGATATATCGCGAATTCAAAGCACCTAAGCAACTGCGCTCAAAACTCGCATTAGCGAGCATCGTAATCGTCAGTGATTTTTTTAGCGAACCAGTCGTCCGTGTACTTTCACTCACAGGTGCACACTTTGGCTATGTAGGGTTCTTTTTTTTTCTTAGAATGAACACAAAACATCCCACCGGAAATCTTTGACTCATCACACGCCTGAAGCTGTGCTCCTTGCCGCTCTGGGATCGCACCGCGTGGTTTCTCGCGGAGCTTTCGCTCTTGAGCCACTACACCCACCGGCTTCACCCCCAAACCAATTCATTTAGATAGCATTTATATAGACATTACCGACGCATTTCCACCGTTGTTTAGCGTCGCGATGGTTTTCTGTATAAAGTCCAAGAGGAATAACATCGTGGACACGCGCCGTATGCTGTAATGCTACATGTGCGAGTGAGCGAGTGCGAACGGGAGCCGACGATGAAGGCTAAATCTCGCGTGCGCAAGAGAGGAAAGTGGTGAGGCAGCGCGCCGTCTTCCTTCATCGCGTGCAAGGCTAGAATGGTCGGGGGGGGGGCCTTCCTGCGTAAGCGGCGGCTGTGTATGGCGCGACCGCGCGCGGGTCCTATCTTGAAAGCGATCTGTTATGGGGACAGAGTGCGCCGAGGGCTGATAACTTCGTGTGTACTGTGGTATCAGTGCTTAGTTCGCGGTGAATCGAGGGGCAGCACGAAGGTAAATTCGGTCACTGCTGCCGTCACACTTTTTCACTCCAGCATTTTGACATTTGACAGCCCGTGTGCGCGGTCATCGAGTCAAATGTGTTCATGTTTGCTTGTGCGTGCATGACACTGTGCTTGTTAATGTGATTAGTAAGCGAATGTTTAGAACTTTATAGGGCCTATAAAATTACTATCCTTGTTTCGTTTAGTTGTCTACTAATTTGCTATCACAATCGACGCTTCGCGTTTCGGAATAAACTGCGACTTTCGGAATGCCGCGCCCCTCCTTCGGAGCTCTATGTGCTTTTTTATCCTTTGCTTACCAAGTTTCCTTCACTAAAAGGCAATATACATAAAAGTGCACGTAGTTAGTAGAACCTAATGCGTCTCTGTAACCTAATTATCTATACAAACATTGCTGATTTTATCATTAGAAAGTACCCTAAGTAAGAATGCTGTACGTTTTCGCTGAAGATACATTCCATTAATTACATCTCACCGCCTACAGCGCGATCTCGTTTGCAGATGTTTTTCCAATTTTCCAAGAATGTCCCTCTACTTTTGTGCGCTTCCCAACGGAAGCTTCTATGAACGTTGTTCTTTATTTTCTTGTATAGAAAAATAACACAGGAGAACAAAAACTGCACCTTGTCCTCCTCCATTTATAGAATTTTACATTTGCAGTGGCGCACAGTTATCGCTTACCGAACTGAGTTGGCTCTAACTTTGCACATGATGCCAGAACAAGATTTTGTAAGTATATCTGGGCTTAGCAATCTAATAGGAGGCGATATCCATGTTATTCTTATAGCCGCATCACACTTCATGTTATAGTAACCAACATATGGTACGAATGGCTTCCTTTCAGCAAGAAAAACTGAATTTGAACATTTGCCGCCGTATTCACAAGTAGATCTTTCATTGAAGCAAATGGTTGACTTGACATGGATGATATTTGGCGGGAACGTGCCCAAGACGCGCATTGCGTTTGTTACGGGGTGTGTATGTAAGGCGTCCTCTAGATCAAGTAAAGCATGGGCTTCAAGTTAAGGCGCATTTTTAAATGGGGGGGGGGGATGGAGGGGGGGAATTATATTTTAGAACAGAATAAGGCAGATGCCAAATTGCAGACGAACGGAGAATGCTTGGTGTGATTCCGTTGGTTTCCCCCAGCTTTTATTCTGCTTCCTTGTACCGGTGCCCACCGATTGAATGTGTCTGGGCATTAAATATCAGTTGCAAGTTAGCGCTAGTGCCTATCATTCACTGTTCTGACATCAGTCGTATTATGCGATAAAGAGCCAAGTGTTCCCAATTGCCATAAAAGTAGTCGAAACCAATGTTTTCCTCAGTTATAAAGCGAACTCTACTTCGATGTATTAAAAGATTCTTCACGCGTCCACAATTTACACAGGCATGCAAAGCAACATATTAACGCCAAAAAAGGCTCATTATTTTGGCAAAGTCCCCATTATTCGCACTTTTTTCAAAGTTGTAATGCCTTGCTACAAAGGTGTACAAAACAAAAACTCTCGCCATAAATTCCCTAAGCTAGCTGAAAGGACGGTAAGCGTTCAGCCCAGAATTAAGACTAGACTGCTAGCATGGATTGAGCTTGTGCGTTACGTGAACATTCGGGCTCAGACATGAATTTTAAGCTATTCTTTTATTTTTTCGAGGAGTAGGCAAAAGCGACGCTCCTGAATTGAAGCAGACGTTGACGAAGTCCATGAGCACGGAAGCTTGCCGGGACCACAGTGGTCGCAACGTTCCACCAACAATACTCTGTGGCGGTCACGACTACGGTTCGTCGTGTGATGTAAGTAGTGGTTGGGACAACTTCATAGGACCTGTTCCTTGACTGCATTTCTGTTGGCTGATATGGTGTATTCCTCGTTAAGAAACACAGTCAGAAATATTTAGACCACACGGTCTGTCCTTGGAACCAATTAGCATAGATGCACCAATAAGTTATGTCACCTATCGACAGTGGACTTATGAACTTGTCAAATGGCCGCTTCTTGTGATGAAACATTATTCCGAGCCTTACCACTGGAAGAATATAAATACGAGTGTCACAAACCATTCTATCGCCGTTTGTAGTCTACTGAACTGCTCAGTTGTTTCATCGAACTTTTGAATCACAGCAGAATAATTGTGAACGGTGCAGCTAACGACTACATTAAACATTACAGTGAAAACCCTTTAAAGATATTGTTGATAATAATATAGATTCCCATGCGTTTCATGGGTATTCCTTGGCTTTATGCTACATTAGCAATGTCACGTAGCGTCGAATTTCACGTCAAGTCGCAAATTTTTTTTAAACTGATGACGCAGCGCACACCTCAAAAACAATAAAAGAGACCCTCTACAAGGCAGGAACTGGTAACTGACATTGGGAAATCTTAGAACACTTATGGTAGCACCTTATCACCTCCTAAATTAAATGCAATAATTAATTATTTTTTATCAGCTATCAGCAAGCGTAATAAACTGTTCATATGTGCCAAGAATTTGCCAATATTGCAAAATATATGAATGAGAGGCTTTGGGATACTATTTATTGTTACCTTTGTAAGATTACTTCAACAATCATAAGATATATCGAAAATTAGGTCTCCCAAAAGTTCAACTCCAACACTTTTTACGACAGAAGGCCGGTGGAGCGGCATGTATCCACACTCTAGGGGGCAGCTCTAAAGGCCACCGTGGTCACCTTTCTTAGGCAAGCGTCGGTGATGGAAGCCGGACACGCGTACCACTTCTCCTAGGCCGCCCACTAACTTGTGTTCCACGCTTGAGAGTTCTTCCTCTCTCTTTTGCTCTTCCGCTCTTTTGCTTGCGGTGGACAGTAACGCCGCTACGCATACTACCAGCACGAAGAACCATAACAACTCTAAAGTAAATTCTTTGATGGACGCGCGATCGCGTGAAGATAGCCCTGTAGTGGCCATGTAACGCAGTTTTCCAGGTTAGTTTTCATAGTAGTGTGCGGAAAAAATGACGTTAGGTTGAATGGTAGGAGGGATAGTGCCAGCATGTGACTTTGCCTACTACGTTCGACTTCGTTGTGCCGGAAGTTTGAAGCGTCCTTACGTGTAAGATGAGCACTGTCCTCCCCATTCGTACTGCAGCTTATCAATCATCTCGCTTCAATATTTGTGTTGACATGAATCTCGTTCTTGTGCACTTGAACATCTTACTCCTTTCCTTCTTTCCTCTCTCAAGTTATGGTTCGGCATTACTTGTTTCTTGTTCTTCATAGTGCAGCCATAGGACGTAACACTATTTAACTTTGCAAGGGCATACCTGGTTTGATGTTCGCAATTTCAACCGAAAGGGTGGAGACTTACAGCCGGTCAGATGCTTTCTTCAGTTAGAGTGGAAGCAGTCAGGAAAACTGATTGCTCTTAACTTCTCGGTTTGAATGTTTACTTTGTTTACGATGCGGCAATGAAACTTCGCGGCACAACAAACCACACTGCTTGGTTTGTAACGCGCGTACGAGAGGCGGTGTGCAAAGTAGCTTACTGTTGTAGCTGATAAACCACCATATCCTATGCTGCCTAAAGTCCAACCCTAAATATATCCTAGTACATACAGTTCATATTTCTCTCCCTAGCTTCCCCGCTGTCACTGCTGCGAATTATATTTTCCTTTCAGAACACGCACATGCCTGTAACACGTGCATCAGATGTGCAGTATCGCGAAGAACTATTCGCAAAGAAGGTTAACAACATTATTCCTAACAATTGCTCATTACCTACAACGTGTTGTCACTTCAAACGACAACACATAAAGTGGCTGTAAAAAGTAATGCCAGCTACAACATACACCTAAATCAAAGCAACTAAGGCACAGCAATATTCCAGTGTTTCAGACAAAGTATAAATTTGGTGTGGATAAAACCATATTGATAGAAAACGCTGCGGTAACTATACAAATAGTTTCATCTGTTCAAACGTGAATAAGCTTCCGAACTTGAGTAGTAGACTACGAAACTGGACCTTAAACACTGGATATTAACTGTGATAAGTTGACATTTTTGCTTTCGGCTGTTTTGTGTGCGGCAACAGACAACATTTCTGTGAATTATTTGTTAACTTGTCTACTAGGTCGCGCTGCAACAACATTGTAGATTAAGCAGCTGCTTCTGCTGCAAATATGTTTATTTATAAATGTTTTTCGGATGATTTATCATGAGCAAAGTATAGCATACATTCCTCTTCGTTCAGATCCATAGTTTGTGATCACGTAATGTTTCTCTCGAGCCTTCCCTATATATTGGGCTGTTTTTTTAACCTACAGCGACATGGATCTACATGACGTCGTTTGAGCACTAAACAGCAAAGGTACAAACTAAACTTCAGCTTCCCGCAAAGCTATTGGTCGAGTACTCTCTAACACATCCTAACTGCGAAGTCCTTGAAGAAGATAAGTAAGTAATGATGAATCACGTTCTCAGGGAGACAGCGGAGGTCCCGTGGTGCACAGAAGCAACGGCACCTGGAAGCTGCATGGTATCGTCGTGGGCGGTCCCCAGGAGTGCGGCGAAGAGGACGAGCCGCTCTACTTCGCCAAGGTGTCACACTACGTGCGCAACTTCATCGACGTCTACGTGGACGCTAAGACGAGTCGAAAGACATTAAGGAAAATATGCAACTTCCTGTGAGCTAGACGACAGCGACCGGCTGGTGCTCAATATAGGCCCTGTGAATGCGCAGAGTTATTCGCGTTACTCGCACCAGGCGTCAATGAGAAAGCCAGGAGCTGTAATAGTTTGTTACTGCAGCAGTGTTGTTGGTGAGTGCCTGATACAAGCAGAGGTACTCTTATTCTTAAAGCGAATTAGTGCGGTGCAATTATAATCATTGCACCAGACTTGAATCTATGATGTAGCGGAACTCTACACGTTGACATGACAGAGACTCTGAGCCATATATTCTGCCCTCATTAACACAAGCGATGATGTATAAAAATCGTGACACACAAGGAAACATATCAGTAGTGTCAAACCTCACGTAACACACATTTATCTTTATTTTGTGTGATTCCTTATCCGGATGTATATCTATGGAACCGTATTTTTCTGAAATCCACATCGAATTGAAGCTGCTATGAACTCTGGACTGTTGCAGCGGCTCTCGCCTTCAGAGTGTGAGACCCTGCGTGTTGCCAGGTAGATCATCTGGTCGCCCCTGTCATCCCCAAAAAATAAATCACCTTGTTTTTCCCGGAGTATTTTTGTTGTTTTCGCAGCTGTAAATTATACATAGAGAACTCAGCCGATTGACTTAGCTTAAATTATTAAGTTCTTCCTTTTGTTTGCTCTCGACGCACTGAGGAAACTAAAAAAAAAGTTTTGCTGTGCATTTCAAAGAAATAGAAGTAAGCTCTTTCCTTTATGCTTAATATTAAGCATTGAAATGTTCAAAATCAGGTGATTCATGCATGTCGATATCCTGGATGGATTGATTAGAATTCCTATTGGTCGAATCAAAATCGCAAGGTCATGCTGAAATTTGCCGCAGAAATGTAAACGAGTAGCCAGCAAGTCAACACACCCGGTGTCTTCAGGAACCGGCGCGGGGGATTAATGAGTGCTGCGTTTTTCTGATGAGCACGATATGAAGGGCTAGACTCCCGTTAGTGAGCGTCAGGTTACGAGGAGAGACAAATGTAAAGACACTTGTGTGCACGGATTTAGTTGCTAGCGAAATAACCCCGCGAAAGCCATACTAAACCGGATCGCTCCAATACGGCGCATCTCATAACCCCAGGGTTGCCTTCCCACGGTAAACCCCTTGATGGTTGCCTGTCTGTGCAATTTCCTTGTTTTTCATCGCAGTCATTCTGGCAAATAGAATGATGTGCCGCAAAACTTACCGAACGAGTTCATATGTCGGACATGAAACTTTAAATCCGTCGTGGTAGAAGTCACTCAGCTCGTTATCTTTATTCCGCATCTACGCTTTGGTTTATCTTACAATCTGTAGTACATTATTAATGGATGCGATATCAGCAATGTTAATCTACCCTGCGCTGTATATTACAGGGCGGTGCCGCGTTCGACTGAAATGGTTACTTTGTGTCAGTCAGAATGTACTGAGTTTGTCTCGCGCTCAAGCAAGAGGGGCAGTTGCAATAAAGATCCAGAAAATATCGTAAGAAATTGCAGCTTCTGCTCTAAGGCGTACTTCTAGGGCTATATGGTAGCCAGCATTACAATGCTATCTGTAGCAAGCAACGCACAGGAGAGGTAGTTATGTACAGGACCTGAGCTGTACAAAACTAGGTGAATCAAGAAGTGCCGCACTGCAGGCCCATTTGAAGAAGGCCCAAATACAGTAATGTGTTAAGTTAAGCGAGTTGGCTGTTAATCATCATACAATATGGGTGAGGAACCGTAGTGAATAGGACAACGGGGAGGGACATAAGTTTCGTGTAACGTGGTGCCTCTCTGCTTTTTTTCTGGTCAGTGCGCTGCTTCACTCTCAGGGTATGATGAAGACCTGAAATCCTGAAATGGGGCGAGTAATGCCACGCAAAAACGTTGGTATTCCCGCCAGCGATCGGCTGTGTTTATAGAAAACGGGTCTCAATGCCGGAACCGTTCAATTGTTTCACAGTAAAATGATCCTCATTTCTCAGAATGACTCTTCGCCATAGCCGGCAGTATACGCTAGCTTGACAGCTAAAATTAACTGGGCTAAAGGTTTAGGAGGTAATGTTTCCTTCAGCATATATTGGCATATTATCCAATAGACAATAGACCATATTCACACTATCAATCAGGTGATAGAAAAATGTGCGGAATATAACCAACCTTTATATATAGCTTTCATTGATTACGAGAAAGCGTTTGATTCAGTCGAAACCTCAGCAGTCATGGAGGCATTGCGGAATCAGGGTGTAGACGAGCCGTATGTAAAAATACTGAAAGACGTCTATAGCGGCTCCACAGCCACCGTAGTCCTCCATAAAGAAAGCAACAAAATCCCAATAAAGAAAGGCGTCAGGCAGGGAGATACGATATCTCCGATGCTATTCACAGCGTGTTTACAGGAGGTATTCAGAGACCTGGATTGGGAAGAATTGCGGGTTAAGAGTTAATGGAGAATACCTTAGTAACTTGCGATTCGCTGATGATATTGCCTTGCTTAGTAACTCAGGGGACCAACTGCAATGCATGCTCACTGACCTAGAGAGGCAAAGCCGAAGGGTGGGTCTAAAAATTAATCTGCAGAAAACTAAAGTAATGTTTAACAGTCTCGGAAGGGAACAGCAGTTTTCAATAGGTAGTGAGGCATTGGAAGTGGTAAGGGAATACATCTACTCAGGACAGGTAGTGACTGCGGATCCGGATCATGAGACTGAAATAATCAGAAGAATAAGAATGGGATGGGGTGCGTTTGGCAGGCATTCTCAGATCATGAACAGCAGGTTGCCATTATCCCTCAAGAGAAAAGGGTATGATAGCTGTGTCTTACCAGTACTCACCTACGGGGCAGAAACCTGGAGGCTTACGAAAAGGGTTCTACTCAAATTGAGGACGACGCAACGAGCTATGGAAAGAAGAATGATAGGTGTACCGTTAAGGGATAAGAAAAGAGCAGATTGGGTGAAGGAACAAACGCGAGTTAATGACATCTTAGTTGAAATCAAGAAAAAGAAATGGGCATGGGCAGGACGTGTAATGAGGAGGGAAGATAACCGATGGTCATTAAGGGTTACGGACTGGATCCCAAGGGAAGGGAAGCGTAGCAGGGGGCGGCAGAAAGTTAGGTGGGCGGATGAGATTAAGAAGTTTGCAGGGACGGCATGGCCACAATTAGTACATGACCGGGGTTGTTGGAGAAGTATGGGAGAGGCCTTTGCCCTGCAGTGGGCATAACCAGGCTGAAGATGATGATGATGATATTGGCATTACCAGTCGCTCTGAGGCCAAACATTTTTGAGTTGCTGTGCTGAGTAGCAACATCACGGGAGCGCACTCTAAATAATTGACGCAGAAGACCAACTGATGGCAGATTCTGTAATAATAGTGATCTCGCTATATGAAAGGGAAAATAACGAAAATAAAACTGGGAAACTTCCAAAACTACGAAAGTAGTTATTCAAGAAAATTATACTCCAAAATGACCTATTTAGTGCAGCCACAATGCCATGCGTTTGCTTGTTCGGTTATATATATATATATATATATATATATATATATATATATATATATATATATATATATATATATATATATATATTTCATACTCAATTCTCACGGCACGTTTATCCTACCATAACGTAGGCAGAGGTGCGGTTCGAACCGGCGAAGCGGGGCAAGAAAGATGTAGAGCAAGGTACTAATTCACGAAACATTTATTCACAACAGCAGTTAGCTTTTGGTCTGTCTCTTTCGCAGCAGATGCACTAAATATAATGATTGGCAGGCAGCTGCTCTTAGGAAAAGTTCTAGCGTTAGTGTTTTTCTTTTGCAAATACAGGTCCATAATGAGTGCGCTACTTTGGCCCTAAATCATTAAGTAAAGACTTGGGTTAGAAGAACCTAATTAAACACTGTATCATGTACAGCGGCAATGATAATTGACAAGTTTTCTAATAAGAAAACGTCACAGCGTTGCATGCTTGTTTAGATAATTACTTGCGGTTAGGGCCCGTATTCACAAACATGGGCGCTATAACGTAAAGCTATTGCAAATTTTTCTCTTCCAATTCTGAAATTCGCCCTCCCCGATTGGTCAAAAACATTTTTGAACGACCCCCACTTCGCCTGTCTGTCACGTGACGTCACAACAAGCACGATAGCTCCCCATCTGATGTGACGTGTACACACTAATTATGCATGATCGGACCGAACAAAAGAAACATAGCTATTTCTGATTCGAAACCTTTTCACCAATAGACCTCGGCAATTGGCCAAAGTTCTAGGCCTGCACCCACTTGACCTGTCACGCGACGTCACCAAATCGCAAAAACTCACCCCGTCAAAGTGACGTGTAGGCGTTAAAAATGCATTGAGGCTGAACAAAACATTGATGCTGAACAAAACTGAATTTTTTTTTCAATAGCCGCAGGCTGCGTCGTTCGAACAGGAACAAAAGATGGCTGCTGCTGATGGCTCAGGCGCTGCCGACTCGCACTTGTCGGATAGCATGGGTTCATTTGGGCACAATAAAACTTTTTGCGTGGCCATGTAACGTTTTCGAGCACATTCAGCACATTTACGACATCGCTCTTTCAACTCTTCTTTGCTGAGGATCCTTTTCAGCAGCATTCTTAACCTTCCATTGCATGCCGCCGCAATTTTTGGCCAGCCACCGCAAGCTAAGTAACGCAAAGTGGAGCAATCGCAGATGCCCGCACTACCGTTTCCATCCGATTTCCGATTTTCAGTGTGGTAGCTCGGCCCCAACGAATCCATCTTCACTTGACCGTACTCCTCGCTTCTTGTCCACCAATTAGATAAGAGAATGCGCTCAGTGTCGGCAATGTTTTACGTTTTTAAAGCAAAGAAAAGTGACCTCCTAAAGATGAGAAGAGCGTTTTATTGGTGCCCGATGCTTGCTTCAGCGGTTACGCAACTTTGACGTCAGGAGATTGGAATAAAAATATATTGGAAAAGTTTGACGTTATAGGGCCCATGTATTACGTTAGAACTGTTCATAAGAGAAAATTTGTGCCAATTCTTGTGCTGGACGTATAATTAGCGAATGTTCTTTGCCAATATGAACAAGCACTTACGAACAGAAAGGTTTGGGAATTTGACTGAGATACGTTGCGACCACAGTTACAGTAAATTATCACAATGCAGCAAAAGTGTTGCTCACGCACAGCGCCGATTTCATTGGCGCCTGGTGCGAGTAAGTCGAGACGCCCTGTATATACTTCATTACACTTGTCACCTAGTCACATATCATCATATTTCTGCTGTATTCATTCAGAAATAAATCATCCTCAACAACCACTACTCTCAGACTCTTCTTCCTTTGGCCTTTGTTGATACAATGACTCAAGTATAAAATGTAATTCAGAAAGTTTTCATATTGGAACCACAATTTGGTACAGTGGAAGCGGCGGCCGCTGAATGCCGCACGAGTAGTGAAATTATCATAAATATGCTTGTCATTGTACGGCATAAGTATGTGTATTATCCATGAAAGAAAAGTACATTTCGGCGATTCTTGACAAGTGACGTGCTGCAGATTTCGGCAGCAAACACGGCCTGCAACCACCCGACGAGGCGGCGAAGAAACGCTAAGCAGCGCTACCACCCAAAAACAGCATCAAAATCTTTATATGCCATAATGACCACACGCGACAAACCTTGTGCCTCAAGGAGCTAGTTGACGTTCGCCACAGAAGACGCTCCGCAACTTGAGTGCACATGGGCGCGTACCCTATACGCATAGTTTGACACCTGTAGAGGCACAACTAATGGCCATCTAATGTGCGCTTTCAAAACTACGCTTGGGTCGCAGTATCAGACAGCACTGCTTTGCAGCAAGGATGGCTGAAGTTCGCGACTGCGATTTTCCTTTTTTTCAAATGTCAGACCGCTATTTCTGAAGTGAAAGCTGCAGGGTAGGCATAAGCCTCCATGAGAGAGGACAGGCACACGATGATAGTGGAGTTTGGCTTAACTCAGCCCGCACACTAGCCAGATGCATTGGCAGGCAAGCGCAAGGAAGCCCATTTACGAAGTGGAACTTGGGCAAGTAGCGGTTACGTTTTGGCGGCTAATGCGATGTCTCCATATTTCTTTTTTGTATAAGTCTACTCTTGCCACACTACTGTTTTTGTGCATCAATAATGAGTACACGTCGTTGCTGCGGTCTTATATCTAAACAACTCTGTTCGCACCTCGATGCGAGCACACGTTGCAATCATCTCGCTATCACTGAATACACGTGACATCGGAAAATACACGTCGTCGAAGTCGTCTCAGGAAGAGCAGTTGTGAAATTGTCAATCCCAATGCATGCCTTCCTCAATGAAGTCGCTAAAGCGACCGACGACAGAATAAAAGCACAAGCTAGCAGCAAACCATCGATGTAGTTCCGCTTCGTACGGCGAATAACCGCCCTTTTCAGTGTAGTTTTCGAAGCTCCATTTTCGTACAAAGCTCATATTTAACCAGCATGGCAGTATTATTTTTCCAATGTTCCGGAACAGAGAAGCCGCAGGGCATACTGTAAAGGGGAGCACTGCCGATGGCGATGACGTAGACACTGCACTCCTGCAGCACAACATATATTAAAATATTATATAAGTAGAAAATGGCCACCCAAAAGGCACACAGCTGTGATACAAAGCATTGTCCGTGGCAAGTCTGCTCAGACAGGAGCAAGCTGTTGCGACAATAAACTCGACGAAATATTTTCGACAACAATTGAGCGGCAATACTAAATACAGCAGCTAACAGCAATCGCCGCACTATTGCACCTTTTCTAACAGGTTGTCCAGAGAACCACAATATCAAAAATCTCCTTGAATGAAAATAATCATTCTGTTAAAGGAGCACTTACCTGTAAAAGTTCCCATGACAGACAATTATTCAACCCCTTTACAAACCAGGCAAGGTGAAAACCACGTGCCTAAAAATCATCAGTTCTGCATGAAGTAACCAGCAACAGTTAAACATGCGAGAAGCCACGCGAAAACTAGGTCCAAAGGCATGAACTGCGTGACCGTTGGTACAACTACTTAACGGGCTACAAAAAAATAGCAAAATCAGCGCTGGCAATCCTGAGCAGCTTTACGCACAGCACGATGCTCTCGTGCACCATGACTGGAGGAACACGCCAAAGAAGCGGCAAAGGGTAAAATGGCCCCACAGCATTGAAGTCCTAAGCAAAATGCTTTTAATCAGCATACAATACTGCGGAAAAACTTAACTGAAACATGGCTACGCTTTGATCAACCTCGTTACTTATCCATGGAGACATGGTGCATGGCTAATGATGAGTTAAAAAACGCCGCATTGACAGGAAGAAAGCGAGAGAACAAGAAGCTACCCGCCGAACAGCCGCGATCCATTGCTGCAGGCGTTCAGGCTCACGAAGTCTCACGGGGATCAGTAGAACCGTGTCACTGGCAAGTTTTGTAGGTGTTTGAGCATCCCACCAAAAAACAATAGTTATTCGAAAGGCTTTGAAGGTTCATTAACCGCATACATGCAAGTGGCGAAGATTATTTGACTACGAAAGCGCCAACACAAGAGAGACGCACGAGCAGCGACACATACAACAACGGTGGAAGGCTGTGTGCCTTACGGAGTACGCTTAGCAAGACCGCCATCAGTGGAACCGTCGATCGGCACGCTCTAGACTACAGAGCATAACTTCTGAGTACAATAATGTGAAATAATACAAAAGAAATGCAGTCGCTTCAAAACGAGAGAAAGAGTCCAAAACATCAATTACGTGTAATAAGTACTGATGCGCTTGGCGGCGTATATTTTCTTGCGATGAAGAGTCTGAGGCAGCGTTTGTTGTTTCCTTGCTTAATTACGTAGAGAACAATACCGATTACCGGCGAATGTAGGGCCTGTACGGATGTCTACATGTAAACATCGACTCGTTATGCATGTACTGTCCTGTGCGGAGCTATGTCAGACGATGATTTAATTTCTGTGAAACCAATGTGTGCGGAAGACCTGGAGAAAAGCTGCTGCTGCAGCAAAAAATTCGACGCATCCAAACATTGATGTGCGAGCAAAAAGGAGCACATAGGCTTGCATACCCTTACCGAAGCGAGGAGAGAGAGAGAACTAAACTTTTATTTTCCGTAACGGTAAACCGAGTCAGAACCCGGTTCACCCTAGGTGGGAGGATTCCTCATTCCAAGAACCCTCTGGCTTGGGCTGCCTCTTTGGCCCGGGCGACGAGACTGCGTTGGTCGTCCAGGTCATCTGAGGAAAGCTTGGCCTCCCACGTTTCAGTTATCGTATGGATCTGCGGTGAGTTCGGGCGCTCATTTTGTGCTTCTATGGGGCGGCTTTCTTTGGAGTCGTCTTGTGGAGCTTGTGAGGTAAGGTCTGTGAGTGTGCCACGCAGTGGGCAATCTTGGACCATGTGTTGCAGGGTGTCTGGAACGTCGCAATGGGGGCATATGTACGAGTACTGTGTAGGATACACTCTGTGCATCATTATTCCGTTCACGTAGGTGTTGGTCTGTAGGCGGCGCAGGATGACTTCTTCCTCTTTGCTCAGATTCTTGTTTGGTAAACCGTACGTTCTTCTGCTGAGTCGGTGGTGTTGCAGAAGCTCCGAGTACTTTAGGGCGATGTCATCAACGTTGGTGGCCGGCCTAGTGTGGGATCGCAGGAAAGCCCGGCTGGTATGTTCGCGGGCAGCGGCGTGTGCCGCCTCATTTCCTGTCATGCCTTGATGGCCTGGGACCCAGTTGATGTAAGTGTCGGGGAGCGGGGCGCGTGCGATGTGATTTCTTAGTATTTTGAGTGCTGTTTCTGATACGCGGCCTTTTTGATAGTTGCGAGCTGCTGCTTGGGAGTCTGTTAGTATTACTGCTACTTCAGGGCAAGTTGTTATTGCCAGAGCAATTGCCGTTTCTTCTGCAGTCTCAGGGGCTCTTGCTCGGATGGTGAATGCTGCAAGTTCTTTGCCTTGGTGATCCGTAACGCTTAGGGCAAAGGCGTTTCGTTTAATATACCGGGCAGCATCGGTGTACCTCGTATCAGGGTGGCTCCCGTATTTCTTACTGAGTGCGAGGATTCTGCTTTGCCGACGCTCCTTATGATAAGTTGGATGCATATTGCGCGGTATACTGGCAACGCTGATGCAGTCTCGGACTGCAGGTGGGAGTCTTGCTTTATGGTCTGTGTCTGCAATGAAGCTTTCACTGTATTTGAGGTAGCGCAAAACTGCACGTCCGGTGGGTGTGAGCTTGAGCCGCTCTAGTTGGCTGATCTTATGAGCCTCGACAAGCTCTTCCCACGTATTGTGGACGCCGAGCTTGAGCAGTTTCTCCATTGATACCATGGGTGGGAGCGTCAAGGCTACTTTGATTGCCTTTCGAATGACAACATTGAGTTTCTTTATTTCTGCCGGCTTGAGCGTCAAGTATGGAGTTCCGTAGGTGATACGGCTAGTTAGGAGAGCTTGAATTATGCTTAGTTTGTCGTGTTCCTTGAGTCCGCTTCTTTGGTTTGTGATCCTCTTGACGAGGTGCGTAACTTGTGACAGTGTGCGTTGGAGACGCGGGAGAGTGGCCACCCCTGATCCGTCCTTGTGGATGTGAAGTCCGAGTACGCGAAGAGAGTCGACTGTGGGGATCTTGGTTCCGTTGAGCGAGACGCTAGGATCGGGTTCGATATAGTTAGGTGGTCTTCCTCGTGTCCGTGCTCTCAGGACGAGAAGCTCCGACTTTTCGGGTGCGCATTGGAGACCGCAGTCTCGGAGGTATCTTTCAATAGTATCGACGGCTTCTTGTAGATTCCGTTCTTGTTGTCCAGTAGTAGGCGCTTTGGTCCAGAGCGTGACGTCGTCGGCGTAAAGGGCATGGCATAGCTTTGGGATGGCGTTGAGTTGTTTCGGTAGGTTGATCATTGCGATATTGAAAAGGAGGGGTGAAATAACTGATCCTTGTGGGGTTCCTTTGTTGGGTAGCCGAAATTTAATGCTGCGGAGGTTGCAGACGCCTGCTGTTGCTGTTCGGTGTGTCAAAAAGCTGCTGATAAAGTTATAGATCCGCGCTCCGCAGCCTGTATCTTCGAGGTTGCGGAGAATGTCTTCGTGGCTCACGTTGTCGAATGCGCCCTTTACGTCGATTGCCAGGATTGATGATTTGCGTCTGTGATCGAGGTAATCAAGCAAGTCTTCTTTGAGGAGCAGGAGTACGTCCTGCGTGAACAGATGCTGTCGGAATCCGAACATGGTGTGCGGCAAGGGTCCGTTGTCCTCGAGGTATGTTGTTAACCGGTCGTGCACCATGTGCTCGAGGAGTTTGCCCACGCAAGATGTGAGGGAAATGGGACGTAGGTTTTCGATGCGAAGGGGTTTGTTGGGTTTGGGGATCATGGTGACCTCCGAATGCTTCCAGGCTGCTGGTAGGTCCCCCTTTTCCCAGCAGTCGTTGTAGTACTGTAGCAGTGCTGTAGTGGCAGATTGCGGGAGGTTGCGTAAGAGCTTATTAGTTATTCTGTCCTTGCCGGGACTGGTGTTTCTAGTGAGTTTGGCTAATGCTGCGTGGAGCTCTGCCTGGGTGAATGGTCGATCGAGATCTGGGTTTGGTGCACCACCGTACATTTTTCTGCTCGCTGATGGAGTGGGCTTGTCGCTGCTAAGTTTTTGCTGAAGCTCACGAAGGAGATCATCCTCCGATCCAGCATGATTGTGGATCAGTCTGCGCAGATCTTGCCTCTGTTGCGTTTTGGTGCGATCGGTAGCTAAGAGAGCGCGTAGGAGATGCCAGGTTTTCTTGGTGCTGAGTGTCCCTTGTATGCTGTCACAAAAGGTGTGCCAATTTTGCCTGCTAAGTTGCTCCGCGTAGTCTTGGGCATGTATGGTGAGAAGGGCATTTCGTTGCTTAAGTTTTCTATTGAGCTTTTGTCTCTTCCACCTCTTCAGGAGGCTTCTTTTGGCCTCCCAGAGATGAAGGAGATGCGGGTCGACTGCGGGGGTGTTGGTGCTTAGCTGGATGCTCTTGGTGTGGTTTTCTGCGGTGATGAGAAGGCCCTTGAGCCAATGGTCGATGTCATCGATTGTTGTGTTGCCGCTGAGGTTGTCTCTGAAGGACTTCCAGTCTGTTAGTCGAGCAACTCCCGTCTTGGTTGGTTTCCGGTTATGCGCGATGTCAAGTTGGATAATGTGGTGGTCGCTTCCGAGCGTCTCCGAGAGCCGACTCCACTCGGCCCAGTGGACGTTCGCTGTGAACGTAAGGTCCGGGTTTGTGTCCTTGGAGACACTGTTCCCGACTCTCGAGGCCTGCAATGGGTCGTTCCAGAGGGTCAGTCTGTGGTGTTGAGCAGTGTCGTGCACTCGCGCTCCCTTCTTGGTGGTGTTTGGATAAGCCCATGCTGTATGTGGGGCGTTGAAATCTCCCATTATAACAACTTGATGGCCTTTCGTGCGTTTCGTCAGTTCACGGACAAAGTGGTCGAATTCCGGAAGTTGATCACGAGGAAGGCTGTATATGCTGGCGACGAAGAGACTTTGCTGCGTTTTTCTGTCTGGTATGATCTCCACTAGGGTGTGCTCAATGGGGATGTCTTCTATTTCGTGTTCCTGCGTTGTGAGAGTTTTCTTGGTAAGAATGGTTGTGCGATGAGTTTGTGCATGAGCGATGTATCCTTCAAGTCGGACGTTGTGGGTATTGGTTTCCTGTAGGGCAATTACATCAGGGTGGTCCAGTTTGACGAGTTCTTGTAGGTTTGCATACCGGGGACGGAAGGATCTACAGTTACATTGTCAGATGCACAGAGTATTTTGCGGGCTATTTGTTGTGGTTTTAGCTGTCGCCATCATGAGGATCTTCAGCTTCGCAGACAGCTTCATGGTTGGGTGAGATCGAGCGGGAGGCATTACGGCTGTTCGTGCGAGCCTTCTTTCTACCCTGCTCGGTCATGTTGAGAAGGCTGTCGAGGTAGGACTTGGTGACATAATTGTTCTTTGCATGTGCTATATATAAATTGTTGACCTGGGCTGTTAGGCCGGTAACCTGGCCTGTGAGAGTGGTGACTTGATTTGCGAGGGTGGTCACTTGGGTGTTAAGGGACGCAATCTTCTCGACAATAGGCTTGGTGATGTTTTCAATCAGAGCAAGGATGTTCTTTGTGAAGACGTTCTCGAAAGCCTGGAGGTGCTTTTGAACTCTAGCTTCGATAGCGGAATCAACTGCGTGCGTGGTTAGCGCTGTAAATGATTGTTTGCTTCCCTGTTCATATTCTTTGCATCTTTGGAATAGTCTGTGTATGAGACTTTGTTGATTTTGTAGCTTGCTCTCGAGGGCTCTTACGGTTACCGCTTCTGCCGATACGACGCCTGCACTGCCTGAGCTGCTGGCCACTTCAGCTTAATTCAGGCGTTTTCAGGAACGCGATCACGATCTTGATCGTGATCTTCACGTGCGTCTGTTATTTCTTGCGGTGCTACTGGAGGCGTTACTTGAGTTGGCGGCGCATGCACTGGCCACTTCAGCGTAATTCACGCGTTTTCGGGAACGCGACCGTGATCTTGACTTGGGTCTGCTAGTTCTTGCGTTGCCACTGGACGAGTCACTTGAGTTGGCGGCGCATCCATTGGCAGCACCTAGTTCAGGGAACTCATCGCGGTTGGAGCTCCATCGACTGTCTCGCTCTTGGATCCTGTTTTGCCATTGCTGTCTTACTTGGTAAGGCGGTGGGTTGGGCTTGAGCTTTTTCTTGCATTCTTTCCCAGCCGTTTCGTGTCCTTCTCCGCAAATCTTGCACGTGGGATGGCAGTCATGATTCGGGGGTTGGTTTGTTTTGCCACATTTGTAGCAGAAATTTGGGGTTGGTTTTGGGCAAACGTCTCGACGATGTCCGAGGTTGCCACAGGTTCGGCAATACTGAACTGATTTGCGGTAGGGCTTGCATCGGTAGTCGCCGCTCTGATAAATGATGTTGTAGGGGACGTGTGGGCCCTCAAAATAGATGACCGCCGCCGTGGACTGTCCGAGCATGCGGGCGTTGAGGACTTTATAGCGTGCTGGCACTCGAATTCCATCCATTAGTTCCGCAGTGCATGTCCCCGGCGTGATACCGTAGATAACACCTTTGCAGACATCTTCGGGTAGTTGGTTTTTACGTTGTAAATATTGCCTCCAAGCTGTATGCTGGTGACCTTGGCTAAGTTTTGAGAGTAGTTCTTGTTTGCTGTACTTGCAATGATGAGGTTTTCTTCTTTTTGCATTTGTACTCGCACGTTGTCGTGGAATTCTTTTTGCAATATTCCGCTGGATCTTCCGACTGCGTGAGTGACTGCGACGAGTGACCATTTGGCGAGTTCAAGGCCAGCTTGTGGGCGGTAGACAATCTTGATGTCGTCCAAAGGTAGCGGTGGCGTTCTGGATTTACGCAGCGGCGGCGGCATGGCTGGCTGTTGTGTGGATTGGGTCACTGCGGGGGATTTGATGCGCGTGATTTCCTTCTTGCTTTTCCTTTCCCATGTCAGCCATTGGTCGTTGAGGTCTATAGTTCTGCCACTGTTTTTATCGTAGGTCGAAGATTGCGCGACGTCGGCTTCTTCCGCTGAGTTTGTATGCATGGCGCTTGTTTCTTCTTGTCGTTCGCTTGACGTCGCGTCCGTCGCGGGTGTTTCTTGGCTCATCTCAAAGCCTGCTTGTCAGCCGCAGCGCCTGTGAGCGCCGAGCCTCCTCTTCGACACACAGTGCACGTGCAACGCACGTGCGGCAGCGAGCGCTGTCGGTCTCCTTTCATGCGCACCGTGTGCCTGTTGCACGTGCGACGGTGGTTCTCCCCGGCGGGCCGGTGGGGTCTCGCGCAGCGTAAGGCTTAGCAAGGCGCGGGATGGTCGGTTTAACAAGAAGCTCGAAATCTTGACAAAAACGCACTCACTTTTAAAGTAGGTGGTATCCGCTTGTTCCTTGCAGCTTGCCGATTCTGTCGGTGCAAAATGAAAGGGCTGAGTGGCCTTGCTGTAGAAATGAGCGCAAGACGCAGGAGCCCATGTGAGGCACGTCAGTACTCCACGGACAAAGCAATAGCAAGTCCGCCTCCCGCTCAAAAGGCGGCGATTTCCCTCCAACCGACTCGTGGTGTCACCGCCAATTTGTAGCCACGCAACGTGTTTCGTCGTGTTCTTTTTTTTTTTTTTAACGTAACGGTCACAGATGAAACCACCCTTCCGTTGCAATGACATCGAGAGCTGCTTGGCCTTCTTCCCTCAATATCCAAAACAATATCAAAAAAGACCTCCGAGATAATTGTCTTGCTTTGTTACCTAGACGAGATAAAGCGTACTGACAGCCTACGGCACCATTCACTTTCTGAGACAGGGGGCAAACGGTATCGAAATGGTGCCTGTTCAGCATGAAACGGACAGGTGCCACTTGATGATGATAGGAACATTACTGTACCGCCGGATAAGGAGGCCCCCTACTCCCGATCCCCGGCAAACAGGCCTAGGAGACGGGGGCCGGGACCTCCGCGGTTAGAAGCAAGCAAAGAAGTCTTGACTCTTCGCGGCTTCTTCCGCCAGGCGGATGGCGTGTTGCTGTGGAGTAGGGCCCTCGCTCCGCAGTAGCGCTTCCCAGGCCTCTCTACAATTTATGTTTGCTTAGCCCCTGGGGAGCTAGCGCATTCCCAGATTATGTGGTCGAGGGTCCCTCTTGCCCCACAATGTTTGCACTTACGGTTTTCTCTATCATGTATAAAATGGTATGCCCAGACCGGGTTTACGAAGTTCCCAGCTTGCAGGCGCCGCCATGCGACTGCCTCGCTATTGTTTAGAATTTTATCCGGTGGTGGCGCCAGTCTCCTGCGTAGCCGATAATTTTTGATAATCTCCGTATAATTTAGCAGGCGCTCGTGGATCTTGCCACTTTGTCAGGCACTGACGTAATTTCTGTTGCATGCAGAAGTGTGTGGGAAACCTCGAGAACGAAACACCGTAGTGGTAAAAATTTCCACAGAAAAAATATTTCTCTTTCGTTTACCTATATGAAAACGAAAGCTTGCTTGTACATGCTTGTGCATGCTATGAGTGTATTCGATGATTATGGATAGCCGCTGGTCACCTTTCCCAAGAAGCTGCCAGAATTCGGCCCACCTGAGGTTCATTTCACTTATTATCCGCTATTCCAGGCTTCGTTCTGCTTCTTAGGGACCGGTCTAGGAGTTGCGTCAAGTATCTTTGTCATGTCATAGATGCACAGATGCGTGTGAGGAGAAATACTGCCGCGCCCTTTGAGGCATGACGCTAAACCAATTGAACAGGATTCGAAAATCGCACTGGCAAGTGGACAGACACGTAACAACGGCTTTTATGATAGCTGCAAATTGATGAGTTGCCAGCATGCTTTCAGTGTCAAGACGCACTCACGCAAATGCCACGCAAATGCTTCGCGTTCGGTAAGCTTCGCGTTCTTGACTAGGTCCAATATGTAATAAGCACGGTCGAGGAGCTGACTCATTCCATGTGGAGCAAAGAACTCTCCGTTATGTGTCTCTGTACTTTTGCTCTCGCTTTCATGCAACTAGAAGCCCGACTATCACGCTTCCTTCGGCATGCCTCAAACGCATGTGCCAAGAGACGAAGCAGAAGAAGCGAGATATCCCTGATTGCTGCCACAATCTCATCACGTCCAGCCACTTGCGGTGTCCGGTTTCAGAGCGCTTTCGTCAGAGCCTTAGCGCCGGATTCAGTTTTCTTCCCGGAACGCGATTATCCGTCTACAGATATGCAAGCAATCAGGCAACGCACCGGAGGACGAGCGCCACCCACCGTGGACGACCGGAAACACTTGAAACTTTCTTCTTTTTCGGCCTCTCTCGGAAGCCCGCCATTTGGTCAGTTGTTGGCGCCCGTCGTAGTAGTTTTAGCGACGACGCCATGCGTCCCAATTGTTTACTGCCACAGATAACGCTGCTTCTGATTACCTTCGTCGACAGCAGCGGTGTACACTGTCAAGGAACGGGTAAGCGCTTTTGCTGTTTTGGCTGGCCTGCGAGAGGTTCGTGCCGAGATGAAGGGTGACTGAGTCTTTCTTTTTGCAGCCACCGCACGGTTCAACACTCTTCGGAGTGGGATGTTTCGTAGTTTATACTGCTTAAATGCTGGCTCTACCGGACCACTCATTATAAGAGCGGCAACTGACAGGCTTGTTATTTAATGACTGAATAGCGAATATTCATTGCCGAATAGCTAAAAAGAAGCGCTAATATAATTATTTGCGTGTTTCCGTGGCTTTTGTTGCCGTGTTCTGTAGTGTCACACTTGTAAATTGTCACTCAAAGGAGACCCCTTTTGTGCTTCCCCAAGAACAATTATATCTTGTGCAGGACTTTTGAAATGATGTCAGCGCATTTCTGCCTAATACTTGCCCCCTTTTGTAACGAATGTTTGGAGCCAAAAATCACGTAATTGAAAGAGAGCAGCCGGCGTCTTTATAGGCAAGAACCACTTGCCTATAAAGTCTACTAAACACAGTAGATGTAAACATTAGGGGTGGGCGAATATTTAAAGCTTTCTATTGGAATGCGATTAGACTTTGTGTAGTATTGGATTCCTGTTCGAAAGTGAACTATTCGGTGCTTTCGAATATTGTAACTGACCATATAATTTGCAAACGCCGACCATTAAATTCGGGTTGCGCTTCCCCGCCTGCTGAAGAATGTATCGCAACTGATCACAGGCAAAACAACGTGAAAGCTTCGGAGAACAACAGAGAAAGCTAGGTAATACAAGCTTTGTTTTCGGTTGCGCGGCGGAGGCATCGCGCTGACTGACACACGTTGGGGTTGATCTTATTTATATACGTAAATACCGTACACTTTGGACATGGTAACAGCCGTTGCCGTTGCACAATCGGTAATGCAACGTCGTCCTATTTTATTTCCCTTTAGCTTTTAAGTTTTTGCACTACAGCCAAAATATCATCATAATTTGCTCTGTGCTTTTCGTTCCTTCCTAATGTTTTGTCTTTATATGGTTGTGAATAAGAAAATTCAGGCCCCTTGGTTGTACTTCTTGCCCACTGAATGATAACTGGCCATCCCAGCGTCTTTTCTGCCAATTAGTCTTTCTTGCAGTTCTTCATGTGCACTTTTATCTTCAACGCTATACCAGCGATGTTTTATTTTTGTAACGGGCCCTTTATTGTGCCTACGACTCCCCAATTCATCACCAGCTTTTTTGTCTTCTTCTTCCACAACTTCTGATTTCTGATGATATATTTCCAAGCATGACAGTAGCCTGTCATGCTTGGAAAATTTGTTTGCAATCAGGCTCTATAGTTGTCGAGCGGCTATTCGCGCAGTTCATTTAATGGCACTCATAGTGATGCTACGTTTCAAGCAGATCATAATTGTGCGTGACAGTTCACTCTGTATTTTTGACTGTGAGCAGGATTGCCCCCCCCCCCATTACCTGATTATACCGCAAAAAAATATTCCTGCTGTATATATGTGCGTCTGCATTTGAATATTCGATTCGATATTCGACACTTGCTACTCATTTAGGTTCGTATTCGGATAAGTGGATATTCACCCACCTCTAATAAAAATGAAACACACCTGCACGCCAGCGCATAATTATCAAACCAAAGACAATGACCCAAGTGCTACGCGGGTGCATCGACCTCAGTCGATTCATCAACGTCGTCTGTCGTCGCAAAGCTCGGGATTACAGAATAGGTTAAAACCAGCAATTCATCAACGCATACCCAAATATATATACATGAAAGCTTTCCATTCTGCCCACTAGGAATGCTATGAGCGAGGCCGCCAGTCAAACTCGTCATCTCATGACCAACTCATCACAGTTCAACTCATCAATTCAGCAGTTTAGGCCTATCTTCCTATACCTCTTCTGGCGCCACTGAGAAGCTTGTGCGATACACTTAGCTCTTTATGTTCACTACCCTGATCACAAGGAACCTACCATGATGCCGTGAAGTTTTTTTTTTTTGTATTCTACAGGCGCTATTCGCTGAACCCTAGAGGGATTCCTAGAGTTCTAACGCGACATCGGGACATACGAAAGCTTTAAGCTAACGAAGTGACCGATGTAATGTAATCACTTGCTGCATGAAATACCTTGCTTTCCTATTGCAACATCTCAATGAACATATCGCCGTGTATGTTATCATTTTACATTTTGTAGCAGCAACTTGATGTGGGCGAGTTGTTTCATGTTGAGCAAAACTTGAAGCAGCGCGAAGGAGATGAAGACAACAATCGAGAACACACACAACAGGACGATCGCTCGCTGTACATGGAAGATTTATTGAAAGATCACACAGCTTGTATACCATGTCAGAAAACACCGATAACCAAAAGGGTTAACGCATGCGTACTGCCTACAAGTATACGTGCTTATAAAAAATTTAAAAAATTTTAGGCAAGCACCTATACTTGTAGGTAATACACATGCGTTTCAACATTTTGGCTGCTGGTGTTCTTGGCGTGTTATAAAAGCTGCGTGATCTTTCAATAAATTTTCCAGTTGGCAGTGCAGCGCTCGTCCTGTTGTGTGTGTTTTCGATTGTTGTCTTCATCTCCTACGCGCTGCTTCAAGTTTTACTCATTTTATCTGGCTCGCTTGAAACTAATTAGCATTTTTTACGGTGTAGCAAAACCGATGTGACACATTCCTGGTTTATAAATATTGTAGCCTTCTGCAACTGCCCCAACGGAGAGGTGCCCTAAGTATTAATTCTTCTGGCGGTTTTAATGGTAAAAAATGTGAGTCTCGAAAATACATGTTAACCTCTGCCATCCCAGTGTGCTTAGGAGACGAAAAATGTATCCACAGGCCATTGCGTGCCCAATGTAATCCTAGATTTGTAACGGCATAATGACTTTTCCCGCAAACTCATATGTTACGTATCTCTGATCGCCTAGGTAGCAATTCATGCTCACAATCGTTCACTAGATTTTCACATTATCAGAGCAGCGATGCCTCCTTCAACTATCATAGAGACTGATACAACGCATTACAAGCAGTGCGCATTTATGCATTTTGTATTCGCGACCTGCACATATGCTAGCATAGCCATCACTGCGCCATTGCGGCTGGTTATTGGCAGTGTCGGTAAAGCTTGCAGCAGCATCATGTAGTCCTTTCAGACAGACCTAAAGAGAGCGGTTTTAACGAATGTGAGCATTACGCCTCACAATGCCAAGCGTATGCACAACCTCACGAATGGAGGACAACACTCAACGGCTGGTGAGCCAAGAGGCTTCAGGAAAGGTATATGGTATTCGGGTAGAGGAGCAAAAGTTAACATCATTTTCTGTGAGTGGCCGCCACAAAAGAATTCTCTCTTTCATTTTACATTCACTTGCATGCGTCGACAAAAGAAAGAAAAATATATACACAGCCTAATTAGTATGAGAATCTAATTCGCACCCATTTGGGGACCCTTGTATAGTTTCTACAGGAATGCATCCGCTGAAAATAAATATGCAAAGAGGAATAGGATTTCAGATGAAGGCTGGCATATTGCGTTCAGCACATTTCGAAAAAATGACAAATGACGATGAGTATACAAACGCAATGTTGGTTAAAAATTTGGTGCGTAAGTGTATACTTTGCCAATGTAATTGAATGTTGGTAAAAAATTCCCGCCAATAAGCCTCATGTTTAGGACAGATACAACCATATTTGCACTGCACAATTCTGCCATCTGGTACCAAGTTCTTGCACTCGTTCCTCGATCAAGAATTTCCTCACGGCTTGGCAACAAAAAATTTTTCTTGTGGCACACTGAGTACTATCAGTGGAAAATCACTGGCGCTATTTGATACAGGTGATCATGAAAACTTTGTCTGCATTTGATAGTCACAGTTTTTTCTCTACCCATCTATGTGGTATTGTTTTTGATCTATTAAGAGTGGTCCCTGTCTTCTTATGTACAGATAGTGTCTGGATAGAATTCGTTACCTTGAAAACAGCTTTGGATGATATACTTTAGTGTTGAATAAATTGGTTTTATAGGTTAATGCTAGCTTGTGGCGTGAGCGGAAAAGCGGACGTGTAGATTTCCGCATGTTTTCAGGAAAGCAGGCAGGGACGCCTCAGCTTTTATGGCAGGTGTCCATTATACTAACCAGCATGAGATGGCGCCAGCACGTGTGCCTTGGAGATATCAACGGCACAGCTATGTCGAGTCTTCGTGAATGCTGCTGGCCCTGCAACTACACTAACTAACCTTCCCTGAAGTTATCATCTTTTACTGTTTTCAATTGCACACGAGCGTACCTAAATAAAAGCAGCATTTGTCGTGTAGTAACGCCCTGAGAAAACGACCCACAATCTTAATTATTCAGGCCCATTCAGAAAATTTTTATATTTTGTTAGATCACCGGTATGTAAATTCTTCGTTCTGGAGCAATGGTATATGCGGATTGTCTAAACCGCAGCAGCACAATAGGTGATTCCATGTAGGAAATTTCTAGAGAACGCTGTCAAAAAAAGTGAACGTCTTTTCGTGACACATCGAAATCGTAATAAAGATACGGCACTGTAGTAAACACCTCTTAATGGCTTCAACGATCTTATTCCCCAGATAGAGTTCTCATGAGCCTCTCTCAACCATGGTGGTCACATTGCTAATAAGGGAGACGCGTGAACCGCCACTGTAACTAGAGTTTTGTGCCCGTTGAAAAAGCTTCAGGTGTCTGAAAATTGTCCGCAGTAATAACCAACCCTATCTGTCATACCTTTGGTGTTACGCTGGACTCCATCAACCTGTAGCGCTGCCACACTATTAAAAAGGTAGAACGTTAAGAGGGAACTTTATTTTCTCACACGCTATTGCAGCCAGCGAGTGCGGTAGACCCGTCGTCATCTCTGAGCCCCCAAGGGTCCGAGTAAACGCGGTGCCAGAAGATGCGGACCACGGCGTGTGGCCCTGGGTGGCCGCGCTGCACTTGAACGCGCCGTCGCCGACGCAAAGCCATTTCTGCGACGGTGTCCTCATCGGTGACAACCACGTATTGACGGCCGCGCACTGCATAGAGTAAGAAAGTTCAAGAATGGACGTCTTTTGGGGCCATCATTTTCATCATAGCAGTCGTCCTCATCTTTCCACTTTATGTCCGTTGCAGTCCTAGCAAAGTTTCTTTATATGGAGAATTTGGCAGCGTTTTTCCACCCTTTTCCTAAACGATACAAAGGTGATGCAATAAGCAGCACGTGCTACGCTGAGAAAGCGCACTTGTGCTCGAAGCTAGAAACAGCCCTGGGTTGAGATAAATGTGCCCTGGGAAACTATAGAATTTATTAGTTTGCCCCCATTGATTGGTACAAGTTCACATAATTAAGCTTGAACTAGTCTTGGCACAGAGCGAAGTGTTCGATGTGTTGGTACAACACGCAGAAGAAAAATGCAGGCCTACACTCTTATGTGTCGGAGTCAAAGCTGCTGGCTGCATTTTTCCGAGTAAATATTACGGTACCACCACTTGGTGCCTCATGACGTTGCAAAGTGTGCCCCGATTCGATGGCCGTGAATGAAATTTAAAAAATCATGACCCGTTCCACTTTTTGAAGGTGGATGGCCAGCGAAGCTGTTTAGCATATACGACAGAGAGGTGACGCAGAATTTTGAATATAGGCACGGACTCATTTACCTTGATTGCTATATACACTCGCGTGCACCACGAGACCGCCATCCCGAGGAGCCGGAGGACTCTAGAAACGCGTGATGTTTCGACCGGACCGCCACCACGGGAATGCGGAAGGAGAGCAGATACGGAAGCGCTTGGAACGCCGACCAAGAGAGGGCAGTGCGAACGTAGGCTCTGCCGACACGGGTTAAAGTGTAGTATCTGTTCTTATAAGCTAAATATGTGATACGGGTTGTATTGGGACCTAAGCTAATAAACTTATTGTCCAAGTTGGCGGAATGCTTGAAGCCTGCTTCACATCCGTCGCGGGTCGGCCCAGTATTGCATTATCTTCGAGATCGGGCGACGTTTTTTATTTGCGGACACTCATCGGCTGGAAACTAGCCATATACAGCTTCGCTGTAAAAACGTGTGAAGTTGTTACCTCTAATGTACAGAAGTAATATACAAAATGATATACGGCGGTCGAAATACGGCTTGTACTGAACTGGATGTAAGAAAAAGAAATCTAGATTTGAATAACAAATTCTCTACTTATTTTCTTTTAGTGCTTCGTCAGTGTTCTATGCGCCACTCCACCTACGTTATGACTGCACAATCGTGAGTGTTAGATATTAAATAAACAGCACAGTAGACCGGCATCAATTGTTGCATTGTGCCAGCGACGCGTGATGACGCGTCACAGTGTCGTGTGATCGGTGACAAATGCGCACAGAGTAAATGATTATTTACGCGTTTAAACAGGCGGGTACTCTCATTTACCCTTGTTCACCTAATCTATGCAATGCCTTTCACTCCTTCCGCCTTGCAATCAAAGGTGTGCGTCCTGACTGCGGAGAACGCAGGGAGCAACTTTTTGCCAACTTCCGCAGACGATATATATATATATATATATATATATATATATATATATATATATATATATATATATATATATGTATATATATATATATATATTGCTACGGCGTGAGCCGGGCGAGGAGAAGAGGAAGAAGACGTGAGCTGGTGCAGCCTCAGGACGCCATCTTGACTTTACCATCAATCTCGTCCCTTGAATAAAGCCGGTTTAACATTAACCGTAACAGTTTTGTGGTGGAGGTACGGGGTACTTCGACCAAGACTACGGAGCTGCTGCAGCAAGTGCCACGCCGGAGCCGACGCCTCGCTCGACTGCCTCCAACACCACTTGAGATCCCGATGTCCCACAGCAGCGACCAACAGCCTTCTCTGGCTGCTCCAGTGCGAACAACCGGCGCCTGCATGCATCAGATGGAGCCCCGCCCTCTTGGAAAATTCGGCAAGGATGTGGAGGAATGGCTCACCCACTACAAGCGTGTGAGCAAGTAGAACGGCTGGAACTCCACGACTCAGCTCGACAATGTACATACGTTCACAACGTGCGACAGGTTCGTTACTCACCTCACAGAGTGCTTTGGCGATTCCACCATGAAAAGAAAGCGGGCTGAGCAGACATTGCTTCAGCGCGCTCAAGTCCCAGGTGAGACCTGTACTACGTACATAGAGACGATCCTGAAGCTTTGCAAGACTGTCAATCCTCGAATGTCCGAAGAGGACAAGGTTTGACGCCTTCTCAAAGGCATAGCCGAGGATGTTTACAATTATTTAATCGGGCAGGAGAGTCTCGCCTCGGTAGCCGACCTCATCAAGCATTGCCGCACATTTGAGGCCTTGAAGCTGCGCCATATCACGCCGAAGTTTGGCAGGCTAGCAAATGTCACAACAGTGGCAAGCGTTGACGAAAACGACAACTACAGCTTTCAATTTGACCTTGCGGCAACTATAAGGCAAATTGTCCGCGAAGAACTTGAACGACACATCAAAGGGGAGGATGCCGAACAGCTTGGTTGCGCTTCCAACCAACCTTAAGAACATGCATCTGCTGTGTCAGCATTGTCTGCCATGCCAGGCGTTGGAGACTGTCGAGTCGATGAGCTGCGACAGCACCGACGTACCTTTCCCGACGACATGACGCACGATCAACGAACTCGTCGAGCTACCACAACGAATCGGAATTCGGAAGATCGCGTTTATTATTCGCAGCGTCCCAGCGTTGACTCCGAGGCATACAACGTCGGTCGCGCATCACCTGTATGTTACAGCTGTGGCGCCTCAGGACACATTGCCCGTTTTTGTCGCCGGCGGCGACAGACAACAACATATGGCCCACCACCAACATGGCCTAATTTTGGACGTGATAGTTACGACGACCGTTGGCCGATAGACCCTGCAAACACCACAGGCGTGCCACCTCGGAATACCTTCCGTCAGTACAGTAGAAGGAGTGGCTCGCCAGCTTCAGACCGCAGCCTGACGCCCCCAACCAGTTGCCAACGCCGTTCACCGTCACCACGGCGACGTGCTACGTCTCCACCGCCGTTGGGGAACTAGCCGGCGCGGCCGATGGAGGTAAGGTCGCCGGACAGTCTGCGTCTCTGCGAAATACTCCTCTGCCTATTATGATGGTGAAGAACAAAGTGCGTGTGTTAATTGATAGTATACCTGCAACAGCATTAGTGGATACTGGTGCTACCCTTTCCGTCATGAGTGTGACTTTCAAAGAGAGGCTGGGTCGGAAAGTTATGTTCCCGTGGTATGATGGTGTGACGTTTCGTGGTGTCAGTGGAGTGCCTAGTTCCCCTTGATATTTGTGTTGTAAGTGTTTTATTCGGAGGAGAAGATCTTAAAACAGAATTTCTCGTACTACCGCGATGCACTCATGATGTTATTCTCGGGATTGACTTTCTTCAGTATTGTGGTGCATCCGTTAACTGTGGCACAGGCGAAATTACTTTGAATAGCTCGCTTCTCGCCACCCTTGCCGATACATCCTTACCAGTGAAATCTATTGTGTTGTTTCGAACGATTTGCTGCTGCCGCCTTGGTTGCTGTTACGTATCCCTGTCAATTTCGCTGCTTCCGATCTTTCATCGTTTGACGCGCAAGTCCAGCCACTTACGTCGAGCTGTGCAAAGAAAGATGTACTTGTACCACGCTCTGTCGTGAGAGTAGTGAATGGCGCCTCAAATTTGTGGGCTTTCAATTGTTCTTGCGTCCCTGCCGTTCTCCCGCGTGATATGAAGCTTGCGGAATTTGACGAGATTACTTACAGCTCCATTACAGTTCTAAGCGAGGAGGAGCAGTCTCATACTAGCGATCCCCAACGAAGTATTTCTGAAGAGCAGATCCTACGAATGATTAACAAGGCACTGCCCTCACATGAGCGCCGCGCTCTCGCACAAGTTTTGTGGGCACATCTTTCTGTGTTCGATTTCACACAAGGCGACAAGCAGGCTTCACTCCCGCGTTCTCGTGCTCGCCACAGAAGTGACAGCGGATCTGCGCACCTCATTCGGCAAAAGCCTTAGCGCGTTTCTTCAACACAGAGGACAGTTATTGCTGAACAGGTCAAAGACATGCTGCGGAATAGTGTTGTTCAAGAGTCTTCTAGTCCGGGGGCAGCACCAGTAATCTTAATAAAGAAGAAGGATGGATCGTGGTGGTTTTGCGTTTACAGGAAACTGAATGCGGTCACCAAAAAGGATGTGTATCCACTTCCTAGAATTGATGATGTCGTCGATTGTCTACATTCCACTGCCTACTTTTCATCACTGGATTTGCGATCAGGGTATCGGCAGATACCCATGCACCCAGTCGAGTAGGAGAAAACGGCCTTAGTGACACCAGACGGTCTTTATGAATTTAACGTTCTGCTGTTCGGCCTTTGTAACGTGCCAGCAACATTCGAACGATTCATGGATACTATCCTCCGAGGACTTAAATGGGAAATTTGTTTGTGCTACCTCGATGATGTGATTTTGGGCAGCACCTTGAGTGAAATAACAGCCGTCCCAATCTTGTTCTGGATTGTGTCAAACAAGCCGGCTTGATCCTAAATTCCAAGAAATGTCGTTTCGGAGAAACCGGGACGTTAGTACTTGGGCATCTGGTCGACAAAAACGGTGTGAGGCCAGATCCACGGAAGATTGAGGCAGTCAGCTCCTCCGAAGCACCGAAGTCAGTGCGGGAGTTGAGGAGTTTCTTGGGCCTGTGCTCGTACTTTCGTCGCTTCGTTCGAAGATTCGCCGACGTGGTGTAACCCCTAACATGTCTTCTCCAAAAAGCCGTCCCTTTCACCTGGACATCGGCTTGCAACGACGCGTTCCGTCAGCTAAAATTTCTACTAACGTGAGGGCCCATATTGCGTCACTTCGATGCATCCGCACCTACGGAAGTGCACGCTGATGCCAGTGGCATCGGCATCGGTGCCGTATTTGAGCAACGTCATCAAGGAGCTGAACACGTTGTGGCTTATACTAGTCGCTATTTGACTAAGGCGGAACGCAATTACACTGTGACCTAGCAAGAATGCTTGGCAGCTGTTATATATATATATATATATATATATATATATATATATATATATATATATATATATATATATATGTGTGTGTGTGTGTGTGTGTGTGTGTGTGCGTGTGTGCGTATTGTGACGTCACAGTAAGGGCCGACCTCATTACGATGATGCCACCACCCACATGATGAAGCAGAAGGGCACACACATGATGATGATAATATACAGATGATGAAAAGGTGCACAATAAATGCTCACATTGATTTTCCCTGCGCAAGAGCGGCCATCCTGGCCTCAGCCTAAAGTTACGGGGAAAGCACGTGAAGGGCTTCATACGAGAAACGTGGACTACTTCGGTAGAGAGGCAACGGCCGTCAGGTGAGGGAACAACAGGGGCCACACGATAATTAACGGGAGAAGTCATTTCCAGCACTGTGTATGGGCCAATAAAGCGGGATTGATACTTCTCACAAAACCCAGGACCGTGAACTGCTGTCCATAGCAACACTTCATCGCCGGGCTGGTAGGAAACTACGCGATTAAATGCGTCATAATGATCCTTGCGGTCCTCTTGTCTGTCTTCGGTGTTGAAGCGGGCACGCTGGCGACAGTCGTCAAGGCGGGAAACATATTCTTTGCAGGAAGATGGAGGTGTACCGACAGGGGCAGAAAAGAAAGGAGCGTCCAGAAAGGAACTGAGCGAACGGGCATAAACAAGGTAGAATGGCGAGTAACCGGTTGTGCGTTGGACGGCGGTGTTATACGCGAAGGTAACGAATGGCAAAATTGCGTCCCAATTTCTGTGATCTGGTTGAATATAGGCTGCTATCATGTCAGAGAGCGTGCGATGAAACGGCTCAGTCAGGCCGTTGTTCTGAGGATGGTAACCTGAAGTAGTCTTGTTAGTTGTACCAGAGGCTTTGAGCACTTCGCCTACCAGTTCTGAAAGAAATGTCTTTCCCCGCTCGCTCAGAAGGACGCGAGGGGCGCCGTGACGTAGGTATAGGGCTTGAAGAATGAAGGTAGCGACGTACGAAGCAAATGCAGAATTGACACAAGCCGTTTTGGCATAGCGCATGAGGTGGTCGACAGCTGTAACTGTCCATTGACTACCGGCTGGAGTCATCGGAAGCGGCTTATAGAGATCAATGCCAACAATCTTGAACGGTTCCGCAGAACACGAGACCGGTAGTAGCTGCCCTGCAGGAGCTGACGTTGGCCGCTTTCGAGGCTGATAAATGCGCAGGAAGAGACGTATGTTGCCACACTGGTAGACAGGCGAGACCAGTAGGAGTGACTTCTTATGCGGTCGTAAGTTTTCAGGATGCCAATGTGGCCAGCCGTCAAATCGTCATGAGAGGCCTGAACGACACGAGCACGAAGGCAGCGAGGCAGTACGGGCACACAGCGTTGCCCGTTGTGATGATGGATATGGCGGTACAGCACGGAGTTTCGTAGCTTGGGGCGCTATAACGTAAAACTATTTCAATATGTTTTTAGTCCAATTTCCTGACGTCAAACTTGTGTAACCGCCGACGCAAGCATCGGGCGGTCACCCACAGGGTTGTCTCAACAGATCAATCAAGCGCTCTCCTCGTTCATAGGAGGTCACTTTTGTTTGCTTGAAAAATGAATAACATTGCCTACACTGAACGGCTTGTCTTATCTAATTGGCTCAGGCGAGGCGAGGAGCACGCTCAAGCGGAGAGGGATTCGATGGGGCCAAGCCGCTGTACCGAAAATCGATAACCGGATGAAGAGGGTGGTGCCTGCGTCTGCGATTGGTCCGCTTTCCCTTACATAGCTTGCGGTGGCTCGTCGACAATCGCGGCAGCATCCAACGGAACCTTAAGAATGACGCTAAAACGAATCTTCGGCAAAGAAGAGTTAGCAGAATGACGTTGTAAACGTGCCAAAAGTGCTCAAACAAGTTACACGGCTACGCAAAAAGTTTTATTACACGCAAACAAGCCCATGCCCTCTGGCAAATGCGAGTAGCCAGTGCCAGAGCGATCGGCGGCAGCCATCTTTTATTCCTTTCGGAACGGCGAAGCCTGCGGCTATTCTGAAGAAAATTCACTTTTGTTCGGCAATTTAATGCATCTTTAACGCGTACACGTCACTTTGACGCGGTTAGCTTTTGAGGTTTTGTGACGTCGCGTGACAGGCAGCTGAAGTGGGTGCAGCCCGACAACTCTTGACCAATAGCTGAGGGCTAATGGCGAAAAGGCGTCGTATCAAAAATACCTATTTTTCTTTTGCTCGGTCAAATCATGCATAATCAGTGTGTCACGTCATATCAGATGGGGAGCTATCGTGATTTTCGTGACGTCATGTGACAGACAGGTGAAGTGGAGGTGGTCCAAAAAAGTTTTTGGCCAATCGCGGAGCGCTGATTGCAGAATTGGAATAGTTTTACGTTATAGCGCCCTTAAATTGTGTCAGCTGTCGACGGAGCCTGGCGCAAGGCGGGCGCAAAGCTCCAGGAAGGCGGTCTTTAAAATATCGACAGTACGAATGGGCGACTTGTTGAGACGAAAATGATTCATGGTCTTCCGAAGTGAGATGGTCAAGAGGGGCGAAGGACAAAGTCGCCGTAGGAGCGACGTCAGGGATTGCGTCCATGGAGGTGGTTGCGGCGTCATTAATGAGTGCGGCTGAGAAAGAGCGTCTGCGTCTTGGTGCTTTTTACCAGACTTGTAAATGACCCCAAAGTCATATTCTTGCAGACGAAAAATCCAGCGACCCAGACGTCCTGACAAGTTCTTGAGCGTGGAAAGCCCACATAAGGCGTGGTGGTCCGTGACGATGGTCAAATGGCGGATGCGGAGATAAGGGCTAAACTTCTGGATGGACCAAACAACAGCTAGGCATTCCTGCTCGGTGATGGTATAGTTCTTCTCGGCAGGCGTGTGTACGCGGCTTGCATATTGAATGACTCTCTGACGCAAAGAGGTGTCCCCCTGGAGGAAAACAGCACGAATTCCATGGCCGCTAGCGTCCATGCGCAAGATTGTGGGTACAGTCTCATCAAAATGACACAGGACAGGTTCAGATGTGAGGGCGCCCTTCAGCTGATCAAAGGCAGGTTGACATTTTGGTGACCACACGAAGGGAGCACCAGAACGAAGTAGGTTGCGTAAAGGAGCAGCTATAAAGGCGAAGCCGCGCATAAATCGGCGAAAATAGGAAGCGATGCCAAGGAAACTGCGCAGTTCTTTGGTTTTTTCTGGTCAAGGAAAGCAAAGCACCACCGAACTTTTGTCAGGATCAGGTCAAATGCCATCCTTGCTCACAATTGACCTAACAGCTTGATCGTCTTGCTTGCAAAACGGTCCTTCTTTATGTTGAGCTGAAGAGCAGCGCTAGCGAGGCATGTGAGAAGCTCCTCCTGATGTTAAAGAAGAGTTGACTGTTGGGCTAGGTACAGGTGCTGCGTGAATGTCGATGAGAAAAAAACGATATCGTCTATATAGCACAAGCATGTTTTCCACTTGAGCCCGCGCGGAACAGTGTCAATAATGCGTTCAGATGTTCCAGCAGCCTTGCAGAGGCCGAAGGGCATGACGTTGAACTCGTAAAGACCATCTGGGGTTGCTAACGCTGTCTTTGTCGCCTTCGTGCATTGGAATTTGCCAGTAACCTGAACGCAGATCCAGGCTGGAGAAGTACTCGGTACCTCGCAGTGAATCGAGGACATCGTCAGTGAGACGCACAGGGTATATATCCTTGCGAGTCATCTTGTTGATCGCTCGGTAATCGACGCAAAATCGTACGGAGCCATCTTTCTTTCGGACCAAAACCATGGGCGACGACCATGGGCTAGCAGTGGGGCGGATTATCTAACATTGCAACATGTCGGTGACGTTTTCCTCAATAATCTTGCGCTCGCCTAAAGACACCCGATAACGCCGGCGACGTGCGATGGATCTGCCGTCAGTCTGAATGCGATGCGTTGTGACGGAAGTCTGACCCAATGTCGAAGGATGGGCGTCGAATGAAGTTTCATGCCTCTTCAACAAACTAAGTAACTGTTGTGTCTGCGAAGGGGCCAAGTCGGGGCTGATTACGGCTGCAAGAGCAGAGGTAGAGGGACAATGTCCAGCACAGGTCATTTCCGGGAGAGCCGCCTTGAGGGGAGCGACACAGAGAGGCTAGGAATCAACAACGCAAGCCAAAGCGGCGCGAAGCGCAGATCCATTGTCAAATCTAACTAGGCCTGTTACAATGGCTATCTCTTTCTTGTCACAACGCGCAGAATATAATACAAACGCAGCTCCATGGTCGATGATGTCGGACGTGATGGTCAGAATTTGCTGACAGCCTGGAGGTAGCACGCAATCTTCTGCAGCGAGCAGACGAAGTGGCTTGTACTTTTCAACGCCAAGCGAATACTCAGTGTACGACACGTTGCTCAAAACATATAGCAGCAGAAGCAGAGGCAAAGAAATACCATCCTAAAATGAGCTGGCGGGAGCATGGCGACAGCACAGCAAACTGTATGTGTTGGATAATTCCGTCGGTCATTACACGCACAGTACAAGACGCGGAATGGCGGATAGAGTCCCCTTGAGCTGCAACCAGCAGTGGTCCACCGTAAGGCATTGCAACTTTCCTGAGACGCTTACACAAACAGCATGCATAACAGATAAAGCGGCACCAGTGTCCACCAAACCTTCAACTTGCATAGCCTCGATGAACACAGTCATCATATCACAAGGGCGCGCTGGAGGAATTGTAGTCCTGTCGGTAAATGCAGTTTTTCCTCCAAAAACTGCCTTACTTCTCTTTCCGGGTGACGGTCAGAGGTGCAGTAAAACACGTTGTGGGGCTAGTTAGTGCATAGCTTTCAATAGGTGAAGCGCCAATAGTGACGGCACACAAGAAGAAATACAGACAGGACAAGGCGCTTCCTGTCTGTATTTCTTCTTGTGTGCCGTCACTATTGGCGCTTCACCTATTGAAAGGTCAGAGCTGAACGTGGCAGGCCGGAGCGGTGACGAGGAGCGGCGGAAGGGCGAAGGTGAGCGGCGTCTGGTGCTGCGGTAACCATTCGATGTCTCGGTTGTTGAGGGCGGAGATGTCGAACGGCACGGAGGGGACGCGTAACACCGGTTTTGAAAAGTGGTCCCACACTTTCGCGTTCAGTCATGTCGTACCCGCGACGCTCATCTTGTTGGCGCTTGCGGGAAAGACGTAATATGTGGCCGTGATAACCACAGTAATAGCATATAGGACGAGATGGTCGGGTAGTAGGGGCCGCTTGATACGCTGGGAGAGAGCGCGCTCAGATGGTATGATGAAGGCTCAAGTGGTATTGAGGGGACATTGGCCGCAGGAGCGACACCAACCTGCGCGTATGTGGGTAGAGACGACGTTGAACGGACGCCATTTGGAGGCGCGGTAGCAACTTGGGCGTATGTTGGTAAGGGGCAAGGAGCAGGAGTATCAACATGCGTCGAGCAAGTCATACACGCGAGCTCCTTCTTGAACACGAGCTACTCCCCCACACGATGATTGGCTTCCGTAGGCGCCTGTCCACACAGGACATTATGCTTCAGATTTCGGAAGAGGCCCTCCATCCCCGAAATACCAAACGCACGCGAGCAATACTACTTTTGGACCTAACCAAAGCCTTTGAAAACGTCAACCAATCCGTCATCCTAGAAGCGTGCTGGGTACTAGCAACAAGCCCTCGCACCTTCAAATACATTTCAGCCTTCCTAAGACACCGCACAGCAGAAATCAGCTTCGGGTCTTTTTTCTCCCCAACGTTGGCACTCGGCAGCAGAGGCACCTCGCAAGGGTCAGTCCTCTCGCCGCTGCTCTTCAACATAACACTCCTTCCCATGGCCAAGGCGTTAAACGTAGTACCTAATCTCTCGCACTCATTCCATGCCGAGGACATTACACTGTGGACAACGAGCAATGACTCCACTAGCCTCCGCCTCACAAATCCCTCACTAAATTAGTGGAGGTGACGTGGCGCCAGCTACAATCTCGCAATTTTCTCTCACACGTCCCGCAACGCTGCACCATAAGGCTGAGCAGGAAGGACCAACGGAGATAAAAAGAAAAGTGCTTGTAGTTTCTCGCGGCTAATTGCCCGAATCGTTACACACAGGTCAGGGTCCGCCGTAGGACAGTGTTCGCAGTCCGGCTGCACGCGTACGGGCTCAAGCTCGTCGAGGTGCTGGCACGTCAAGACGATGTCAGCGACTGTAGGCGGCTTCCTCACGGCTAGCGCGTTGAAGGCCACAGCACCTATGCTTTTAAGAACATGACGTACCCTCTCCGATTCAGTCATAGCATCACTGACACGACGACAGAGTGCAAGCACATCCTCGATGTATGATGTGTAGGACTCAGCGGAGTGTTGTTTGCCGGCATCAAGCGCTTTCTTCGCAAGGGCGGAGCGAACCACCGGCGTTTTCAAATACGTGTCGAAACTCCCGCTTGAAGATGGTTCAATCGGAGAAATCGTTCTGTTGGTTGAAAAACCAAGTCTTTTGCCACGCCCGTCAGATAGAACGAGACATGGCGGAGCATGAGTATATATATATATATATATATATATATATATATATATATATATATATATATATATATATATATAGCTAAAGATAAGAATCTATCTGGGCGCCTTTAACTGGAGTCATTGAGCATTCAAACCTCTCCGCCCGCCCTTAATCCCGACGACGGCAATCTTCCGCCCGAGTATGCGAGATGTCTTAATCGTGTTGTGCATCCTACAGAACAACCGCGCCCGGCGCCGATTTTCACTCATTGTCCTGACCCCTTCATTTACACACACACACTCATATATATATATATATATATATATATATATATATATATATATATATATATATATATATATATATATATATATATATATATATATATATATATATATATATATATATAACATGATTCGTGGCTAATTTCCCTGATGCTTTCCATGGCGTTACAATAACCTCCACGTGGTACAAATTTCGGGAGTCTCCCACTACGGCGTGCCTCATAACTAGATCATGGTTATGGTGCGTTAAACCCCATAATTTAGTTATTTTTGGCTGCCTTTATGCAGTCATGATTAACAAAATCGACCCCCTCACTTTCCCTCCTCCTTTCATCTTATATATCCGTGTGTGACAATCTTTCGTACTGTGAGATGATGATGATTCTTTCATTTTTATTTCGCGGGAAAACCTCGATTCTTGTTGAGCGGCCATATTCAAGCACAGAGCACACGAGTAAGTCGGACGCATGTTCAGCGGGAAACGCGTTGCTTAATGTAAACTTCTCGCACTCGAGAATACTTATGTCGCGCATGCCGATGAAGCAATGCTGACTACGGTATTATAACGACGGCGGCATGGTGACATCATGGCAACAATGAGATGATAAAGCGGACCAGACAACGACGAATTGACAGCTGTCAAACTAACACAAGGGCATCAAGAAGACGGCTGACATCAAATGCAGGCGGGTGGATGCATAACGACGAGCAAATGACCACGATGGCATGATAACGAGGGCGTGATGACCACGTTACGACGACATCTGTATCATTACGATGGTGAAAGGCCGATGGCATGATGGCGAATTAGACACCAAATGAGGATAGCATTGACGTGAGGACAGCGGCGTCATGAGGACGGCGAAGTAAAGAAAGCAGAGCTATGAAGACACCATGGCAACAATGATATAACCAAATTAAATCAAAGGTAATAAAGATACTACGTCGAATTGACGGGGCTACATGTGGACGACGGCATATGTGTGTTGAAGCTTACCTCCAGGCTTACGTGCATCACCTGCACCGCACGAGGCCGCCTCGGCTGACACTGAATCCCGTGCTTGTTTCCATGATAATAGGCACTGTCAAATTGGGCAAGATGGCGGCCAACAGGACGATACCACCAGTCAGTGCCCTAAAAGCTGTGGGGAGAGGCAAAGAAAGCTTAGTTCTGCTAATAGTAAAGTCCATCATGGAAAATAGTGTCACCGCTAACAATATTGCGAGAAATAACATCGCTCACGTGATGGTTTTCGCAGGATAGCATTGTTATTTTTAACTTCTTTAGAAACTAAATGCATGTCTAGGTGATACTGTCGAGTTAATATTCCAATGGCATTTCTCTTGCAGCTCCAAGCTTTCGAGCGAAGTCCGTGTCCATCTCGGTTCCCATTTCACAAACCTCAGGCTTCCCGGAGAGCAGGTCATCGAGGCAGAGGAGATATGCATCCACAAGCGCTTCCGCAGTGGACAGGAAATGGTGCACGCTGAAAATGTTTCTATGAAACTATCAGATAAGTCCGCATGAGCACCGAGCAAGTGCATCAGATATTTCTTTCTTTTTCTTAGTCAAATTGTACAAATATCAGGGACCTGTGTGAGCTGACACTACAGCTGTAGATCTTCGCATATCGCATCAACTTCGATAAAGGCATTGGTTGCACATCGTAGAAGATAACTAAAGAAATAGGAGAGATTAGGACGGTGCTCGATGCAGCCTTGTGCCCTTCTCTCCCCGTATTCAAATGAATTTTGCAGGTGACACTTCTGTCCCCCGTGCAGCAAGAACGACAATTAAGCAAGAGTTTAGTTGGATCGGAAAGCTTGGAATAGCAGCCAGATTGCAGAGAAACTGAATGAAACTAATGTAGGAACAGCGTTGACACAGTTTCCAGTTACGCGGAACAAGAACACTAAATGTTATTTCAATTGTTCTCATTAACGACAGTAAATTTGTCAATGATCTCAAATTGACGCAACCTTACTACACGACAGACTTGAAAAGAACCGAACATTATTTATTTCTGTGCTGCCTTTCTGAGGAGCATCCTTGGTTCATCTTCAATGCCACAAGCATAAATTCCTGCGCATTTCAAGCATAATTGATTGAAGTGTACGTACGACAAACGCCCGACAGACGGTAGCCACTTACGTTGATCAATGACGCAAGCAACATTTTGTGTTAACTATACAAGGGTGTTATTCGGAAATGAACATTCGAAAATTCATTCGAAAATATCAAGTATGCCTCGTATGTCTGTTCTGTTACAATTAATTCTTTTCAAAAACACCCCCACTTAGCACCTATTAAGTATACTTGTCTCGGACACAATCGTGTATTAACACCACATGCTATCAATAAAATTCACTGCACTTCACTTTCGGAACCAGGATACTTGTCGTTTGAGCTCCTGCGCTTTGCAAGCAGTTAACGCAGCTTAAATCGTGGATCCTGGACCAGGAAAATGTGCCACCAAATGCCAAGGCATTTATCTCGTACTTAGAATCTTCACATGAACCTTCACGCCAACATTCGGGAGTTTGAGGGCCGTGGTCAAAATGCTGCTACATGGGCTTGACAAGGACCATGGCGCGGTAAAGATGGCAAGAATTGGCAAACACAGGTATGAAAATATACATTTAACGCTAACAAAATGAGAAATCATGTAATTAAGCAAACAATAATATAAAATATATTGTGAGTACAGATCCAATGAATATACAGTTACAGTGCATGGTGTCTCAAATTAAAGGCAGGCAATGAATACACTATATCGCAATAAAAGCCACATCAGCATTGAGGATAGAGTAGATAAAAATACACACGAGATATATGTCATCGCATGCTATACATAAAGAATTGCAAAGCATTAGTTCAGAAATGGCATAAGAACGGTAAAGCGTCATAAACAAGATAGTACAGCAAATGGACTATTATGTACAACAAACGTACACAAAAGCGATGAAGTGCCGTGATCAATATTTTCAAAGTGTTAGTTGATTTAAGCCAAACTGCAAAAGGAATCCTAGCCTTTCTTTCGCGTAATTAGTGCGCGTGCGCGGAATATCCCAAAATTGAACGACACGCGTTATACCACTAAATAACCTCTGAATTAGATTTTTTTTATATTTCAGGGCTTTATTTATAACTTACGAAATACAGTATAGAGAAAGGAGGCACGAAAAAATCTATCGTCGTGGAACCAACTTTATTTCGGCTGCATTAACACACTCGGCAACATTCACAATCACACTTATGTCCAGAAAGTAATATTCTAAAACTTAGCATACCTTCAATTACCCATTTAGCAAAGTATGCGGACATCAAGAAGTGTTTAACTAGAGACAGCTACTGCCCGCATGCAGATCCTCTAAGTCATATAAGTTAAACCACCTTTTTTAAAGAATGGCTGAGGTTGCGTGGAACACCAAGGTATGCATACAAGCAATTTCTCTTTGAGTGATTGACACATAACGCAACTTTTGTGTATTTCACTGAATGTTGCAGTATGACATCGCTGTGATCAAGCTGAAGGAAGCTGCTACCTTCAGTCGCACGGTACAACCCATATGCTTGCCCGAAACACATGCGGAGCTACCCGATAACACGCAGCTGTATGCAGCTGGGTGGGGAAGCGGGAAGGAATGTGAGTTGTTGATTCTTTTTTTGATATTGTGATAACAACTGTAACGTTTGATCGAATATAGAGTTTTTGCCACGCAGTTCAAGTTAAACAAAAGGGCTGGTTTAACAAAACGGCTGCATCCCTTTGCATTCTATATTTCCTGCGTAAGAAGTTGTAATAAAGTTGCGCGTGAAATTTCGGTCTCTACATCGGCAAATATTGCCTTCTCCAATGTTCTTCCTCTGCATATCGAAATAATTTCGCATGCCTCATTTATGTTCAGTAATAAAATGACCCTTCAAGTACTTTACGTCGTCATGGGGAGATATATTGTTAAAGGTTTTTATTTAGGTTATTACTATAATAATTGATGCATCTGTATATTCTGCTGATAGGAGCACGTAAAAGACTTTCAGAAGCAAAGCTGGAAATTATCGAAATATTATCCGGTAATTGGCAAACTCGAAATGTTTTTAGTCTATGGTCTTGCGCCTACAATAAATTTCGTATTGCTGTCACGCGGTTATCCTGGCGCTTTTTCTATATGCTACAACATGTCTCAAGAGTTTAAGTGACGATGTTCTAAAACATCCATTTAGTCAATAATTTTAGTACAATTTATAGCCATATATATATATATGGTCACGAGGTTAAATAGTAGACAAAGTTATATTTACAAAATATCGACACATAGAAGCCACTTCTAAGATGACAGATGAACAACAACCACAAACGAGTGTCTTGCCCATTGTCGTCTTCGTTGTCTAGCTAAGCGCTTTCTCCAGAGTGCGGGAATGGCCTCTAACATATCACTCCCGGTGGTCAGAGTGCCAAGTTGGTGCTTAAAAAAGGGAAGGTGCTTTGACGGAGACTCACGGCTTGAGAAGAAAAAGATTCACGACGTAATTAGAGGGCACCAAACATTGCAAGCTACAGTCCAAGAGGGGCGCCCTTGCATGTGACCTCAGTGAGTTGGTGCGATAGCTTGTAAAGCCTAGAGTAGTGGGAAAGAAGACACGAAGACATGACGACGGGGCTGTAAGGCATTCAAAGAAAGAGTAAAGGTCCTGGTCAGAACCGAATGGTTCTCAGGTGGTATTGTAACGCGCCTTTAAAATGCGGAGACGGCAACGCCAGCTGTGGCCAGCCGTTTGTGCCCGAGCAGAAGCGGCACGGGAACATTGTGTAGAAACGTGAGTAGCTTCTGGCACTAGTGTCTCAAAGGGCACCGTGCGGCAAATACGGGGATATTGGTATAACAAGCCTGTGAAATATTGGTTGAGGTCTTAAACTGCAAAATCTATCTGTGGGCGCATGCGGTCTGTTAGACATTGCTTAAAACCTTAATATTTTCTTGGGCAGTGGTTGGTCTGTATTATTCGACGCATGCTGAGATACCAATATCGTATATAGCGTCATCGTAGAGAAGTTGGTGTGGGTTGGAACACTCATAGAATATGTTGCTGAAATGAATCAAAAGCAAAGGAAGTCGACTCACTTCATGCACTGGTCACGAAAGTTTTCTTCCTTACACAACGGTTACTTGATTCAGTGTGCCTTTTGTCGGATCGACCGAAGTGTTTTTGATATATGCACAAAGGAATAGCTGTCAAACTTTACCATATACGTCAATGCAGGTGAAAATTGCTCCCAGGCGAAAACGCTAAAGCAGATGACTACAAGTTCTATTGCGAATCGCCGGTGCTTGGATTACTTCAACAAGACGGCGGACCCGTCCATAATGTGCGCCTACGTGAAGGATGTGCCATCTATTTTCGTAAGTCATTACTCTATTCCTATCTACACCTGCTTGGTTTGTACTCTCCTAGAAAGGTACGATGACTCGAAGGAGCATAAACTTTTTCCTGGAATTGTTACACGCACATTCGGTGAGAATTCCACACCTAACTTTACCATAGACTCTCAATAGTCTTTGGCCACATACTAACGCGATCAGTGACTATCGCTAAGACAATAACAAATTTTTAAATAGGAAGCTACAATAAATTATAAATACTGCTGGCGGAATTTTTTGCGTCTATAAAGTTCTTGCACCGCCAGGTTTCTAGAAATTACTTTGATATTTATTCTGGCTTGTTACTGTTTTCTTTAATGCGAAATAAGTGATACATCAGAATATTATCACTTAATATGTGCAGCCTTGATGAAGGTTTTTGTCGTGAGATTGAAATAATAAAAACAATATATGTTTTAATGGACCATTAGCCATTTTCAGAAATTGTCCCTTGTATATTTGCCCTTTTATTTTGCATTGTTTTAGCATTCCATTGGTTTTTTCATCATTTTCCATTCCAAGTAATAATGAACAGGTTACAGAGACTTCTTCTGTAACTAGCGACGAAGTTAGCAGGACCTTAAAAGACATGAAAAGGAGAAATGCGGTAGGAGAAGATGGCATAACTGTCGATTTATCAAAGACGGAGGAGACATGATGCTTCAAAAGCTCGCGGCCCTGTATACGAACTGTCGCACGGCTTCAAAGCACCCAGAGAACTGAAACAATACTAACGTTATACTAATTCACAAAAAGGAACACGTTAAAAGATTGAAAAATAGAGGCCTATTAGCTTACTTCCAGTATTGAATAAAATATTCACCAAGATGACTTCCAATAGAATAAGGGCACCACTAGACATTAGCCAAGCAAGAGAACAGGCTGACCTCAGGAAGGAATGTTCCACGATGGATCACATACATGTCATGAATCAGGTAATCGAGAAATCCGGTGAATACAATCAGCCTCTCTATATGGCTTTCATAGATCACGAAAAGGCATTTGATTCAGCAGAGATACCAGCAGTCATAGAGGCATAACGTAAACAAGGAGTGTAGGAGGCTTACGTAAATATCTTGGAAAATATCAACAGAGATTCCACAGATACCTTAATTCTCCACAAGGAAAGTAGAAAGATACCTATAAATAAAGGGGTCAGACAACTAGAGGCAATTATTTCAATTCAATTCACTGCATGCTTCGAAGAAGTATTCAAGCTATTAAGTTGCGAAGGCTTAGGAGTAAGGATGAACAGTGAATATCTCAACAACTTTCAGTTTGCAGATGACATTGTCCTGTTCAGCAACACTGGGGACGAGTTACAACGAATGATTGAGGACCGTAACAGGGAGAGTGTAAGAGTGCGGTTGAAGATTAGTATGTAGAATACAAAGATAATGATTATTAGCCGGCCAAGGGAACAAGAGTTCGGGATCGCAAGTCAGCCTCTAGAGTCTGTGAAGGAATACGTATACCTAGGTTAATTACTCACAGGGGACCCTTATAATGAGAACGAAATTTACAGAAGAATAAAAGTAGGTTGGAGGGCATAATATAGACATTGGCTGATGCTGACTGGAAGCTTGCCAGTATCAATGAAAAGACAGTGTACGTTCAGTTCATTCTAGCGGTGTAAACATATGGAGCAGAAACTTGAAGACTGACAAAGATCGAGAAGAAGCGAAGGACCGCACAAAGAGTGATCAAACGGAGAACACTAGGCGTAACGTTGGGAGACAGAAAGAGAGCGTTGTGGATCCGTGAGCAAACGGGGATAGCCGATATTCTAATTGACATAAATAGAAAAAATCGCGCTGGGTAGGTCACGTAATGCGTTGGTTAGATGACCGGTGAACAATATGAGTTACAGAATGGGTACCAAGAAAAGGGCACCGCAGTCGAGGACGACAGAAGACGAGGTAGGGCGATGAAATGAGGAAATTCGCAGGCGCTAGTAGAAATCGGTTGGCGCAGGACATGCGTAATTTGAGATCGCAGGGAGAGGCATTCGTTCTGCAGTGGACAAAAATAGACGGATGATGATGACTTGGATTGTTCTACTTGCTGCCGATTTTTCCCATTCTGATATTTTGTAAAAAAAATTTACGGTTTACTTACTGGTAGCAGTCCAGTGCACCAATACCGGAGCTTGAAACACACGGCGTTTCAAGATGCGTACGTTCATATTGTTTTCATTTTTATTGCGTTTCATTTTCGTATTGCTTTCATTTGTCTGCATCCAGGGCGACACGGGTAGTCCAGTTGTGGGCTATTGTGCACCGACTCACTGGGTAGTCTATGGAATCGTGTCCGACGGACCACGACGTGACGGCTTCGAACACTTGCCACTCATCGCTACCAAGGTTTCGCATTATACCCAGACGTTCATTTACCCTTACATGGACGCCAAGAGCACGTCCCAGGTTCAAAGGATATGCGCTTCTCGACGTTGAAATCTGCGTGCTGGCTTATTTAGCGTTTCCCACATTATGGAAAGTAGTCCACTCGAACATTCGGTGTGAGTGCTGCAAGCAGTGAACTGCAGGCTTCTGCTGGCGATAGCAGCGTGGCCGCCAGGCGTTAGAAGCAGTTACCCTAAGATGAACACCCGGTTGCCGTCAAACATCAGAAAATTCATGGGTGCGATATGCAGATCCAAGCTACCTAAAAGCTGCAATCACGTATCTTGTTTGTTTCACTACGCCCTGTCAGCAAGTGTGCACCGAGCGTTTGTGTAGCGAGCTGAATGTACTGCTTTCTGAAATAAAAATGTCATCATCACAAACTTTTCTGCGTGGAATAATACGAAATTTTTAAAACCTCCTCAACTACCATCGAGGTCCCTTAAATCGCCGTAAAACGTTGTCGAAAACAAAATATTACTTACGATATCTAAGTCACTCCGCTCAAATTATTATTCCAGAGTGACCCTTGTACTAACACAATGGGAACAATATTATTTTTACTGGACTACGGTGGCGCGTTCTACTCAACGAAATTTATAGCTACGTTATTAAATTCATTAAATATGTTTGGCGACCGAGTTATGAAAAATGCGGCAACAGTTGCACGACAATGTTAGTGGCTCGTATCGAGCAGCAATGTAACAAGTCTAATCAAATTATACCAGACAAGCAATCAACGTGAAAATATGTACAAATACCGCCATCGATGCAGGAAGGATGACACGTGTAAACAAGAACGTTTCTTCCAGCCCACATGTTGTGTGGCATACGCCTGCGCTTTATTAACGATGAGGTCGCCTCCGCGAGGAAATACACTTAATACAATGGCTCAAAGCAAGTACCCGATTTGTGTATGGCCTCTTCCACTGCGACCAGAAGCCGGCGCAAGCATCATGAGAGTTCATTTTCTTTCTGCATGCATTTCTTGCAATCTAGCTCCACTTAAAATTTTTCTCACAAACGTTCTTTTTGTTATACATGACGCAACATTCCTAAAATCATAGAAGACGCCGAGTGTTGTAAACGTCACAAGAACTTCTGAACAGTAGGTAGGTACGATTTATGTACAACTCTGTTGTATTCATTGATAGCATATTTAAGACATAGGGGAATGTTTTGCGTACAGTCGCTCAATTTGCGTAACAAACTAATTTCAAGTGTCTCAGTTTGTTTAACTGTTTTTAGATCCACTGAAGACTCATTTAATAGTTCACTTTGCCACATGCCTTCACCATAATACTAAGGAAGAGCAGTGCATATCGCTCACACTGACTGCGACCCTGTAATGCGACAATGTGAGCACCGTTGCCTTTGGTCACAGGAAAAAAAATTGTGCTCGTGCTGACACACAGAAAAAAACGCCCCTATTGCAGTTTACAGGCTGGCTGATGTTTACACGTACGAACATCAATTTTATTTGTAACTGGTGACCCCAATCATTGCGATTCTTTAGCTTGGAAAAGTCTTCACTAGCGGAATATACCTTAACAAAAGTGTCATTATTTAGTTATTTTTGCCGTAATGAGAACAGTAATAAATTACTCGAAGTCATAAACCTGACGATGATATTGGCTATCACTTTTTCAAATATTATCCTCCATAGTGTAACGGGAAAACAGTGATGCCAGATTTTATTAGGCTTACTAGTGTGGCGGTCAGGGCGAGGTGGTGATGCGTATTTTTCTGCGTAAAGCGCGCGCAAAAAAGAGACACGGAAGCAAGAATGGCATGCGCACGCGACGCTGGTAGCGGAGAGAATGCTTGCTATGGTGGTGGCTTGGGTGAATCTTTCTGTGCGCTGTACGTAGATCATGCGCCACGAACTCGCTGAAGCCAACATTCTAGCGAGCTCTTTAACCGCTACCTGCGTTGCGTGCGTATGCCATTTTTTTTCTTAAGCGCCTCCTCCTTGCACGCTTTGTAGGTCACCAACTCTTCTAGCTGACACATGTGAAGGATCCCTTCTTGATCCTGAATCTTCTCCAGAGATATAGTCTTCACGCTGCCAACTGTTAGGCACACTCAAAAAGCTCTGCGAGTTCCAAGTGTCCCTGGCATTTTGTCGTTCTGAGGGAACCAGAGCTGACAACGCAGCGTTGCTACTTCTCGCGTTCCCTCCTAGGAATAAACGGCGGCAGCGGCTTTGGTTTGCCGACAAAGCAATTGTATCGATTGCTAACACGCGCGCACGCCCTTATAAGAAAACAGCAAAACTACCGCAGGCGCTACCTCATATGCCATTCACGACTGTTACAAGACCCTGCGAATAGACTTCGACTTTTTGTGTGGCTCAAATTTTCTTTTAGTTATGGTCAGTGGGTCGAGCTGAAGAACTTGATTATACATAGTATAGGTGTGTTCGCGGAGCTGCTTAACCTGCAGCGCCGCGCGAGTTTACATTTCAGCGCGGTCAGGATGGCTACAAGCACTTTTGCATGCAAATATTCATGGGTCTCTATATGCACTGAGTACACTCACCTGCATGCGCAGCCCTACTATAATCGCAGACCAGAAATAAGCCTTTTTTTATTAAATGTGTCTGCGCAAAAAAAGAGTGATATCATGGGTGAGGCCAGCTACTCCTTCTCGCTTAGGCAAACAATAAATAACAAATATAGGTCCATTCAAAGAAGTAAGCTTGAAAGAAACAAAAGTATAGCAAGGTAAATGTGAAAAGTGCGAGCGCACTAAAGAAAAGTTCACAGATAGTTCGAAGTGGTACATTGTAAGCTTCAACACGCATCCTCTGCACAGCAACTAATTGCCAGGTCCTACAAAATGAAATAAAAATAGACTGGTTGGCATTCACTTGCTGTCCACATCGAGTCCAAGTAAACACAGTGTGCAATACAACACACACACACACACACACAAACATATATATATATCTGCGAGTTATATCTGCGAGTTATATATCTGCGAGTTATATGACAAGTTGTAACCAGACCAAGAGTATCTTAGGCACACTGCGCAGCAACTCTAAACTGCGGAAAAGGGCCCTTTGGTCTTGTATATGTGATGCGAAACGTATTTAAGCGCCCTAGTACTAGTTTGCAATTCTTGACGCTTCCAGGCAACATATTATGGCACTAAATGCCCGCTTTCGCAGTTGAGTTTGGATATGGTCCCAATTTCATCTCCAGTCAGAGATAAGTGCTGCTACCCCTTGTTGACATTCTAAACTAGACTTTTGTTTACGCACAGCCAGATTTGCCCTATACGCTGATTTGCCCTAAACACTAACTGTCGTACGATTACTGCAAAATACACGATGCCTTTATGACACGGCAGACACTTGTATTTATGCTTCTTGCCTTGCGCAGACTTGAGGTGCAGATTTCAGTACGGCAGCGCGGGATCAATACGCAAAAGTTTTCCTTTATCGCCTACCTCAATCGGATTAACCACGCCTTCGCAGATAAAGTGGCTGGAAAGCTTCGTTATCGGCATATCAGAAAATCTTCTAGAGTCTGCCGTCAAGTCCGCGCTATCTAAGGCCTTATAGACAAAGATGCCCCGCTAAGTATACAAAGAAGTTTGTGCAAGTTTGTTCTGTGTGGTAACGGCCTAGTTTACTCCATTTGATTTTCGTGCAAGCATGAGTATGCTGGCAAAACTCGGCAGTGCCTAAAAAAGCGTGCCTCAGAATACAGGCATATTGAAGAAAGGCGTGTTAGTGGCATGTTAGGGTGCATTTTGGTGGATATGTTGGGTGGCCTCTGCGATAAAGCGTGTCTAATCGCTAAAGGAAAATGGACAATTTCGAAAACATTATATAGAAGCGCAACAAATTTTGAAACAGTCTAACAAGTACATAAGCGCGGCCTCGCTCTTCTTGTGATTAGGGGAGTGCGATTTCTTATCACGAAATAAGGCGCACGTGCGGTGGGATGTTTTCTACAGATTGCACTTATAAGCCTCGTTTTCTTTTCCTTCCCTTTCTTTATGCACTTGTCCTGCTTTCAGGGTACAAATTGCATTCGTGCCTCTTCTCAGGAAAATTAAGTTCAGGGATCTAATTAACAAAAGTTTTGGCTCATAAGGTACGTTCGCGATTCGCCAGCCACCTTCGTCAATATTATGCCCAGCATCAGGATTGGCTAGCACATTTATTGTGGCTAAGCATCTCTGTTAACACTTTTTGCGTAATAACTTTTTTGTGAACACGGGCCCAGTTATTCAACGCTCTGCACGTCAGAACAAAAATTGCAATCGGAATCATGTTTCATTGAAGTAATAAATTGTAATACATACTCGAAGATATAAAAGGATGTCCCAGAGCACAAGGGCCTAAATACTTCCAATCAGATAGCAGGAAAAAGAAAGACTATTATTCAGCAACAGATAGGAATGACAAACACCACAAGCAATAATTCATGAAATAGTGAATACAAAAAACATCAATGCAGAAATAGTACGAAATAATGCCAACACAGCATACATAATCATAAAGAATAAACTAGTCAGTCGTCCAAAAAACCGTAAGATATTATAATTATACACAATGTGGTATCATCTAGCAAAATATGTTCTAGCACACCCAAGAATCTTGCATCCATATTTTGCGAGATGAAATAGCAATTGTTTGGCATACGTGCGAACAATTGTTACTGATTAATTAAATAAAGCAATAGTTCTCTTTTACCGATACGTAATGAAAAGGATTGTCCTCAGGTCACCATGACGTCGCGTTGGCCTCTCCCAGAAGCTTCTCTCTCGCTATACAAGGCCTTATGGAGTCCTACGCCAAGCTAACCACGTAAATTACGAGATTTCGCCGCTACACTTTGATGCATCCTCAATTCAGACGCCTGTTGACGTCGTGCACATTTCGCGGCTGAAGCCATACTTCGCTCGCAATTATTCGCCTAACATGCGCCGAGACGGCGCTTTGCCACCCGGGGCTCCTGTTACGGAAGGATGAAAGAAGAGAGAGGACGAAGAAGATCGGAGACGCTGGCTGCGGCGTGTTGTTGGTGGTCAGCCATCTTAAATACTCTGACTCAGCGTCTCTCTCTCTCTCTCTCTCTCTCTCTCTCTCTATATATATATATATATATATATATATATATATATATATATATATATATATATATATATATATTGTAAATATAGTCTTTCTATAGTCGCAACATCTCCTTAATCATATTGACACGTCTACTTGTTTATCGTTTTCGGGGGACCGGTTTTCACCGCATAGCAAATGTTAAAGGTTATGGCTCAGCGCAGGACGCACCTACACGTATGGGAAGTTTCTCGAATGTTATCGACGGTTATATCGGTTGTATGTTGTCACCGAAGCATGTCTAATCAGTATGAGCTGCGCGAATAGTTCAGTAGTCTCTGGAAGACACCCGGGCACCAGCGATTAGTCTGGTACCTTCGATGGCCGATGTGTAAAAACCAACGCGCTTGACCCGCAGATCAGATTTCGCAGATCGCCGCTTTCTCTGTTCTTTTTGCTTTTCGGGACACAAGTACGCCCAATAAAAAGTTACTTTTGTCATTCACAGTTTTGTTGCTGCATTATTCACCGTCACTGTTACGTCACGTCTGGTAGAGGTGATTTGCGTTCATGTACCGGAAGCCCCCGACTAGCCGTGATCAAGGCCCAGACTGCAAAGAAAACACCAACGTCATCCGGGACCATGGAGCAAGCCGCAAGTTAAAACACCTGCCCCCGCAACACGTATTTCTACCTGAAAAAACCTAGAAGATTGTTGTCAAGTCTACAACCCCAATTATAGCCCCAGCCTCCTCCATCGTGCTGCAAAAGCCCAAGGAGCAACACGCTTCCGTGGATCAGCTGAAGAGCCAGAAACCTGGCTGGAGACCTGCGAATGAATCGCGACGTTTAACAATTAGAACTCCAAGGACAAGCCGCGGCACGTATACTTCGCCTTAAAAGACGCCGCCAGAAAGTGGTTTGAGAACCGGGAGTCGCCCTGACAGCATGGGACCTATTTCGTAACGGTTTCATGCGAATCTTTACGAGCGTCCTGCACAAGGAAAGGGCCAAAGCCCTGCTAGAAGTCATAACGAGAACAATCCCAATTACCCAACGAAAACATAGGGATTATCACGCAGGAGATGACTCGCCGGTTCAGACACGCCAACTCCGACATGCGAGAAGAGAAGAAAGTTATTCTCTTGATGAGGGGTGTGAAGCAAGAACTCTTCGTCGAACTGATACGCAACCCGGTAATGACTGTTGCTGAATTTGCTTCCGACGCCACAACCGTTGAGAAGACGCCCAATATGTGGGCAAGGCTATATAACCCCCTAAAATACGCCGACGTTAAAGCACTCGGCAGCGATGGCATGCGAGACACCATCACAGCGGTCATTCGCGAGGAACTGAAGAAGCTCTTTCCAAGGTGGCAGCCTCAAGTGGCGGACACGCCCAGGTCGCGCGTCTCGTTTCCGCCTGTGATTGGTCGGGCGCCTCGTGACGTCAACACTAGTGTTCGTCCGAACCGACCGCTGCCGCTACACATGAAGCGCGGTGCCAGGTAGTTTGGTGCTGTTTTTCTGAGACGGTAATGGAAAATTTAGAGAGACTACGTTTTTCTGAGGAGTCCGGCGTTACTCCCTACATGTACGAGCCGATTGCGAAGAGCCGCCCTCTCGAAGAAGCAAACGATGCTGGTGCGAGCAGTGCTTTCGACGCGAACGAAAGCGAAGTCTTGGGATCTCCTCGTGTTGGAAATGCTCTTTGGTGAGTATGTTTTTTGCAAAGCGATGTAGTGATCTGGCCCATCTTTCGCCGTTCTAGTGAGCTCGTTTCCGGTCAAACAACTGTAGTGTTGTGTTCCTGCATGCCTCCTCGTGGAACGTAAGCGGGGATGCGATCGTCGGCATTTGTGGGCTGTCCAAAGCTTTCGGCAGTCTACAAAAACGGTTTAAACGCGTCAAAAGCTTCCCGGTTCATGCAGTACGTGTAGTGACCTTCATCTGTGCGCTATCCGCACACTACTCTTAACCGAAGTCGTAAAGGAGGCGAATTCCGTCGGCTACGTGAGACGGTCGGTTTCTCGCTGTGCGCGAGAGAAGGGGGGAGCGTAGCGTCCTGGCGTGCGCCGGCTTTCCAGCACATGCAAACTCTACATTTCCACTGCGTTATGGTAGCTGCATGCAGGCTGTTTTACAACACACGTGCAAATAGAAAATTCGCGGCGCTTTGCGACGAAACCTGCGTCAAGGGCGGGAGATAAACATGCACCTTCCGTTCAGCGTGCTAACACGAAGGAGCTCGCAGTAAATGAAAATCCAGGTTTGGGCGAGTTCGTGTATTCATAAGGCCTTCGAACACCAGTTACCAACACCAACAAAGGAATGCAGGGTCGATCGATGGCACGCACGCAGAAACAAGCACGGTCAGGCACGGTCGCGGAGGCTGCGAAGGAACGGAGCACTAGTGTTGACGTCACAACGCCGCGGTTTCCGGTGTCCGCTCGCATCGTCAGCGTCAGCAGCAGCGCGCGGCATTCGACGGGGGGCGGAGCTACAGCGCAATTTTAACCGACGATTACGTCGCTCCTAATTGAAAAAGAACCCCAAATTTTACCTACATGGTTTATAAGGTTCGCGCATCCGAATATGAGCGTCTTATTGAATTCGACAGACTCTTCAGCTTCCCTTTAAAGGCATTTTTGTGTAGGTGCGGCAAGCACGTAGCGAAATGCTTGGAGGCGCGGGTCACGCGCTTACGCAGCACCAGACGGAACACCGCAGGCCGAAATGTCGAACGCCGGCGATCAAAGCTCAAGGGAACTCGGCCGTCCGTGAGCTACACCCTAGCAGGCGTCGCACCTGCTCGGAGCGATCGCCGGCGTCACACACTTTGGCCTGCGGTATTCCGTCTGCTGCTGCATAGGCGCGGCGTACCGCCACAAAGAATTTCGCCGCGGGCTCGCCACACGTGGTCCAATCGACGGCACAGGGCCACCGCTGAATCGACCAAGTCACGCGCACACGTGGTACAATGGCGAATGAACCGGTCACCGCACGTCTTCATTCTTTTCCTCTCGCTGATCACAGAGCCCCACGGTGCAAAGCTTTTCTACAGTCATCCTAGCTTATTGGCACTGCATCCGAGGCCAGCAAACGCCTTCGAGAGCAGTTGCTACTTGCTGAAAGGGAAAATGCACGATACACACACTGACAGCGAAGAAAATTTATTAGACACCAAATGTAAGCGATATAATATGTTCACTTCCGGGCCCATAAGAAAGCACATTTCTGCCGCAGTAAAACAATTGTCTGGATTTTAAAAAAGAACACTGTACATTGTAAGCATGCCATTTACTAGTATTCTACATGTCCTAACGCAATGAAATTAGTAAATGAAAGAAATGCTAAGAAATATTATCTCGTTTCATACAGAAATGTAACCACAGAGCCGTGTGTTTGAATTGTTACTTTGTACTGACACTCCACACTTTTGCACAGACTATATATTGAGCTCGCTTGACTAACAGTAAAACTTCATTTGGGCCTAGTTGGTACATAATTCTGAACTTAAAACTTACAGTGCAAACACCTAAGACGGACCACAAAAGGCAGATACGACACACGCTGGCGCTAACTCACAACTTCTTTATTTCTTCGTTGTCAATGCATATATAAGCCCTAGGCCACACAACTGCACAGGCGCACACATTACATTACAGAGATCTACCAAATTATCACATATGCAAACGTAGGAAGTCAAATTCAGATGGGTGCAGGGACAAAGATATGTCATTGATGCAATTATCACCTTGACTTTTTATGTGGTAGGCTTCTAAGGCAAGCCGCACATGCTCATTCTTGCTTTTGCCAAGAATCGACGTGCCATCAAATCGTGTCTCACAACTGTTGCACGGGTTTATATGCGCAACAAGGTGCACTCCTCTATCTACATTTTTGTTTACTTTTTGCGCATGTTCCCTGCGTGGTCCCTTAAACACATAAGGTCATCTATCAACTCAAGAAAGTTGCTTGCAGGCATAGTGTTCCTTTGGCGTTTTCTGCACCGAACAAGCTTTTAAAGCTATGCTCCCGCACCTGCGGAGAGAGCAGAGGAGGATGCCAAATTCGGCATGGTGCTTCATACGTGTTGTGCGCTGTCGGTGTGGTTTATCCCATTCCATTCTCATGTGGTAAGACATACCTTGGCTAGATAGGGCATTGCGTCAATGAGCGAGTCAGGTAGCATGCGCAAAAAGTAAACAAACATGTAGATAGAGGAGCGCACCTTGGTGCGCATATAAACTCTTGCAACAATTGTGAAGCACAACTTGCCGGAAGACCCGCCGCGGTTGCTCAGTGGCTATGGTGTTGGGCTGCTGAGCACGAGGTCGCGGGATCGAGTCCCGGCCACGACAGCCGCATTCCGATGGGGGCGGAATGCGAAAACACCCGTGTGCTTAGATTTAGGTGCGCGTTAAAGAACCCCGGTGGTCGAAATTTCCGGAGTCCTCCACTACGGCGTGCCTCATAATCAGAGAGTGGTTTTGGCACGTAAAACCCCACAATAATAATAAATAATAACTAGCCGGGACGTCAATTTCTGGCAAAAGCAAGAATGAACATGCGCGGCTTGCCTTAGAGCCCTACCACAAAAAAGGCAAGGCGATAATTGCATCAGTAAGATATCTTTGTCCCTGCACCCATCTGAATTTGACTTCATACGTTTGCGTATGTGATAATTTGGCAGATCTCTCTAATGTAATCTCAGTGCCTGCGCGGTTGTGTGGCCTAGGGTTTATATTGCATCAGAAATAAAGAAGTTGTTAGCACCAGTGTGTGTCGTATCTTCCTTTTGTGGTCCGTCTTAGGTGTTTGTGCTGTAAGTTTAAGTTGCTTGACTAAGCCATTCCTAATTAACAAGGGCTTGTATAATGAGACCAATCAGTGGTATTTTGCATGGACTAGCACACAACTATGATAAATGTCAAAGTACTAAATTTAGAATTTGGGACTCATCACACAAACAAGCTACATAATTTAGTGTAGTTATTGGGCTGTATTTCTTAGGAAGCTATTGAAAATTATCGTATTTTTACAACCAGAACCCACCTTCTGATAATGAGACATGCCGTACCGAGTAACCCCGGATTAATTTGGACAACCTGGGGTTCTTTAACATGCACCTAAGTGTAAGTACACGGGTGCTTTTACATTTCGCTCCCACTGAAATGCGGTTTTGTTTACAACTAGATTTGCGAAAGTTCCAAACAGGTTCTCCCCTATATTTCTACAGTGGGCGCTCTTTAAATGAAGCCTCAAGGTGCCAGTGAAATTGGTTCCATTTACCAGGCGTTCTATTTACTGAGAGGCATTGCAGAGAGCCAACCAACCATCAGGAGGGTGTCCTATTTCAGCGGCAGTTTCGCTTAAGCGATTTTCGTTTATCCAGATTCCACTGTAGTCCATATTAGTGGAAGAGTTGTGTCCTGCATGGACACTTTAGCATGGCTACCATCTTTAGTTGAATATTGTGGAAGCAGCAACATTTCACTGTACCCAGTACAATTATAAAGCCAGCAATATAACATGTTGCAAATGCAGCCATGAACAAGCACCTTCCCTGATCATATCCAATAGCAGCATCTTTACACGAAATTAGTCATGCTTTCTCGTGATTAAGTGCCTTGTTTTCAGAAATCAAACCGTCCTTATCACATTGGCCTCCAATCGTGTCATCCACGGAGCTGAGGTAATTTGAGATTGCATTTAATTGCCCTTCAAATAGCATATTGGTCTTATTTAAAAAGCACGTGACATCACATTCATCACCTAGATATAAAATTCGAGCTGCAACGCAGCAGCAGACATTCTGAGGTAGAAGCCTAAATATTCTTTTGAATTTCGATGCATACTCAAAACAATTACAGACAGGGCTGATAGTGTAGCAACCAGGACAGATTTAAAGGACAAAGGAGCAGCACTGTGCGAGCTTCGAAATATTATTCTCTCTGAGGATCCATGCTGCCCAATTATAAAATGGGGATCAAAATAAGGTAATTGGATAGCAAACCTGCATTTCATTAAGTAAATAAAATACTGTTCATGCTACCTTCGAGGGTGCACACTACATTCCCGTTCTTTGAATGTGAATTTGTTACCTTGCCATGGGTTGCCAAATGTATAGGTGTATTGTTGGTCAAGGGTGGTGGAACGGATATAGGTCTCAGGCTAGAGGAAATATTTTGACAAGGAGACTTGCCAGGTTGAACAACGAATGTCTCAGGCTGGAGCCATTTGGTTCCCTTGCAAAGATGTTGGCTCTAGTTTGAGACTTCCTTTGTTGGACAACTGTTGATGACTAATGTCGCCATCTTTTCATTTACCCTCGTCTTATTCAACCAATTGCTCCACGCAGGAGCTGCACTTTTAAAAAAAAATAAAAATATTAATGAGCTCAAAGCTTTGTGCATGGCTGCGTCTCCAAGAGCAAAAATTTGTTTTCAATGAATGACGGAGTTGGTACCTTCCTTGAGAATTCAATGGGAAGAACCAAAAATTAAGCTAACAGACTGGCTATGACAAGTGAACATGAATTGATGTGGAGTGCCATTTCTTCATTTCGCACCAGGCTTGGGGCCAGCCGGACTTCTTCCTAAAATTGAGAAATTGTTTTTAATGAAATACATATTAAGAGTATACTCTTCATAATCTGAAAATTAAAAAATGGTTATTTGGTTATTCATATTTAGTTGGGAACAGCGCGAAGGACACTGACGAAGTAAGGGCTTATACAGTAATGCCACATAGTGCTGGCTGAGAACAGATTTAATTTTAGAACAGACAAACAGTTAAGTACTTTGGAATGCTTCCTAAAAGCCATAAAAAACCAAAGCAGGAAGCAGTTGTACAAAATAATGTATGTGCATGAAAAATGCACCTGATCATCGGTTGACAGACATGTACGGATTTACTTGTCAGTTAACAAAGCATGTGTTACACTAAAGCATTTCTCCTACAATTTGGCAATTCTATGGGCTTTGATTACTGCTCGGGTCAGTTGGTTGCTGTTGTTACTGCTATTAGTGTACGGTGAAGTGTAATGTAGACGGGCAAGTGCTACTGACAACTATGAACATTGACAAATTTAGCTGCACCAGGATAATGCGCGCATTGTCCTGCTGCAGCGAAACTTTCCAGTAAACATTCACAGTTGTCTGTAGCACTTTCCCATCTTTCCCACCTCACACTGTTCCATCTATAAAGCTTCACCCTACTGTAATATGTACCACCAACTGACACAAAATTCTACCCTTGTGAAGTTCTTACTGCTACTTCGCACTCGTCACATTCAGGCCGCCAGCCGTAATGAGCCCAATGTAGTATGACTGCATGGACTGGCAGCTCCTGTCATGGATTTATTCTGGTGTAATGGCACCACAGAAGCAAACGAAGACAAAGACATGCAGGACACAAGCGCCTAACCTCAACTCTCGCTTTAATAAGAAAACAGACATCATATACAACACATAGTGACAGGAAGTGACATCATTAATTCAAAAACAAATTCTTCATGCAATGTAACTGTGAATGACTGATGCATTTGTCGTTTTCGTGCTAATCTGCGAAAGCTTAATTATCTTATGTACGTCTGCTCATAATTTCTGGCTACGAGTTTTGAAGAACACAGGAACGAACCAATCCATTTTGCAGTGCATCACAATGTGTAGATGAGAGTTGTTGCACACAAACTTCATTAGCCGCAATGTCAAATTAATACAATGTATGTCTATGCAATGCAAGCATGACTGGATGGGAATGGCTGACGGTACTGTTGCAAATGGGTCGCAAGCCCCAAGGGTAGCGTTGGCCTGGCGGCCTGGGGCACAACTGAAAGCATCCGAAGGTCCTGGCAAAGCATGAGCCGACTGCAAACAGAACAACTTGTTTATTCTAGCATCGCAAAACAGCGGGCGGTCAGGTCGACCGAAGTGGAGAGACGGGAGAGCACGTTACTCGACGGAAGAAATCGGAGCCTCTCTCATGGCGTCCGGGGGCAGTTGCTTTTATACTCTCGGAGTTCAGGGCAAGAAGGAACAGCTTGCGAGAGGCGCCCGTGACGGCGGGGCACGGACACGCTGAGAGACACGGTGAGACAAGAAGTGACGCATCCGCCGGGCCGGCGCCGCTCAGACCTCCTCGCTTCACAGTTGGGGAGCTCTTCTCCCCGGCTGCCGCGCTTTGACAAGCGTGGGCACCAACATGCACACACACACGCACACACGAAGACACGTGGCATTCAAACATGCCTGGACGCGGTTGGCGGGGAGGCGTTGCGGCAGCGCTGAACGGGCCAAAATGCCCGCTGCTTTAAATGAAGCTCCGGCGTCCATTGCATCCGCGCCGGCTATACCGCGCGTCGCAGGCGAAACGTAACATATCGCCCCGCCGGGAGAAGGAGATCCCGATGGTCAGGGGACTGCATCCGCTGTCCGGAGGGATGTCGCTCGCTGATGCTCATAACCGAACTCGGTCGTTCTTCGGCGTTTCTTGAGCGCAGCGCACAGAGAAGGCCTCGTTCTCACGTTCAGGTTCACACAGGACACTGCAAAGTGACTTCGGGAGAGTTGCCATTTTTGTTCTCGTTCCCAGCATGCGTTAGAACTACGCCGAAACTCAACCGCTCACTCAGCAAGCACGACACAATCCTCACTAAGCCATGCCAGGCTCTTTCCCCTTTTATACTACTGCCTAGTTCCTTACAGTCAAGCAGCACTCAGAACGCGTCCACAAATTGGAAAATTGCACTAGAAAGCACGTCATCACTTTGAAACACTAAACAAAAGCAATATGTTAAAAATCCTGCCTCAGGTAGAAAAACATCGGTAACAAACAACTTTGAGGCTGATTCCTACGTTAGGGGCCTCGACTTAAGCCATCGGCATTACCGTTGAGACTTACCTTTTTGTAACGCACCTCAAAGGAATATTGTTGCAAAGCGAGGCTCCAGCGCAGGAGGCGGCCATTTGTGGAAGAGATGGTCTCCAGCCATCGGAGAGGGCAGTGATCCGTCTCGAAGCATGCGAAGCGGAGACCGCAGCGAGCGACAGTACACCAGCTCAGCTGGCGAAAACCCCGTAGCCGCATGCGGCGCGGTCCTTAATGCAAACATCACCCCAGGCAGACACAGCTCCTAGTCAGTTTGTCGTTCAAACCACAATGCTCTCAACACGCGCTTCATGACGGAGTGGATCTTCTGAACGGAATTCGACTGTGGGTGGTACACTGAGCAGTGTAACAGCTTTACCCCACACCTTTCGAGAAAGGCAGTCGTCAAAGCGCCAGTAAACACTGTGTCCTCATCTTACTGGATTTCTGCAGGAAAACCAACTCGTGCAAATATGGACAGTAGTGCAGTGACTATCTCAACTGAGCTGAGTTCTTTAAGCGGCACTGCTTCAGGGAACTTTGTCGCTGGGCAGATCACAGTCAAAATGTGTCTGCACCCCGTGGTTGTTACCAGCAGAGGTCCCACTGTATCAATAATGAGCCGTCTACAAGGCTCCGTAATGATAGGTACCAACTTCAACAGCACCCTCGATTTGTCCCCTGGTTTGCCCACCCGCTGACAAGTGTCACATGTCCTCACAAAGTGTTCTGCGTCACGAAAACATCCTGGCCAATAGTACTCTTGCAAGAGACGGTCCTTAGTTTTCTTAACTCCTAGGTGTCCGGACCACGAACCTCCATGCGACAAGCGCAACAGATCCTGACGGTAGCACTGAGGCACGATCAGCTGATCGAACTCCACTCCCCTGCGGTCTAGATACTTCCGGTACAAGACCCCACCTCTTTCCACAGAACGAGCATTTTTCTTAGCGATACCTTCCTTGACATTGCAGCGCATGTTTTCTAGGCTGCCATCCTTTTTTTGCTCGGCTATCAAAGCCGACCGGCTGACTTTTAGCAACCTATTAAGTCCGTCTGACGTAGGCGCGATGAGCAAATCTGCAGATAGCTCTTCTAACTTTCCCGTGTCGGGCATTTTCTCTCCAGTATCTGGTGCCTTCAATGCTACAGGCTCAATTTTATTCATTTCGGACGTGCTCTGAATATCAGCTTGCTGCGCCTCCGACCCTTTGTCATTGTTCGACGTCGGCCCCGCAACTACCGCCTTTGCAGCTAGCTCCCAAACTCTCGATCTGGTTAAGGCCTGAACGTTAGCCTCACCAAACAAAAGCCCCTTCTCGCGCAGGAGGTGATCGGACCTGTTCGAAAATAGGCACGGGTACTGGGGGGGGGGGGGCGTGGGGGGCAGCATAGAAGACACTGCGGCATCCGTCTCAAGTGCTCCGAAAGGTCCTTCAATAAGCACTTTTGCTATGGGCAGACACACGCTATGAGCTTCCACGGCTTGCTTGATCCATGCGCACTCGCCCGTGACCATATCGGGTTCTACGTAAGAGGGGTGAACTACATCCATTGTAGCTGCGGAATCACGAAGTACTCGGCACTCTTTCCCGTTCACGAAGAGGTCTCGCATGTAAGGCTTGAGAAGCTTCATGTTCTCGTCAGTGCTGCATAATGACAAAAACACGACTTTTGTTTTTGTTTCTGGACACTGCGCCGAAAAGTGACCCGGCTTCTGGCACGTATAACAAACGCGCGCTTGCCTCGTCTCGAACAGCTTTCTGCGTTCGGCTTCGGCTGCCGCCGTCTCCTTACGTTCGGTCGGACTGCTTTCACTCGCATCCGCACTACGTGTGTCCCCCCTTGCTCTCATGGGCGTGAACTTCGGCCTCTCAAACTTGGAGCCGAATTCACCCTTTTGACCGACCTTAGCTCCGCGAGCCCGACGCGTCACAAACTCCTCGGCTAGCTCGGCGGCTTTAGCCACTGTACTAACGTCTGGCCTATCCAAGACCCCGTACCGCACGTTCTCAGGTAACCGACTATAAAACTGTTCCAGCCCGAAACACTGCAGAACTTTCTCGTGGTCACCAAACGCTTTCTCTTCTTTGAGCCACTCCTGCATGTTTGACATAAGCCTGTAGGCAAACTCTGTATATGACTCACTTCTGCCTTTCTCATTTTCCCGAAACTTCCGACGGAACGCCTCCGCTGACAGCCTGTACTTTTTTAGCAGACTCGATTTCACTTTGTCGAAATCCTCTGCCTCCTCTCCCTTCAAGCGAGCGACTACGTCGGCCGCCTCGCCGGGTAACAAAGTGAGCAAGCGCTGTCGCCACGTTTCCCGAGAGAACCCCTGCTTCTCGCACGTTCGCTCAAAGTTAACAAGGAACAAACCAATGTCCTCTCCAAGCTTAAACGGCCGCATCAGGTCAGTCATGTTGAACGATACTCGTTCTCCTGCACCGTGTGCCTGACTTCCATTACGAGTGCGTTCCATCTCTACCTCGAGACGCTTCATTTCCAAAGTGTGTTGACGGTCGCGCTCTTTTTCTTTTTCTTGTTGCTCTTTGTGTTCGTTACGTTCGCGCTCCTGTCTTTTTGCCCTCTCCTCAATGGTCTCAAGGCATTCCGACAGTTCGTCATCCTCAGCTTCTAACTCAAGAATAGCCCTTAGCAGTTCTGGTTTTCTGAGTTTGTCTGAGACATCCAGACCCAACTCTCTTGCAAGCTCCAGCAATTTCGGTTTGCGCAACGACTTCCAATCCATGGCTGCTCTGAATGCTGCTTTCTCTACAGCCTACTATTGTCTTGCCGTAAACTAACCCGGCAGCAACAACAACCACAATTACCAGCTCTGTTTCTGACACTAACAAAAGCCTGGCAAATATCAGAAGAAGACAGTCCCGCAGTGACCAAACCTCGCAGCCAAGAATTCAGCGCAGTCGTTCCGCTGCAGGCAACCAGTCATCCCACAGGGCTCGTTGCACTGCTCCCGGATGGTCGTTCTGCCCCTCAGCATACAGTCAACCGCATACCTTCGCTGCTGGCCTCCGCTGTTGCGATCCCACTGCCGGCAGCCAGTTGTTGCATCTGGGTTGCAAGCCCCAAGGGTAGCTTTGGCCTGGCGGCCTGGGGCACAACTGGAAGCATCCGAAGGTTCTGGCAAAGCATGAGTCGACTACTAAATGAACAACTTGTTTATTCTAGCATCGCAAAAGAGCGGCAGGTCAGGTCGACCGAAGTGGAGAGACGGGAGAGCACGTTACTCGGCGGAAGAAATCGGAGCCTCTCTCTTGGCGTCCGGGGGCAGCTGCTTTTATACTCTCGGATTTGAGGGCAAGAAGGAACAGCTTGCGAGAGGCGCCCGTGACGGCGGGGCACGGACACGCTGAGAGACACGTTGAGACAAGAAGTGACGCATCCGCCGGGCCGGCGCCGCTCAGACCTCCTTGCTTCACAGTTGGGGATCTCCTCTCCCCGGCTGCCGCGCTTTGACAAGCGTGCGCACCAACATGCACACACACACACACGCACACACGAAGACACGTGGCATTGAAACATGCCTGGACCCGCTTGGCGGGGAGGCGTTGCGGCAGCGCTGAACGGGCCAAAATGTCCGCCGCTTTAAATGAAGCCCCGGCGTCCGTTGCATCCGCGCCGGCTATACCGCGCGTCGTAGGCGAAACGTAACAGTACATAACCTGCGCTGCACAGTGCGACGCCTGCAAATTGTGCTGCATGCAACAAATTAATTTGTTTTCCTGGCTTGTCTTTTTTCTCATCACAGCAAATATCTCTTCACATGTTTCATGCAGAAAAAAATTTTTGCCCGTAGAGACCAGCTACACAATTACCCATGAAAATCACAAATGCATACAAAACAACTGCAACCACTTTTTTACTTCATCTCATTCATTATATTCTATATTCTTGCCTAATTTAGTTGCGCAAATCATTGTTTTCTCAGGCCCTTGTTAGGAGAGTTTTTTGCTGTAATAAAAGGCAGAAGTCAAAGAAAGGAAAAGGTTGGTTGTGGCTTGAAGCAGAATATGCATCTAGTGAGCTAGGCTGCAAGCGTTGTGTAGTCTGCTGCCATCATAAGGCCGTGCCTACATTGGACAGATGGGATGCTCTATTAATGCGAAATCTGGGAGATTCAGGGAGTATGAGTCATCTGTGTGAAACAACCCTACCTCACACAATGTTAAATACTGCAAAGAATGTGACGGTAGGCATGTGTTCCACAAGACTTGCGTTGTAGCCAGATATTGCGACCTGACAACATGCAAGGAAATTGTGGCTTGCAACATTTAAAAAAAATGACAAATGTATCAGTGATCTATTAGTTGCCCTGCATAAAGAATTTCTTTTAACAGATATCATCACACCATGTCTCCACCTGTTATTAAATATTGCCTGTTTCATTATTTTAAAGCTTGAACTGAGATCCGGTGCGTGTGTCATGTGCGTACATATCTTTCTTCGTTTACTTTTTGTCGTGTCATTACACCAGAATTTGTATAACCAAATGGCCACACACTGGTTTTGTCACGTTATAGTGGTGCTTGCAAAGCCTCGCAAACAGCAGCCTATTTGGTCAAAGCATGGTTTTCTATATATGCTTTTCCAAAAAGAAAAGCTGCCAAGAAGGTAACAAGAATCAAGAGCATTAAGTTAAATGCACTGAAATGCTTTACTTTTTTGCCTTTATTCCTTACACCTAAGTGGATAAGCCAGTGCGTGAATGTTACAGAAATGCACCAAATAAGTTGTTGAAATTATGCAAAAATGTTAACGCAACTAAGCATAGATGTATGTGCAATAATAGACACCAGTCTCAGTTTCTTTTCTTCTGACACAAACATAGTATATCTTATTCCTTTGGCATGAAGAAAAGCATATGTAGACCAGACAAGTTTATATTTGAATGCGAGACTTCATGATTAAGCACCACTATAATGTGACCATTAGAGTACATGCACTTTAAACAGTGCAGATGATAGCCCAAATTTCACAAGTGCAACATGTTAGCGAAAGCAGCAACCATTAACCCAGTAACTAATCAAATCCCACAAAATAACAACAAAAGAATATGAATGTGTCAGCGCAGCACCTGTTCTCTGAAATTACAGGAAAGTTGCATGCTCGCTAACAAACCTAAAACCACAGCACATTTGTGTGTGACCACCCCTACCTCTTTATGTGCTTTCGTGCCTTGGACAAGGCATTACTGGATATTTATTTGCTTGTCTGTTGCAAAAACGCATCAATTATCAGTCAGTGCACAGTGCACCATGCCGTTTATCTATGTGGACTCACTTTCTGTCCTTAGCACTGCTCTCACCTGTTCAGAACTAAGAATCGCAAAAAGACTTGTTCTACTTAAATCTACATGCCTGAACATGTGGGTTCTGCAGTTGAAATAGGGTAATTATACGTAAAATGAATGACATGCTCTGATGAACTTTGTTTTCATAATCTAATTGTTTATTTGGGCACATAACCTGTCAGATCATTCGTACTAAAACAAGAAAACCAAATTCAACACACTCGTTTATACTGGTTGGTGCTCTATTGACTTTAGTACACACATTGAACAAACGACAGGCAGTGAGAAATACCAACAACCACTAACTTTCACACGGTATTATTCGTCACATGTGCACATGATATAGCTACAAAAACCCAAACGAAAGTACACAAAGAAAAAAGTACAGTTTAACATAAAAAGAACAAGACAAAAAAAGAGAAAACTTCTTTTGGTAGCTAAGTCACAATCAAGGTGCAAATGACAGCTATAGTTTGGCAAGCACACATGTAGTTATTTTGCTCAGTCCCTCGATACCACAATTTCTTGTTTGACAGTAACACCGACGGGACATCTATGCATATCTTTACTGCACATGCCATTTTTGCTCACTCCAAAATCCTTTTGTGGTTGTTCACTTAGTACCTGCTTCGCCTGTACTGGCATTGCAGGGGGGGGTGTACATTCTGTGTAATGTAACTTACATTCAAATCAAGCACACAAAGCAGGGAGGGAATTATCTTTGAAAACTATACAAACAATATGCAGGTGGAAAAACCTTACAGTCCCTTTGGTCCAAGGGAAAAAACAATGTGAGGCATCACCTATAAGTAAAAGGAAATTAATAAACCTTTTTAGTGTAATCTCTTTCTTGTGAGGTATGATGATAGCCTGATATGGATTTCTCTATCTCTACATGTTTGGAATATGCTGTGAAATAATTTAACTGAAGAGATTTCCTAGTGTTTTAAATCGTGCCATTGCAGTCTTACCCTTACTCTCAGTAATACAAAGCCTTTTAGTATGACTTGCTATTACAAATCTAACTGCCATATTTTGAACATTTTCAAGCAGACCAGCTAATCAATATTATGGGGATTCTAGCAAACACGTACTTATTTGATTAGTGAATGCACATAAGCAAAATACAGATGTTCTTTGAGGTTTTCGGGTAGCCAACAAAATGTGTATGGGTGGACACACGACAGCTACTACACCGATAACCATCATGGCCAACCAAAATTAAGTTTATTCCTACATGGGCGGGCGCGGCGGAGTGTGAGCAGACGATGGTCGGCTTTTTCTGGAGTCATGTACAAAGGAACCCCAACGTAACGAGTCCACTAAAATCAGCAATTTGGTTTGTTGTACTCAGCTTCGACCGTTTAGTCAAATAAGTACATTTGCAAATGGATTGTTTTCCCAGGGAAAGGGCCGCAGTCAGAAAACACAAATCTGAATGGTAAAAAAAATTGAATTTGAGAGTCAGCGACCAAAGATATGGTGTCACAGTGTGTTAACTATACCTTCACATAGGTAGCATGAAACAAACCCAGCCTTGCTTTCGCATCCACTCTGTCCTCTTTGATACTGCCACACACAGTGGAACAACACTATCATGAAAAGTTCTGGCAGTAGAGGCGAATGCTTTGTCTGTCTCAAACTTCAATGCATCTCTGAAACTACAGATTATGCAACCCCGTGTACTAAACACGTGGGAAGACTGTGCACATAATACCATGCCATATCAGCACGTCTACTCTTTCCACACGCAGCAGAGAACCTCTAGAACAGGCTGTGCAGGCTGCAGATGCGATCAGCTGCGCTCACAGCCATGGCGCTAGAAAAGAATACGCACGGACTGGGCCCTTCTGAGAGCCCCCTTAAAAGCTCAGTTTGTCATTTTTTGCTTCTGTAATAGGCTAGTGCAAAAAGTGAATTTGCTTCATTCCTATTAAGAAATTTTGTACACATGGTAGAAAAATTATGAAAGTAGAACATTTTATGACTTTTCACCCCTCTCATTTGGAATATCGTACAAATGCATAAGCAGCCATTTTTGCCTTGTTTCATCTAAGATGTTTTTTTCATGCTGAAAGAAAGGCATGTGTTTAAAAAATAAGCTTGGTTACAACATGTAAAGGAATTGTGTAATTTCACATGGGTTCCTGAAATCAAAATATATTTGTGATTTCCTTGCGACTGGAACACTCAAAAGGAAAACCACCTTTTATACAGACTAAAAAAGCCACAGCACATGCACCCATACTAAGCCAGGGACTGTATCAAGCTGATATGAGAAGACTTTCAAGAAAGAACCTTTCCCAGTTTGGTAAAATTTTTAAAACAATGGTTAACGCCTGGCCCGATGCCTTAAATCTAGAAGGAATAAAGTTCTTAAGTTACTCTGTGTTCTTTCTTGAACCCAACAAATGTGCAAGAAAAATGGGTCAAGTCTACATCTTGCTGCATCTGTAGCAAGGTGTGAACAAAAAACTCGCTTTAGCTGGCTGCAGTGCTCCCTGCAATGAATATTAAGGCATAATATTGTTACCCCTATATGACTGTGCACCCAAGAAAACCAAATGTGGTAGACTACTTGAACGCACATGGAAAAATCTTTACTCCATGCTGGCTGGCACCCTGTGTCTGTATTGGCCTCTAGGAGAATTGTGGCCCCCATGTGCTGGAATATTTCGGTGGCATAGAAAACATTCTGTGATACCAGCTATGAAGTGTTGATCAGTTTAATCAGCAGTTTAATCACGGCAGCAGTTTAATCACGCTTACTTCCAAGTGTTTACATGTTTTAAGCATTGGTTGTGGGCATCTTGGCTACAAAACAACCTAGACCTTACATCCCAGTCTGGTGTGTAGCGTAAGAAGGCTTTTATTGGAGCAACTTGATGCTTTTATATTGGTTATTCAGTTGGCATGATCTTTCACAAAAGAGCTACAGGCAATTTTGCTGCAATAACAGTACTGTTTTACAGCATATGTGGAATTTGAACAGCTTATATTTTTGTCTCCTCAATCCACATTTCTGCTGCACTTTTGCCAGCATCTCTACACAGGGTGTTTTGACTGAGGTCATACCAAGTGAGCATGCTACAAGCCTTGTGTGCATCGTTTTCATGACTTTCGATGACCAAATTTCATTTTCAGTGACTTTATCAACTAAGTATCTAGCGGCAGCTTGAACATGGGTACTCATGAGAACTCGCACAAGGCTTGGTCGAATACGTCCAGCACTGCAGGACTGAGTAGTGTACCATGCTGTAAGAGTTCGCAACAAAATCGCCGCCTTGTGATTGAAACTTTTCAACCTTACAATGAAGGCTTTAACTGCCCAGCCAGCGAGCTGCAGCAAAGGTGCGAACTGTAGTCATCTGATGTCACATTCTATGTCATAGCGATAGCAGTTGATCCCTCTTGTGGTGTCCCTCAAGGCCAACAGGCATCCCTTTTTGTGCACGTGCTTGTGTAGGACTAGGCAGATGGTGCCAGTTTCTTTTTCAGCATCAACACTGTTCACGCTGTATCAGGAACACATATTCTTACTCAGTGCAATAGCCCTTGAACCTACATAATTGCCACCAAGAGTACTTTGTCCCCCAACCTTTCCTTTGCCATGTCATTTGCTTCTGCCTTGATGTCACAGCAACTTCAGCTATACGAAGCAATGATGCTGCTTGAGTACCCACATAGCCTTGCAGTTTTCCAACCTGAACATTGCTTCATTAAACGGTGACATGATTTGGTCTCAGCAGACCGATCATAGTTAAAAAAGAAGCCTCAAACTTCTTTCCAAGTCTTTCTAACCTTGTCAATAATCCCGTGCCTTTTGATGTGTTATTCAGCTTTGTCCAAAGCAAGTTCGTTCTTAAAAATCAAAATAACAACTTTGCGAGGCCAGCTACTAGGCTACCACTGTCTCTTCAGCCATCAAAGCAAGAGTGCAAAGAAATGACAAAGAATAGTGTGGCAGACAAAATGTTCGTGGAAATCCATATATTTATGTACTGTTACATAGACTGAAAAAGTTGGTGGCTTCATAATGCAGTCTTGATGTGCGTAGGTCTTTCAGTCACGAACAAACAGCCAGTTGCCCAGTCCTGCACAAGCACAGTGTGCAGATGCCAATGGATTAAAATTTGTTGTGCGTGCATGTGGTGCAGTGTACCACATGTCATTTTTCTAAGGCTGCAGCACACTGGGAAGACTGGTTCCTACTTCAATAGTAGGCCCATAGAGTATTGCAGCCCTTTGTTCATATTTTGCTGCAGATTGTATCAAATGCGAAAGCAAACTGTCTTGCAGGACACGTCAGTTCAGTTCAAGCAATTAGACAGAGTAACACAAGAACAAGTTTAAGCCTCCAAAACGGCTAAATACAGTCCCTAGTTTAGTACAGGTTATCGCCTGATGTTTTGGTTTCTTCTACAGTATAATGTTGTTGCTTGCTAGGTACTGGTGGTGTGATGCGCACTCTCTTGTGTTGCTATAATGACAACTTGTAAAAAAGATTTTCCTTCCTAACAAACGTTTGGAGACAGTCTGTCAGCTCATCTTTTAACCTGTTTTTCATTCGATCTGTGCATTTACATCGAACGTAAACTACAGAATATCAGTACTGAGAATCACAAACGAACACACCTGTCTAACGATTCTGCAAAGATCGTTGGAGTGGTCAGCCACAGGATGCAACACAGGTAGAAAGGCATCCTGAGGTAAAGCAAAATAACAATCGTTGTAAGATGCGGATAAAAAATTTTATTCTGTGAGGCTTTCGGCATGTATACTAATTACCACATTTGTATGTAAAATAGTTTTGCATAATAGCTGAGCAAGGTTAACGTCTCGCCCTGTGACTTTCAGCCAGTGCTACTCATGGCAATGGTGGCGAACATGGCACATCCTTTCAGCTGGAACTTTTGTTGGTTACATGAATTCAAAAGAACTTAGGTTTACATAATATATAACACCTGTGGTTAGAAGGATGTCTTGCATGCAGCACCGATGCCCCGAGTGGCACTGCCTAACACTTCCAGAGCCAGACTTAGTACATAAATAATACAAATGTGCAACAAAGTGAACAGCTGGATAGCTGCTGCTATTACTCAAAGATTGCATGCATCTTGCAGATGTGAACGCAGCTCCCATCAGGAACGAGTTGCCCTTTAGTGCACTTCCCTTCTCTTCCTCTTTTGTCTTCTTTGCATGTTGGTGCCATATGATAATAATGAACAAAAATTAAGCACTTCAGTTCCCATTGTTGTTTTACTAAATGCTGTAAAGTAATCTAAATGCGCTTAAGACTCTTAAGGATGTACTTTAGCCATTTTGTATTAACAATATTTTTCGCTTGGCTTCACTACACCTTAATGTAGTGCAAATTCGAGACAATGCTTACAAAAAACCCTACTCCACACAATAACACCTTCAATTAAGATTACACAGTCTATGGTTTCTATATGTGTACATACATACTTTATACATGGTTGCAATGAAAATATAAGAGGCTGTTCTAATGCGCACACTTAGCCTACTGGATAACAGTCACCTGGTTCCAAAATGGTTTTTTGTTAACACACATAGGTTAACATAGGCCACAACTATAAATGTATTTCTGGCAGTGACCTAAGCCACGGCCAAAACCTTCATAGAGCAATCAATGAAAATTTTCGAATTTAGAGCAGTTAGACATAAACAGGGCAAATAGTTTTAAAGTGTTAAATAATGAACTGTTATGGAATATGGCGGTAGAAGGCCATGCGCCTGAAACAAAGGTACTGTTTATCATATAAGCACATTCTTATATTTTTGCTTACTTTTCTAGGGATTGCATAAACAGTTTGCTTAAGTGTAAATTTTGCTACATGGCTGTATCGTATTAGCCCTTATCTTTTCACATTTGGCTTACTGCAACTTTAAGCACATGCATAAAGCTACTACTGCTACTACCTTCTATACTACCTACACTACTACCTTCAGCTGAAGGCCAAACACTATGCTGTCCAACATACATGGATTTTAGAACACCGAAGAGTAGACAGAGAATGAGCAACTCTTTTAACAAGTGCAGTTCTTTGGAGACACATTGATATATACCTAGAAAACAGAGATTTTTGCTAGAATGATAACTTAATATAATTGGTACTGAGCATAATGCATCATGCAAGAAACTTGCATTTACCGGACACCACTATAGACACTGCGACCTCTGCAGCTTCTCCACAATCTGGCACAATGTGCTCAAGCTGCCTGTAAACGCTGGAAGGGGTCTGTGATACTTTAAGAAGCTCAGAAAACATGAGAAGGACCTAAAATGAAGGTCAGAGAAGCAAAGCAAATTTTTAACCATTCCTCTCTATGTTGCTATGAATGTGAAGGTGCCAGCAAATGATGTACTTGAACTGCGTTTTAATCATGCAATACTAGAGAGCACATTTTGGCAATAATAATGTGATAGAGAAGAATGACAGAAACCAACCTAATCAATATTTTTTAAACTTGCACGAGGTTTTCGTCATTATGCTGATGCACACGCCTGCATAACTCTACTGCGAAGTCTTGTTTCAGTTCATTTTATTGTCACATAGTAATTTATATCGTACACTTGTCCTGAAATACATTACATTGGGCTCTTTCAGTATTTTTTTTTCTTACTGGAACACACATGCCTATAAAGGGCAAGCACTCAAATACATGCCAGACTGCCACGGGACTGGCCACTCGAGTTCGACATGTTTGTACAGCGTAAAAGACGAGGACTGAAGGAAGAACATAATACAGGCGCTGTCACACACAAACACATTCAAGGCACTTTGCGAGATTTTCAGGCTTCTTTCATGCTCTAAAAACCCATTATGTATCACATATTGAGCCACAGATAGCTGTACTGGGAAACTTTCACGTTGCTCTACAAATTTATAATTGAGACTTTTTATCCAATTATATTTGAGAAGTTGATTAATTAAGACTAATTAGGTAATTAGGCAAAATGCAGGAAATCCAAGCATTTCCAAGAGACAGGAAACATTACCTAGGTTCTGTGCAGCTAGGTGGCATATTCATATTTTTTTTTAAAGTTTGCTATAGTTACGTGGAATAACCTGAATACCTCCTATGGAACTGGTGTCACACCAATCACTCTACGTGATGCCGCTAAACTAGCCATTGCGCTCAAAACATACAGGGTAAAAAAAAAGCAAACTCTAGGTAAGAGCATACCAAGGCCTCTATTGCTGAAAAGGGAAACTGATGGGAGGCGTCCGATCTCCGGCTATGCAGCTGCTGCATCCTTAAAGCTGGCAATGAAACGGCCGCAGCCGCAGTCCTGAAATAAAATAGAATAATTTGACACTACAATGATCACATAGAACACGAAAAAGCTGGTCACAAGTTTATCTTGGAGAACATCTGCTGCTACATTAGGTTTTGTATATTGGTCAGCTTATTGTTAAATTAAGCTTGCCCATATTTTATATCTTAATGGCTTTGCTCTTTACAAACTAAAACCTTTGCCCAACTCATGCACTTATGCACTACTTAAGCTATGAGATGTTTACTGATCGCTTACAATGAATGGCTTCTAAGACAAACTATTTCACACAAAACGATGCATAACTTATGAGTGTTGCTGACATTGAATACCAACGTAGTACCTCTTTCTAACGGACTTCAAGCACATTTTTCTCACAGATACAGGTTGATCGGTCTGCCTTTTTTTTCACCAGCGGCAGAAATTTTGTTATTAATACTCGTGCGATATAGGATCACGCTGTGATGTGTGATATGATCCTGAGTTGAAAAGCGCAACTTTTTTGTGTGAATTTGGTACCTAGAATTCAAAACTAAATATCTGTACCCAAGACGCAATGGCACAGCAGCAAAGTAATTAAACATTAAACAAGTCCAGGTATCCAGGGCACAGCACCAGCTGTTGAATAAGAACATTGCACAATCATCGACTATATAGATATAGCTTAGTATGTGCACGGCAGGCGTAGTGGCGGCCTCAGCAAAGAACACAGCCGTGGAGCGACGCACCCGTATGACGTATCGCCGGCAATGCTATCGCGTAAATTGATATATCTCGTCACGGCACGGGCACAGTTTTATGCCCGCCGAGGTGCCGGCGCCACTGGTACTCCCCTGCTCTGGCCGCCGAGGTTCAGGTGACGGCGTATCCTGTAATCTGAACCCAAGCAGGACACCTGTTACCGCCAAGGAGTACGCTAACTATAAAGAGTTTCTTATATTCTGACCGGCAGCTCATGCGGCGTTGACCCGTAGTGTCGTTGGAAGCTCACCACACGCTTTTAATACCACAAACACGCCGCCATTTCACGCTCGCAGATCAAAGTCGACTGGCGCAGGCTCGACATGCTACGTGCCGCAGTCGCGCACTGCCTGCACAATCAGCGACGTGGGCGCGAAGATACATAGACGATAGCAAGGAGCGTACTGGCAAATCGGCACAATGCGCGCTAAGTGGGCGAGCTACTGCACACAATCGCACGAGCTAGGGGATTGGCGCCACGTACGCGCCAGCTACCAGACAACCGCGCACAAAGAAGCGCCGCCGGTTCTCGCTCAAATGATCGCTATACAAACACTCACACACGCGCACCGCAGTAAACCCTTAACGAGCCGCCACATTTTCAGACCGCGGTTAGGCGGCGAAGCTTAGCTCACCTCGCACTGCACGTAACTGTTGTTGTAGTGGCTTGCGCTTCGGGGAACATGTCGAATGCTCACATCCACCCAATTAAAGACGCGGCAAAGTCCCTCGTCATGCAAAATCCTAATTTTTAAGTACACTCGCTTGACTCTGAGCGCTCAAGTCGCCTTGATTACGACAAAGCTAGAAGAAACACAGTGATCGTGCAAAATGGTTCTGGACGGCCAACTGTCGCGCGATGTTGTACCGAGACCTTCAATAAGTCATATCAGCGCGTCTGCTCGCTCAGAACACAGGCACACTCATAGAACGTGTAATAATCGTTCAAAGTCACTTACCATGGAGTCTTGGGGGTTCAATGCAGTGAGAAACATAAACCACGGTAGAAGAATGTGGCCGTCGCTGGCAATGGCTGCTCGTTCGCGGCTTTCAACGCGCGCGCGCGCGCTCCGAAGGCTTCTGCTCCTCCGGGCGTTGTTCCGATTTTCGGCTTCCTGTGCAGCGCCAAGGTGCGGCTACTCCGAAAGAAAAACAGCGCCGACACACATTGCGCGGGATATTTCGAATCTGACTGCAGAAATAATCCTACTGGAATTGTCGCTGCGGCTGACTGCCTTGTTTGTCACGGCTGAGTTATTCTTTTCTCTATTTGGCTCGTCTCAGATATGGGTGTATTTCAACACTCCCAATTTCCCGTACGCCACCGTTATTCCTTGAAAACCCCCATTTTACAACCGCAATGCCCATTCAAATGGGGTCAGGGGTACAATAATGGTTCTAGCTTATTTTACTTCTTCTCGTGGGAGTACTCATTTTAAGCCAGGGGGAAAAATGGCACATCAACTGTTAAAACGCCCATATGGGCTCATTTGCGTTTACAGTCTAGGGCAAAATGACAAATTTCGAGGGAACAAAAGGGGGTTCCCCGAGGGGCCCGATTTTTATTTGTCATATCACAAGAAGGGCCAACAAACAGGGACACTAAGCACAGCATAAGGGAAATCACTTGTGCTTAATAAATGAAATAAATAAACGATAAATAAATGGAAATGAAAGTGGATGAAAAAACAACTTGCCGCAGGTGGGGAACGATAGAACCCTGGGAGTGTTAGCCACTCCGCAGTAGAACACTGGGAGTGGCTAACACTCCCAGGCTTCTACTAGGAAACATGAATACCCAATAAAGTGGACGGGGAAACGACGCCGCGGTAGCTCAATTGGTAGAGCATCACACGCGAAATGCGAAGGTTGTGGGATAGTTCCCCACATGCGGCAAATTGTTTCTTCATCCACTTTCATTTCCATTAATTTATCGTTTCTTTATTTCGTTCATTAAGCACAAGTAATTTCCCCTATGTTGCCCTTGGTGACAGTGTTTGTTCGCTTCTAGCAGCAAGCTCACTTCCGTTTTCCTTTCCTTCATTAAGTTCTACATTGCACTTTCAATCAAAGCTAATCACCTCTATGATTTCCGTGGCTTCACTGACTCTTGGCTTTATATGGTCATGATTAACCAATATCGAACGCCTTTGGTTTTATTCTCTTTCTGATAAAAAGCTAGTGTAAGTCGATAGTTAGAACCGCACATTCCGTCCCTCTATTTAAGTTTTTTAGGATTACCTTTGCCTTTTATAGCTGTTGTGGGAAGGTTCCTGTCGAATATGAAATATTGATGTGCGAAATATAAACAAATATCAGGGGCCCTATAACCTCAAGTTATTCTGATCACCTGACGTCAAACTTACCTAACCGCCGACGCAAGTATCGCGCGGTGACCCGGATTGTTGTCTGGACAATCTCATCAAATGCTCTCCTCGTTTATAGGAGGTCCTTTTTGTTCGCTTTAATAGCAAATAGCTTTGCCTACCTTGACTGGTTTTAAGCATGAAATGCTTCACGTTCCTGTTGTCGGCGACCTTCAAGTGACCTTGAGTCAAAAGCCAGAACCGTTACTCGAGCACTCAAATGAGGACATCACGGCAAGTTGCGAGAACTAAACCGGATCATCGGGGCAACCAGTCAAGACCGCATTACATACGCTAATTACTTTCCAAACAAGGTACAACAATATGACACGCGTTTTCAAAATGTATGTTCACGATATCACTCAAGCTGTAACTTCTATTAGGCTGAAGTTCTATTTGTCATTTCCAATAACGACGTTCAACAGGCAAATACATGGCACTATATACTTGACTGTCATCTTTTGACGTTGAGACAGAGTTGTCTTTGCTCTTTTCAACGCCAGCTGCCCGTGAGGTGCGTGGCGCTCACCGGCAGCGTCTTAGTCGGTAGCGTCCGGCGTGCCACGAATGGCCGTTTCACCCAGATGATACTTGCAATGAGGTTTCGTCTGGGACAGAGAACTATTTCGTGCATATAGACCAGTGCAGAGTACACGTGGTACGTTGTGATGTGGTGACTAGTACCGAGATTGTGGCTGGTATCATCCCCAACCGATCTGCTTTGCTAGTAGCCATTTCATGCTTACATGTACTCTCAATTACGATAGAGCGATCAATTTTTTTCTTACGTAACTGGTGGACAAAATGCGAGAAGGACACAGAAGTTGAGAGGGCTTTGATGGGGCCGAGTTAACGCAGTGAAAGTAGATAACTGTATGAGGAGCTTGGTGTCAGCGTCTGCTATTGGTCTCCTTTCCCTCGCTTTGTTTGCGGTACCTGGTCAAAAATTATGGCGGCGTGCAACTCAAATTAAATATGCTGCTAAAACGAATACTCAGCAAAGATGACGGCAGGGCGATATCGTGCACGTAGCAGAAACAGCCCGACAGCGTTGTGCTGGCCCACAAATATTTATATTATACATAAATAAAACTGTTCTCCCCGGCAGCTTAGAGTATACCCACTGCCAGATCAATCGGCGCAAAGCAATCTTCTATTACTTTCGAAACAGGATGGTTACTCTCCGGCTATTCTGAAAAAAAAGTCAGTTCCATTCCGCATACTAATGCATGCTTAAAGCGTGCACGTCACTTTGACTTGGTGAGTTCCCGCTCTTGTGACGCCATGTAACAGACAGGTGAAGTGGGTGCAGCCTGAAAAAAGGTTAAAGAATAGCGGTGGGCTACCGGCGAAGAAACTGTAGCATTGGAAATAATGTTTTCTTTCTTTCTTTTGTTCCGCCTTATCATACATAATCAGTTTGTACACATAATATGAGAAGGGGGTTTTTCGCCGTTTACATGCTGTCGCGCGACAGATAGGCGAAGTGGGAAAGGCCCGAAAAACGTTGTGCCAGTCGTGGTCGGCTGATTTCGGAAATATAATAGAAAAGCTTGGAATAGCTTTACATTATAGCAGCCCCGTTTAGATGAATGCCCCAGTGGTGCATCGTTATCTTTAGCGCATTGCATTCATGTTAACAGCGGTAACGCGCTTGGAAAGCGCATCGCATTAACGCGCCACACAAGTGTAGATTTACGGACGCGAGTGGACTCACGCAAGTGGCACCACATTCTCGCGAGAGTTAATGCGCTACACGTAAATGGCGCCGCGTCGCTTTTCCCAAATGCGCTTGGAAACGAGATGCGCTACTGTCTCATTCATCTAAACACGACTCTCGGAGTGTTATTAGCTTGATGCTAGTGGGTTTTATTTCATCAGCGCCTACACTGGCTAACTCAAGAGATAGATAATGTAAGAAACTTTCTTTGGCCCTGTAGGAAAAAAGTAAAACGGCTGTGAGCAACGCTGCAAAGTTCTTTCAAGTGTGGCTTAATGACAACCGTATTATTACAGAATAACTTATTGAATTCATTTGCGATATCTCATGGTTTAGTGAGTAGAGCGCCGCAATAGCCTAGTCCACTAATCAACGTCTTATTATTGATTCTGTTTAGAAGTCAAATGAATATTTTCCATTGCTGTTTAAATATCATACCCGTATGACGTATTTCGAACTCGTAATACTTAATTTCACCTTGTTTTGCTAATTTATGAAGTGTGTTATAGCCTATGTTGTAAAGTGTCAAATGCGCCGTTATCATCTGTTTTATTTGTTATGGAGGAGCACTCCAAGTGAGCGAGTCAGCGAACTCCTCTTTAATAAGTGCCATTTTTTTAAAAGAGCGAACCTCATTTGCCACACCATAATGGAAACAGCAGATAATTGGATACTGATCGGTAATATTCATTTAAAGAAGACCGCTGTCGTCACGTGATACGAAATGGGAGAAAAGTTCGCCAGAATGATACGCTCCTATAACACGCGAAGGCAAAAGCCGTCTGCACACTTGGTAATGCATGAAATTATATGAGCGGAGGGGGTCAGACTTCTTGCTCTACATAACGAGCCTCCGTGTGAAGTACATGTGGGGCAAGCCGTTGTTCTGCGAGCTCCTGCCTCCTCTCTAAGCTGCCGTCTCGCATTGTCGCGTTGCTGCTTTGGTACTTCGGCTTCTTCTGCTCGTTTTCGGCGCTTAGCTGAGTGTTCGCGCGCTCGTATAAAAGTGTAAGAATCGCACCAACGACGCTTCTCTTTGTCTTCATGCTGCACACTCTCAACAAGCGAAAGCAGCACTCGCGCTCGAACGCCTTGCTCCCGCCGCTTACCACGTAGTACATCGCTTCTCACTTGGCGAGCATCCTCGGCCGGTAGCGTACTTCCCAGGTGGGTAATAATAATATTTGGGGTTTTACGTGCCGAAACCACTTTCTGATTATGAGGCACGCCGCAGTGGAGGACTCCGGAAATTTTGACCACCTGGGGTTCCTTAACGTGCACCTAAATCTAAGCACACGGGTGTTTTCGCATTTCGCCCCCATCGAAATGCGGCCGCCGTGGCCAGGATTCGATCCCGCGACCTCGTGCTCAGCAGCCCAACACCATAGCCACTGAGCAACCACGGCGGGTCCCCAGGTGGGTATGCAATATTGATGGTTCGGATGCTTATTTTGAGCCTGTTCATTATCGAAACATATGCTGTTAGATAGGCTGTACTTGTCATTTGTACTGGTGATCTTGATCACTGGAAGCCACGGTGTGCTATGTTACGTTATCCAAGCTAGGATGCCCACGCTCTCAACCACAGCATTGTTACAAACTTCGCCTTGTGCGCGCGGGATAGCCCTCAGTTCAACATTGCCCATACGCGAGTACTGCCATCCGTTCTGTACGTGCTCTGTTAGAACATCGTTTGGCTTTGTGAGCACCTTCTTCGCATTGATCAGAGTGACTTTTTACCCCTGACCTCTTCTACAAAAGTGTTAAGCCCGTTCAGGCCTGAAACGAAGCTATCGACCTCAGTGTTCATTCAGCTCCGATCGGCACCTTTCGAAAAGCTGGTTTGCAATTTCAGCAATCGTGTTCTCCGACCAGGCTTCCAGCTCCGCAAGTTGTTTAGAAATCTCCGCCACCGTAGACATCCTTAAGGAAAGACACAAACAATGAACAGTGCGTCATTAACAACAGATGTAAAGACAAAGCCAACTACAGCGAAGGTAATGAGTCACCGACCTGGGCAGGTATTCTATGAGTCCACCTAGTAGAGATGTTAATTCCGTCTGGAGCAGAAGTGCTGATTGGCTGTCGCTGGGCGTACGCTGAGTTCAGCCTAGCCCATCAGAACTTCAACAGCAGAGGAAATGGGTATGTCCACTAGGTGGACTCTTACAGAATACGTCCCCTGTAAAGCCAAGGACGATGATTAGGCTCCCGCCCATACTGGCGTGATCACTGCTGCTAAATGAAGCTGAACCGCAGCCACTGTCGCCTTAAACGTCTCCACGACAAACTGGTCAGAGAACCACGCAGGTGATCGGTGCAGATAACCAGGTGATTGTGTAAGCCCGTGACGTTGGGTGTGGTGGTGGTGAGATGATCCGAACTGAATATCATGCAGCCCGCACATCAGGCGAAGCATTTCCTGAATTGATTAGCCCATCACTCCGATTTGTAAAGCCATGGACGAAGCTTTGGAACCTGCACTTATTGCCATACGCGCTGGCGTTCAGTCCAACCACTGACGTGTTTACTCTGTTGTTCGTATTTTATAAACTGGGAAAACATTGATTACTTAACAATTAGCATGCGAACTTTTTGCATTTCAGGAATCGGTCATGGGCTGCTGAAAGGGAGTGCTTCAAGTCTTGCATTGAAATTGTCCGCATAACTATCTTTTTATTTTAATGTTACTTATCCTAATTTCCTAATCCTAATTCCTAGTCCTAATTTCCTTAACCTAACTTTTACGCCGAGTATCTTTAAATATATGACTATGCGGTAACCCAATCAAGATCAAATAAATTGATTATCCAGAGTTCCATATTTCAAGGAAATTTTGTACGCATTTCGTTAAAACCTGGCAGGTCCTGCTTCCCTTGTGGCTGTCTGTTCGTTCCTATCACAATAACTTCCGAGTATAAGTATCGTGTGCATGATCTTGTTAGACAATCCCAGGACCTGATATCCTGGACTTGGCGCTGCGCTCTGAGAGCGAGGATATCGCTTTCTGGTTCTTTGAATTCGGTCAGACTCGTATATTAGTGGCATATTTTTTGCAGACAGTTGTCCTAACATTGAAACCCATAAGAAAGGAGCCCGTGAGCAAAAAGAAAAGCTTGCTTGCAATTAACGCCCGCCCGTACCATTCCACAGTATATGTAAATGTTTAACGTGTGAAATGATACGAGAAGGACGCACCCACATACATATAAGATACACGAATCACATCACAACACACAACATACATAACTAAACTACTACCTAGCTGATCATCAGTCCCTCGTAGAAAGGTTAAGGGCACGTGCGTATCCGAGTCGCATAGACGGCACTAGTCAATGGTCCACGTACCTTGCATGCCCACCCGTATACGTAATGTAACGTTGCGGGTTACCTATGTTATGTCCTTTGAGGCTGACGTCTTTGCTCCTCTCATTGTATGTTCTTGAAATCTACGTTAGACGTTCGACTTGACCTTCGTATCAAGAAATGAGGTCCTTGGCCAGTGCCAAAATTCCGTTCATGTGCTGGGTCAAGCTTAAACAGGTTATTTTTCTCCGATGAAATTGGTTCGTAGTGATCCGCTGCAATATATGTACGAGAGTGTATTTTCTAAGTTTGGCTGCACGCGTGTGCTCTTTTTCTGTCGGTAGCTGTATGTTTGTACCCATATTTTCCCTCAACTTGTACGAGAGCTCTTATGGTGCTGAGGCGGTGACCGCTGTGTCGCACCTGCAAAGGAACATGTATTTATTTGCGCATAATAAACTTTTTACGAGGCAGTATAACGTTACCGAGCCCTTTCGTCAGGTATACGATATTGCTCTGCGAAATGTTCGTTGCTGAGGATCCGTTTTAGCGCATCCTTAACGTCCCGTTCCACGCCGGCGCAATTTCCTACCTTCACGGCAAGCTAAGTAAGCAGGAGCGGAACAATCGGAAGCGCCGGCACCACCCTCCTCATCCGGTTATCTGTTTTCATTCAGCTGGCTCGGCCCCATCGAACCCCTCTCCACTTGAGCGTGCTGTTCGCCTGTTCTCTGCCACACAGATAAGAAACACTGCCAAAGGTAGTCAATTTAATTCGTTTATAAACGACGAGAGCGTTTGATTGGGCTGTTCAGACAGCGCTGCGGGTCACTGCCCGATGCCTGCATCGGCGATTACGCAAATTTGAATTGAGAAGATTGGAATAAAAATGTATTGCAATATTTTTACGTGATAGGCGCCCAATTTCATTCAAGTATTTTTTTTTCAAAACCTCTTGACTGCGTTATATACGTTTTGCGATAATGTGTTGATACCGCCGTGAGAAGATAACGGAAAGTACCTGAAGGAAGAGTGGTCCGTGCTCTTCAGAGAACAATGCTGGCTCGGGTAGACAATGGTGAAATGCAGATAACAGCTCATTCTGCCGAGCTGTCGCCATGCGCTCTTTGCCAGAGATCTCAATGTATAATTATTGATGACACGTTGAAGAGGACGCAGTAACACGGCCGCAGCAGAACGGAAATTGGCCGTGGTCTGCGGAAGGCACATAATTCTGGTTGACTGGAGGACGCAGGCAAGTTAGCTGCCCACTTCGTGGAAGCGCCGAGACGACAGCGTTTCCCGCCGACATGAGAGGTCAACTGGTGCTCCTTTTCACTTTGTGCTGCGTGGCTATCGTGCAAGTCAATGGTGAGCTTTTAGCTTTGGCCAGTTTTCGCTTCTTCTCCTGTGATCTAAGCCACGCGCAACTCTGACAAGTTCTGGTTATTACAGAGGCAAGTGTGCACTTATGTGAAGCTCTCTGGCTGTCATAGTCACTGCACTACGTTCGTCATTCCTTGAATAGGCACAAACATTTATCCCTCAGAAAAGCACACATCTCTATGAAAGAACTCGCCCGTCAAGAACTCAGGTTAGCTTGCCGAGGTTGCAAAGCGAATGAGACGACGCAGCAATGAATGCGAGAACATTGCAGCAGCGCGAATCTTAAAAACCTTCCTGGCATGAACCGCTAAGCAATGTGGCGCTTCACGCAACTGCACATATCTGATAATTATGCCTGGTTGAAAAAGAAGTACAGAGCACGATCTTGTTAAACTGAATTGGGAGGCTAATGTGTGATGTCTTAAGATGGATGGATGAAGCGTATTGTCTATGAAAATAAGCCTTCAGCGACCATTAGTAGTTTGACTAAATAAAGCAATTGGTTTGCATGTACGGCGCTGAAGAGGCGAACGCCACCCCATTTATTCATGATCATCAACGTGATGATCAGTGAGAGAGAGAATTACAACGGCAAGGTAACGTCCACTGATTTACCAGTTCACAGTGGATTGCTACACAGATCAGTGAGTGAATCAGTGAACCAAGTTAATTTAAAACGTTTGCCGGCCACTCTATTTTTGGACGGCACCTAAGCTCATATCGCTGAAAGAGCGACAATGTCAAGAAAGTAGATGTAGTGGATCTATAGGGAGAGTGCGATAGGACTCAGCGGGCGTTCAGGTGAACGCCCTTAGGAAAGTTCGACTGGGGAAAGCATATGTCCAATGGCGCGGTTCACAAACGGTAGCTCGGCTGTCTTATGAAGCAGACATTGTATTTCTGAAATTGTTTACGAATTCTTTCCTAACAGTACCCAGAAAGTTTTTTTTTGTTCGTGGTGAGCAGCAAAATGTTCAGTGTGCGCCAAAGTTAGGAGAAGAAATTGCGAGGTCTGTCGTAGCCCCGAAAGTCTCAAGAGTGTCTTCAGTAGGAGCAGATTCCACAAGGACGCTATAAATAATTTCGTCGCTTTCATTTTACGAGCCCCATCTCCGCATCTTAGTGTGCATGCGTAGAGACGCCGATCAAAGCTGGAGGGTGTATGAGTGCCCTTTAGTTGAATGTTATTGACATTTTCTGGTACGTATTTTAAGTATAAAAGGTAGAATTTTCATTCGTTTTAAGTATTCGCGCTTGACTAGTGCCATTTCTTAACCGCTCGTAATTTTGTAACCTATACCATGAAATACATGGCTTCATGTGTGGGATACTCGTAATATCACCGCCCGGGGCATCGGTATGTTTTTGATGAAGGCGAATTATGCTATCTGCCACATGTTATATTTAAAGATTCGGTACAATATTAACAAAATACATCTGGTACATGTACGTTTATACAGCTGATATGAAGGCGGTAAAATATAGTTGGACACGCTATGTAAAGTAGATAACCGCAACGACCAATAATAGTGTAACGTGATGGTTGCCGAGGAAATGAAGCGCAGTCAACTGAAGTGGCGTAACAGGCGTAACAGCCGCAACATGAACACACACATGTCACTCTATGACCGCGGACACTCGCTGTCAAAACGCTAGCGTGAGGAAGCTCGGTAATGCAGCAGCAATGACTGAATTGACCTTCGTGCTAGCTCTTGCTTCAACGCGAAGTAAGCGGCGACAGCACCACGCACACGAATCTTTCAGCAGCCTTCTGCGCCAATAGATTCTGCCCCCATCGCACATCGCTTTCAAGATAGGGCGCGCGCGGCCGCGCTCATCCCCGCCATACACAGCCGCTGCCAGGGTAGGACTCCCTCCTCCTCCCTCCCCGTTGCCTTGCGCGCGGTGAAATACGGCGCACTTCCTCGCCGTTTTCCTCCCTTGCACGCGCGAGATCGAGCCACCGCCCTGGGCTAACCCTCGCATGCGTTCAATCGCAGGCAGAGCATACAGCGCACAGCCGCGATATTATAGTCCTTGGCTTTTATACGAAACTTATCGGCGACGTCGATATCGGAAATGCGTCTGGAGTCTCCGTAGAGTTGCTATCGCAATAAACAAAATAACCCGGACCATGTCCTCTAAGCAGAAAGAACAACTAATAGTGGCACCTATTAGTGGTCTCCGGGTGAGCTTCTTGTGATTAACCCGCAGGAAGTAGTAACTTGCGCAAAGGTACGTGTGGAGTAATTGAGAGAGCGTATAGAAGAGGGGCTGGAAAGACGCAAGTAGATCTTTCTCTTGTCTTATTTATTGATTTGTTTCCGAAAAACACAAGGCGGCATTATGAGGCTTCTAGTTATATGATTATATATTTTAGTGTTTTTTGGCGGATCCCTAAATGACCATTGCTAGTCCTACCCCGGGCGGCCTAGTACGTCGAGCGCCGTTTGAAGGCTACACTGTTAGGTGTCACACAAAGTCCGGGGACGGCGTTCGGCGTCCCTGTGATTGGGAATTCACATATATATATATTGAAATACCACGGTTGAGACGACGCTTTATTCCAAGAAGGAAAAATGGCGCCGACGCAAAAACGAACACGAGCCGATGATTGATGATGACTTTGTACAGATGAAGATGAAGTCCGCATAAATGCTTACACTAATTTCCCCCGTGGACGGAAGCGGCCAGCCTGGCCGCACATTAGACAGTGGAACGGAGATGAAAGGGTTTCAGGCGAGAAACGTGCACGATCTCTGTTCCGCGGCAGCGTCGGTCGGTTGGGGTCTCAACAGGTGTAACTCGATAGTTCACCGGCGAGGTCTGCTCGATGACTTTGTAGGGGCCAAGATATCGAGACTCAAGCTTCTCACATAAACCGGGTGTTCGCGCAGGGGTCCATAGGAGCACATCGTCACCAGGGCGGTAGGAAACGACGCGATGAGAGGCATCGTACCGATGTTTGCGATCGTCTTGGCTGGCTTCAGTGTTCATACGGGCGCGACGACGACATTGGGCAAGACGAGACACAAACTGGTCGCAAATGAATGGTGAAGCGTTCACGGGGCCAGAGAAGAAAGAAACGTCGAGTGATGAGGTTGGGTGGCGGCCGTATACTAAGAAAAACGGAGAGTATCCGGTGGTCCGTTGAACAGACGTGTTATATGCAAATGTTACAAATGGGAGAATCGCATCCCAGTTACGATGATCAGGTTGAATATACATGGATAGCATGTCACACAACGTGCGATGAAATCGCTCTGTTAGGCCGTTGGTTTGAGGGTGGTAGCTAGACGTTGTCTTGTGCACGGTGTTGGACGCTTGCAGAACTTGATTAAGAGTGCTTGAAAGAAATGTCTTGCCTCGGTCGCTCAAAAGAACGTGAGGCGCCCCATGACGTAAGTAGACAGCCTGCAAGAAGAAGGCCGCTACTTCTGCGGCAGCTCCTGAGCGTATTGAGGCTGTTTCAGCGTACCGGGTCAAATGGTCAACAGCAGTGACGATCCATCGGTTGCCGTCTGGAGTAGGTGGGAGTGGCCCGAAAAGGTCAATGCCGACGACAGAGAAGGGTTGTGCTGGACAGGGAAGTGGTTGTAGGGTCCCGACCGGAGCAGTAGTAGGTCGCTTACGGTGTTGGCAAAGCGTGCACGAGGCAACATATCTAGCTATGCTCGTGGAAAGGCCTGGCCAATAGAATCGGCTGCGTATGCGCTCGTGTGTTTTGTTGTAACCCAAGTGGCCTGACGTAGGGTCATCGTGTGAGGCCTGCAGAACTGCAGTTCGAAGACAGCGCGGTAGAACGGGAACCCATCGATGACCTTCCGGGTGAAAAATGTACCGGTAGAGCAGGTCGTCTTCAAACTTGAACAGTTTGAGTTGCTTCCGTAGCCTGGCATTGGGTGGAGATGAAACACCGCTAAGGCGATTGATGATACTATGGCAATAGGCATCGGCGCGCTGGTGAGTGGAAAGCACTGAAAGGCGGTTTGATGAAGTCAAGGAAGAAATCGGTGTAATAGACGAAGCGTCCTCCGTGCGGCCAATTTGACAAGGTGATGTGATGTGCTCCGATGATGGTGGTAATGGGCATCGTGAAAGAGCATCGGCATCTTGGTGCTTCCGTCCGGACTAATATATGACATTGAAATCATATGCTTGTAATCGGAGTATCCAGCGGCCAAGGCGCCCGGACAAGTTTTTGATCGTCGACAACCAACATAGGGCATGGTGGTCGGTCACAACCGTGAAATGTCGACCGTGGAGGTATGGACGAAATTTCTGAATGGACCAGACAACAGCCAAACACTCTTGTTCGGTTATCGAGTACTTCTTTTCCGCGGAAGTGAGAGTGCGGCTTGCATATGCAACAACCTTTTCGCAAAATTCGTGGTCGCGCTGCAGCAGTACGGCACCAATTCCGTGACCGCTGGCATCAGTATGCACTAATGTGGGCGCCTTGTCATCAAAATGACAAAGAACAGGTGGGGATGTTAGTGCGCGCTTGAGTTCTTGGAACGCGGCTTCACACTGATTGTTCCAATCGAAGGAACTGGAACTAACAAGGAGCTTGTGGAGGGGCGAGGCAATGCTGGCAAAGTTCCGGATAAAACGTCGAAAGTATGAGGCGAGCCCAATGAAGCTGCGCAGTTCTTTTGCACGAAGTGGACGTGGAAAGTTGAGCACCGCGGAAATTTTATCCGGATCGGGCTGGATGCCGTCTTTGCTAACGAGATGACCCAGGACTTTAATCGTTGTGCTAGCGAAACGGCACTTCCTCGTGTTTAGTTGAAGTCCGGCATTAGAAAGGCATGTGAGCACTTCATCTAAGCGTTGGAGATGGTCAGTGAAAGTCGAGGAAAACACGACGATGTCGTCGAGGTAACATAGACAAGTTTTCCACTTGAGGCCGCGAAGAACCGTGTCGATCATTCTTTCAAATGTGGCGGGAGCATTGCATAGACCGAAAGGCATTACATTAAACTCATAAAGACCATCCGGAGTAGAAAAGGCGGTCTTTTCTTTGTCCGCTTCGTGCATTGGGATTTGCCAATATCCGGAGCGAAGATCAAGGCTGGAGAAATATTGCGCGCCTTGCAACGAATCAAGGGCGTCATCGATACGGGGCATCGGATATACATCCTTACGGGTGATCTTGTTTAGCGCACGGTAGTCAACACAAAATCGTACCGATCCATCCTTCTTCTGCACCAAAACGACGGGTGATGACCAAGCACTGGCGGAGGGACGTATGACGTTTCTTTTCAGCATATCGGCGACGTTCTCCTCGATGATTTTGCGTTCGGCCAAAGAGACTCGGTAGGGACGACGGCGTACAATAGTCTGGCCATCGGTGTCGATACGATGGAAGGCAACGGAAGTCTGTCCGAGTGACGAAGTATCCATATCGAAGGAGGCCTGGTGCTTCGTGAGCAATTTTAGCAACGCTTCATGTTGAGCAGCAGTAAGGTCAGGGCTTATCACTGAAGTAAGGGCAGATGAAGCAGATTTGTCCTGTTGAGGAAGAGCTTGCGAGGCGGCAAGAGGAAGCAGGGAGACTGGTTGGGTATCCACATAACAGGTCACTGCGGAGCCTTGAGGTAGGAGGATTGTCTCAGTGGTCGCATTTAAAGCGATGATTAACGCAGAGCTTTCTTTGAACCGCACCAGGCAGGAAGCGAAGACAATCCCACGGGCAAGACAGCGACCGTAAGGAGTGATGAACACGTCGCCATTGGTGATGTCCGTAGAAGAGAGACTTATGACTTGCTCGTGGCCGGGAGGCAGTACAGAATCGGCAGCAGTGAGAAAACGCAGTCGTGGCTCATCGGTACTCCCGCTGCAATGAACTGTCTCGCTCATATGAACTACACGTTGACGGCAAGAGATTAAAGCGGACGCTGACGAGAGAAAGTCCCAACCTAAAATTAGTTCATGAGCGCACGGGAATAAAATCGCGAACTTAATGTGATGACAGATACCATCAATGAAGACGCGTGCTGTACATTGGGCTGATGGTCGAATGATTGCTCCATTAGCCCCAATCAAGGATGATCCAATATAAGGAGTCTTCACTTTCCGCAGACGAGAGCACAGGTCCGCGCGCATAACAGATATAGTAGCTCCCGTGTCAATCAGAGCTAACAAAGGCACACCCTCCACAGACACCAATAACATGTTCGAAGGACGTTCAGGAGGACTTGGAGCACTTCGCGGCGATGCAGTTTTCCCTCCAAAAACTGCACTGGTTAGTTTTCCGGTCGCTGGACATGGAGTTGGGAGACAGGTCGAAGTGGCGAAACAGAACGTCGGAGCGGCGATGGGGAGCGGCGTCTCGAGGCACGTGTGTTGAGTGCGGTGTTGGAGAAGTCGGCCGGAGATGGAGATCGGCGAACGGGAGGATTATCGTCATAAGTGCGGTAAACGCGAGGAGGTGGCTCATCGCGTTCAAAGGCCGCGTAACCCCGACGTTCGTCTTGCTGGCGGCGTCGGCAAAACCGGGAGATATGTCCTCGAAAGCCGCAGTAGTAGCAGATAGGTCTCGACGAACGCCAGGCAGAGTAGTAAGGTGGGTTCGGAGCTCGGGTGACTAAAGGTGCCAGGTGATCGTGAACAGGCGCAGGTGGTGTTATTGGAGACGGCGCGGCTGGCATTGCAGCAATCTGGGCGTAAGAAGCCGGTTGTGGGCAAGGAGAAGCGTTGGTATGCTGGGCGTTCTGCAGGGAGGCCAATTCTTCCTTAATAATACCGCGCAGGTCGGTAGAAGCAGGTTGGACGTGAGCGCTGCTGCAAGGGGGTGAGCCATGCGCTTGCAATTCCTCACGAATTATGGCTCGAATGATAGAGCGGAGCTCAATACTGTTTGCCAGGGGGTTGTCGGAAAAGTCCGGTTGCAAGCGGATTGACTGCAGGGCGTCGAGGCGCTGACAGACGGAGACGACGTCCGACACCGTCGAAGGGTTTTGAGCGGCGAGTGCGTTGAAGGCAGTAGATCCGATACCCTTAAGAAGGTGTCGCACGCGATCAGGTTCTGGCATGGCACTGTCGACACGGCGGCAAAGCGCGAGGATGTCCTCAATGTACGAGGTATACGATTCGCCATAATGCTGGACGCGCTCAGACAGCCTCTTTTTCGCAACTTCCGAACGAACCGTGGGTGTGCCGAAAATACGCCGTAGCTGCTCCCTGAAAGATGACCAATCACGGAAGTCTCTCTCATGATTCAGGAACCATGTCTTGGCTACTTGAGAGACGTAAAATGGCACGTTGTTTAACCTCGACGTCTCGTTCCAGTTGTTGTATTCACTGACACGATCGTAGTTGTCGAGCCAGTCTTCAACGTCCTCACCAGGCAAGCCAGAGAAGATTTCAGGGTCGCGATACCGGTTGTTGGCAGGGCTGGGATTGGGGGTGGCTGGCACTTGAACCGAGATGGTGGATGCTGCGGTCTGGTCTTGCGACATGGCGGCCTCTTGGCGTAAGCGGCGTCCCGAACGTAGCTCCAGGAGAGATCTTGAAGTGGATTGAGGTCGAAGGGATCTTAAAGCGCCTCCACCACTTGAAATACCACGGTTGAGACGACGCTTTATTCCAAGAAGGAAAAATGGCGCCGACGCAAAAACGAACACGAGCCGATGATTGATGATGACTTTGTACAGATGAAGATGAAGTCCGCATAAATGCTTACAATATATATATATATATATATATATATATATATATATATACATATGCAAACTGAAGGTTCTACAGGGCCCTTACATCCAGTCATGATGGCCACCAAGTCGAAAGCTGCTATGATGACGTGGAATCGGCGATGTGTAAAGTCAAAACAAAATCCACTATACCGATGGGTGACTTCAATGCCAGGGTAGGAAAGAAGCAGGCTGCATACAAGTCAGTAGGGGAATATGGCATATGTTCTAGGAATAGCAGGGAAGAGTTATTAGTACAGTTAGCAGAACGGAATGATTTGCGGGTAATGAATACCTTCTTCCGCAAAAGGGATAAACGAAAGTGGACATGGAGGAGCCCGAATGGCGAGACTAGAAGTGAAATAGACTTCATACTCTGCACTAACTCTGGCATCACACAAAAATTTCACGTGCTCGGCATGGTGCGCTACAGTATCCATACGAAGGCAAGCAAGACCTCGAATTAGTCTACACTTGACGAGGGAACGAAAGAAACTGGTACATAAGAAGCTGATCAATGAGTTAGCGGTACGAGGGAAAATAGAGGAATTCTGGATTAAGCTACATAACAGGTATTCGGCTTAGTGTATGAAGCAATGAAGGACTATCTTATGGGCATCATTAAGGAGTGTACAATACAAGTCCGAGGTAACTTCCTTAGACAGGATACCGGTAAGCTATCGCAGGCAACAAAAGATCTGATTAAGAAACGCCAATGTATGAAAGTCTCTAACCCTAGAGTTAGGACAGAACTGGCAGAACTTTCGAAGTTAATCAACAAGCGTAAGACAGCTGACATAAGGAAGTATAACATGGCTAGCATTGAACATGATCTCACGAACGGAGGAAGCCTAAAACTGTGATGAAGAAGTTAGGAATAGGCAAGAATCAGATGTATGCGTTAAGAGACAAAGCCGCCAATATTGTTACTAATATTGATCAGCTAGTTCAAGTGGCTCAAGAGTTCTATAGAGACATATACAGTACCAGTGACACCCACGACTATAATGGAAGAGGGTATAGTCTAGAGGACTTTGACATCCCACAAGTGACGCCGCAAGGAGTAAAGAAAGCCTTGGGAGCTATGTAAAGGGGAAAGGCAGTTGAGGAGGATCAGGTAACAGAAGATTTGTTGAAGGATGGTGGGCACATTGTTCTAGAAAAACTGGCCACCCTGTATACGCAATGCCTCATGACCTCAAGCGTACAGGAATCTTGGAACAACGCAAACAATCTTAATCCATCAGAAAGGGGACGCCAAAAACTTCAAAAACTATAGACCGATCAGCTTACTGTCAGTTGCCTACAAACTATTTACTAAGGTAATCGCAAATAGAATCAGGAACATCTTACACTTCTGTCAAGCAAAGGACCAGGCATGATTCTGCAAAGGCTACTCAACAATAGAAAATATTCACACTATCAATCAGGTGATGGACAAATGTGCATAATATAACGAACCCTTATATATAGCTTTCATTGATTACGAGACAGCGTTTGATTTAGTCGAAACCTGAGCAATCATGCAGGCATTACGGAATAACGGTGTAGACGACCCGTATGTAAACATACTGGAAGATATCTATAGCGACTCCACACCCTCCATAGTCCTCCACAAGAAAGCAACAAAATCCCAATTAAGAAGGGCGTCAGGTAGGGAGATACGATCTCTCCAATGCTGTTCACAGCGTGTTTATAGGAGGTATTCAGAAACCTGGATTGGGAAAACTTGGATTTAAGATTTAATGGAGAATATCTTAGTAACTTGCGATTCGTTGATGATATTCCCTTGCTTAGTAACTCAGAGGCGCAATTGCAATGCGTGCTCGCGGACCTGGAAAATTAAAGCAGAAGGGTTGGTCTAAAAATTAATCGGCAGAAATCTAAAGTAATGTTTAACAGTCTCGGAAGACAACAGCAGTTTACGATAGCTAGCGAGGCATTGGAAGTGGTAAGGGAATGCATCTTACTTAGGGCAGATAGTGACCGCGAATCCAGATCATGAGATTGAAATAATCGGAAAAATAAGAATGGGATGACGCGCGTTTGGCAGGCATTCTCAGATCATGAACAGCAGCTTGGCATTATCGCTGAAGAGAAAAGTGTATAACAGCTGTGTCTTACCAGTACACACTTACGGGGCAGATGCATGGAGGCTTACGAAAAGGGTTCTACTTAAATTGAGCACGACACAACGAGCAATGGAAAGAAGAATGATGGGTATAACGTTAACGGGGGATAAGAAGAGAGCAGATTGGGTGAAGGACTAACGCGAGTCGATGACGTCTTAGCTGAACTAAAACAAAGATGGCCACGGGCAGGGCATGTAATGAAGAGGGAAGGTAACTGATGGTTGTGAAGGGAAGGAAGTTAGGTGGGCGGATGAGATTAAGAAGATTGCAGGGACAATCTGGCCACAATTAGAACATGACCGGGGTAGTTGGAGAAGTATAGGAGAGGCGTCTGCCCTGCAGTGGGCGTATCTAGGATGATGTATATATATATATATATATATATATATATATATATTCGCGATGTAGTCATTGCTCAGAATTTTGAGAATGACAGCCGACAAACAAGCTTCATGAATGGACGGAAATACTAAATGTGCGAAACAATAAGAGAAACCAGCACATAATCTAATTTTCAAGGCGCGGCTGTGTACTCCCTCCAGGATCGGCCTACGCAAGACACCGCCTTTCCAACAGAAAGCTCAGCTTCGAGCAATAGCGTTCGCAGGCAGCGTTTCCCGGTAAGCAATAATGTTAAGTAGGCTGCAGTTGCCGGGAAGCGCGAGAAGCAGTCAAGGATCTTTGAATGCTATCGCGTTCCACTCTTGAAAGGAGAAACTTAACCGTCCTCCCAATTTTTGTCGCAGTTCTGATGCAGCGTTACAACTCAAGTAACACGATACCATCATCTTTGTTTCTCAGCTCAATGTGGAGTACCTTCGATACCACCGCAGCTTGACCCCGATGATCGCATTTATGGTGGCACCGTAGCGATGCCCGGCAGCTGGCCATGGCAGGCGGGCATTTACACCCACCGATACCAGCACTTCTGCGGTGGCGCCCTTATCAACAACAGATACATCCTCACTGCGGCGCATTGCGTCTGGTAAGTTCGCTGCCCTCTTTGGTGCATATCCTTCGCTTTCTACTTTCGAGTAAAAGACAAAGAGTTTGATTTAATGTACATATATCGTAAAAGCTTATCGTAAAAGCCAGATACCCTCAATCACTGCGGCATTATAGATGATGATAGGAAAACAGATCAGTGTAGGTACGAAAACAAATGACAAAACGCGGCAAACTACAATAGTGGTAAAGCTTAACATGGCATAAACACTCACTTGGTCAAAGAATAAAGCGCAAAATAGAGCGAATTACTCTCCACAGCGTCCGCACGCAAGCACACACGCACGCACACACGCACGCACGCACGCACGCACGCACGCACGCACGCAGAAGCTCCGCGCACAAAAGTTGTAAGGAGGAAGCTTTAGCTCGCGTGCTCCTATCTAAATACATGAAAAAAGAGAATGCGTTTTTCTCGGCACCCAGTGCACCAAATTTGACGAGCTTTGTTGCAGTTGAAAGAAAAACTTTATATCTAGTGACTTTTAGTTCCGAATTTTTTATTTAGGGCGTCAGTTTTTATGAAAAACTGGCAAAAATCGCAATTTCTCAGAAAATGAAACTATCGTGTTTACAACCCTGTAACTCAGCAATGAGAAATTATATCATAATTCTGTGAATTGCATCTAATAGTAAATCTTAAGCGGGCAAAAGTGATATGTTACGTGAGAATCTCAAACATGTTAGTAATATGACCATACAGCTTTTCGAGTATCCTTGTACACAACGTAACACATTCACGTAAGATGTAGATTCACACATTGTATTTGTCCGCGCTGATTCATCTAATGGAGACCGCTTACAAAACTAGATATCTGTGCTTGATTCAGAGCACATAATTTTTTTAACTTAGGGCTTCTATCTTCCTCACAAATTCAAATTTTTGTAAATTACTTTCACAAACTTAAGGCCCAAAATCGAAATTCCGTTCCAACAATCACTAGAACTTGATTTTCTCTCTTAAACGTAAAAATTTCATTGCAATCGGTCCAAGGGTTATCTCAGGAAAGCGTTTCTGCGTTTTGCATGTATTTCAATAGACCGACTCGGAGTTGGGCCCGAGCTAAAGCTCCCTCGTAAGGGCGCTGTAGTTGTGCAACCGGTTGCACCTAAGAAATGGTCGGTGATCGATCCAAGTATCGTGAGTGTTCCGGTTCCTCTTCAGTCGCGATCTGGTCTTATGGCCAAACGACATTACAGTCACAGATAATATACGGAATTAGTCGTATTCGTATACCGATATGGCAGCCTACCAGAGATAGTTTGCGTCCGTTTATTCGCATAGTCCTCAGCGCCGTTTTCGCCAGTGCCCTGCCTGCGAAAACATATTATGGATATTTGCGCAAGAACTCAAATAGTTGCACACAGTATTATAGCAAAGCAAATTTACAACGTGTCGGTATAGGGAGCTGATAGAGCTGCAATGTGCACGAAGGTACATTTATGTAATATCATCGTAAAAAGCGGGTGGACCGCATTATTTACACAGCAGTCCCAATTGCACTGAAGGAAGAGAAATAATCAATAATTTTCGTAACTTCTTTTAACGGGATCCATGAAATGGGGAGTTTATCCATTTGAGTCAAGCTAGACGCTGTTTTCCTCGTGATCCCGCTGCACAATAGCATCCTTTGCTACTTTTGTGAAATTTTAGCAGAGCATGCGCCCCAGATAACCCAGCTGACAGCATGCTTCAGGAAACCGCATTGCTGGCTACCCTCTTGCGAGTATTTCTGAAACGAGACCGCGTGACAGCGATAATTTTTTGCGCCATATCAGAGGTTTTAATTTTCCGTGTTATCATCGTTTCCGTGTAATGCGACTGATGTTATTGAAGGTGACTGGTACAAGTCCATTATGAAGCCTCAAACACGGGGCTTGCGATATCGCTGTTAAACGCTGATGGCAATATAGGTAGGCGCTGATAAGGCTGTCATGACGCCAAAGGACTTTCCGTCGGTATTTCCCGCTATCTTGCCTTTGAGAAGTGGCAGCTGGTGCAAATAGTCGAGCTCACGGAGGGTGTCTTTTCTTTATTACACTTTTGCTTAAGGAACAATGGAGCAATTTTTTTGCACGTAGGCACGTAAAAGAAAACTAAATTTCCTTGTTTTCTTTTTCCGTCGGTGATTGTTCAGGAGGCAGCTGAAACGCTCTTATAATAAACACAAAGTAAAAAGCAGCTTGTCAAAGCAGCCACTCGGTATTAATGCGATAGCATTAAGGGCCCGGTGTCGCACAATGTCTGGCGTCTGCGTCTGGCGCCGACCGTTTTGAGAGCAAAATAATCATTCCGAACCACGAATACCCAACCGCGCAGGCCGTGCGTGTAGCGCACAAGCATTACTGAACTAGTTGAATTTCTCAAAGTAAAATGCCTCAGAAAAATTGTAAAGCACGACTTACACACACCCTACGCTCTCTGTCAATACCGGCTTAAAACGACGCATGTAACGCGGAAAGTAGATCAAAATTTCGACGCTTATAAATGGCGCGTCCCAAGTGGCCTATATTACGCGGCTCTTGCGTATGCGGCCTATTTTATGCGGCTCTTGCATGTGCGACCTGCATTTAAAGGGCCCCATTCATCGCAGAGAGGGGGGCCGCTTGAAAAAATGTCACGCATAGCGCCAAATATTTATGCGGTATTTCAGATCAAATCTGTCCGGCTTACTAGGCGGCTGGAATATTATCCGGCTGAAGATTATGCTGGCCAACGGGTATTTCTCATGAAAAAATTATTTGCTGTGGACAGGCGCCGAGCAGACGCGTTGTGCACAAGGTTTAATACACACAGCTTAGAACCACATTGTAGGATATCGGTAACGCTCATCACACAAACATCGAAAGACACATTGCCCAAATATGGATACAGTTGGAATAGAACTCGGGTACACCGCGTGACAAGCGAACACTGTAACCACGTCACTATGCTGACACACAGGATTCGAACAGCTATTTGTACATATATTTGTGCTTCTGATGCTCCCATTTCATGTCGATTGGTGACCGTCAGCGATCGTGTGTGGTATCCATATTTCGTGTAACAGCTACCGATGCATCTGTGGCTGGTGATAGTAAAGATATAATAAGTAGCACTATACGCTATCAACAGCTGTAATGCGCCGCGGAAAGGCTAAAAGTGGTAAGATAGCCGAGCATGGAAGCCGCGCGAAAACAAACTGCTTCGTCAAGCGAATGTTGTCCGTAATTGTTTTGTGATTATTCGCTATGCTGCGGATTGTTCGCCGTAGTCGCCGTTTAACCGGTAACTTGGCTTTGCGTGAGAAACTTTGAATCTCGTTCAGAAGGTTCACTCAAGTATGACCCGCTCCCAGCATGCACACCGGCAAGTATAGGTAACTCAATCATGATTCAAAGTTGGGCTGCCTCGACGTCATACCGGCAATGCGGCTACACTATTCCGAGACATCGAATAAGCGGGCGGGATTGTGCCGGCACGTCTGCAAGTTTGCTGAACTGATGAATATTTCTGTTCACTTCCGCCGGCCCCAACAAGGATTCCCCGTCCGTAAGTCTGACAGATGTAGCTTTTGCGAGTGCGATAAAAATGCTCCCGTACCGTGCCTTTTATGCCGCTCCGTTGTAGTTATCGATCGAGTGTTTGTTTCGTAGCAGCAAGACGCGTCACCATCTCCGTTCGTGACGCTACCGTAAGTTTATTGCAAATATCGGAAGCTTCACCGCTTTGCACATGCTAGCTTGTGTTTACCTATTTACCTGCCAGGTGCATGTTAAAAGAAGGAAAGGAGGAAATCAAGATATGGTTAAATAATTCATATTGTGGGCCTTAGAATCCCGAGACTGCTACGGATTACGAGGGACACAGTAATGGGAAACTCCGGATTAATTGTGACCACGTGGGGTTAATTAACGCGCATCCAAAGGTTGACACAAGCGTTTTTGCATTTCCATCGGAATGCGATAGGCGCAGCCGAAGCGCTGGAGCCACCAGGTTACCGCGGCAACCATCGTCAAAATAACGATTCAGCTGTTTCAAAATGTATAACGAGGCGCGATTTTTGCCTGCGAATCGAAGGTGATAAGGGCTTCATTCCTAGCCTTTCAAGTCAATGGCTCCGACGCAGAATGAACCTGGAATAATTGCGATTTGCCCATTGTCTTGTGCCACATTTGTGTGATCAGCACCACCGCAATGAGTGCTTTGTGCTATTTGGAATGCAAGCAATCAATTGTCCGTGCGCAAGACGAGGCATATTCATGTAAAAAACTACTTTTGGTTCAGACGATATATATATCTTCAAGGCGTTGCGCCACTTCATGTCCCGGAGCATTGCAAGTCGTGCGGTTGTCACCCCGATTTGAAAATAAAAAAAGACACTAGTATCATTTTTAAACACGCACGCCAATTGACAAGCGAAATCGCCGAGGCTCACAATATAAAGATTAGGGTCAAAGCGTGTATCAGCGAACCGTCTATCACTCTTCATGACAAGCAATTGCGTTACCTATGTAAATTTTGATTATGCGTCAGATTGTCACAGTTGCCTTCATGCATCTCTGCGCCTCGGGCATGTCATGGTTCTAAACTGGCACCTATATATATGTTAAACATATCTTCAATAAAATATCAATTGAGAGTCAGCGCTGTGTCGTCGTTTTTATACCTTTTTGTGTCCTTGTCTTGTATTGCGCTGTAACGAACCGCTACGAATAAGCAACTCAAGCAAGCAACATACGCTCCGTTGCATTCTCCACGTTCTGCACGAACCCATTTCACATATACTTGTCCTCTTCAATATCAACTCAATGTGCTTCGGCTTATGGCTTACTTCACACCAATATTTCTATACACTTGCAGGTAATTAATAATTAGCCCACATTCTCATCTGGCACTCAGCGGTAATCAATCATGTCCCTTACACTTACTCGCCTTCAGCTGCGCTTGCGTTCATTTACACTCGCCTAAACTGACTCAGTGACTTCCGATTCTTGTGAAATGAGCAGAAATGAGTCATAGTGCTTGCGAATGTGTGTAGTGATGGTACAGCGCATGCAAGTGCTTCAATGTCATCCGCATGTGTGCAATATTGCAAGCACTTGTCTCTTTCTGCGACTCACCACACTTTTCTGCTGGCAAAATATCAGGTTTTTCATCATGGGCTTCATCAAAAGGATATGATCTTTTTGCAGTGCAATGAACAGCCATTCTGGGCCGGTTTCTCGCTTACCGGTGCTGTGGTCCACTGTGTAGTGGCACTGGAGAGCTGGGGGTTCTGCTTTCTCTGGCGGCATTTTTATTAGTGTCGACCTCTCCCGCTTCAATCCTGTATAGAAATAGTCAGTTAGCTGAGAATAAAAAGAAACTGGAGAAATTTGATCATTTGAGAAACAAAAGCTCAAAGTCCTATTAAGGCCTATGTTGGGGCTAGTGAGTACATCATAGCCGAAAATCAACACTACATACGAATCACTAGACATAAGCAAAATGCACATCTTGTTGATATGTCTTTTTTTCTGTTTTTTCATAGCTTTTAGCAATGCGGCGTTGCTTTCTGACATTATTTAATTACGAAAGTGCAGAAATTCACAGATTTCTCAATCTGCAATAAAACTTGAAACTGCTAGTCCGACATGACATATTGCACCGGTGTGCAATATTGCAAGCACTTGTCTCTTTCTGCGACTCACCACACTTTTCTGCTGGCAAAATATCAGGTTTTTCATCATGGGCTTCATCAAAAGGATATGATCTTTTTGCAGTGCAATGAACAGCCATTCTGGGCCGGTTTCTCGCTTACCGGTGCTGTGGTCCACTGTGTAGTGGCACTGGAGAGCTGGGGGTTCTGCTTTCTCTGGCGGCATTTTTATTAGTGTCGACCTCTCCCGCTTCAATCCTGTATAGAAATAGTCAGTTAGCTGAGAATAAAAAGAAACTGGAGAAATTTGATCATTTGAGAAACAAAAGCTCAAAGTCCTATTAAGGCCTATGTTGGGGCTAGTGAGTACATCATAGCCGAAAATCAACACTACATACGAATCACTAGACATAAGCAAAATGCACATCTTGTTGATATGTCTTTTTTTCTGTTTTTTCATAGCTTTTAGCAATGCGGCGTTGCTTTCTGACATTATTTAATTACGAAAGTGCAGAAATTCACAGATTTCTCAATCTGCAATAAAACTTGAAACTGCTAGTCCGACATGACATATTGCACCGCTGAAATTTTGCCAGTGGCATAGAACTTCGCCCCTTCTACAAATAACGAGTGCACTGCTCCTGTCCAAGAGATATTTAAGCAAATTGTGCTTCTAGCGCGAAGCGAATTTCTTTCTCTGCTGCTGCGTCATCTAGTTAAATGATTATTTTCGCGTCAAACAAGCTTCGAGCTAAGTTGTGCTTTTAATTCCACTGAATTCACCGCATTCAACAGCAAAGCCAGTAACCCACGCAAAGATTACACCGAGGAAACTGCGTACCACGCTAGAAAACTGTTCCAAATAAAGATAAAGCCGTCGTTCCGCAGACTTAACCTACGAAATGCAATGAATTGATGTCGTAAAGTTCACGAAGGGGGCAAAAAAAGAAAAACGGGAGATTTCACAGTTAGAAGGCTACACGCGACTACTATTGCGGCTCGATAACACGCAAGCCCTAGTGAAAATCCTCTCATGAAATTTCAAGAAAAGGACCCCTAGCTACGCACGCAAAAAATATCGCCAGTAATATTGTAATTTGAGGAAACCGATACGGAACTAGTTCACACGCCAAAACTTCAATGCGCATATGCGCATTAGTACTACACGCTCAGACTTTTAATCACCCAGATTCGTTATGTCCTGGCTCATAATAATGCAATGACAGAAATTAGGCATTTTAGTATGGTAAGCAAAAATCAACCTACCGTTATCAACACTGGTTCGCAGCTGTACAGCACACACTCCTGGGCTCGACGATCCAGCGCACGTGGAGGCTGACCGCTGCTGGATGTCGCCCTGCGGTCGCACTCGCATGAGTTCTCGAAGATGTACTGGCTTCTTACAATTTCCAGTAACATCGGCGGAATTGAACGTCACTGAGATCGCCCAGAGCGTTCGTCGACGCGGCGTTATATCTTCACAACGCGAACACCGTCGCACAACGTCGCTGGTTCAGATACATGACGATAATTGCCACTGAAAAGATCGACTCGATCGCCGGCTCACGCCATGTTCTTGCTCGGGCGCAGTCTTTCCTCCTCCTCCGTCATCAAAGCTACGCACAGAGGCGTCCACTTCTTTCTTAGTCTATTCGTTCTCTCCTTTTGCCTTTCGCTTTTCTTTCTCCCTCACAGCTTCTCCATTATCAAGGGACTTCGCCCTCGTCACTCCTGAAACCGTTCGCTTCGTAACGCTTTCTCGACGCTTCCTCGAACTTTTTGGGCGCCAAATTTGCGGGGCTGCATATAAACGTTGCGTTTGCTCATTGGCCGCATGCATCCGTGAGTAGCAGGTCGGCCGCGTTTTGTCACGCATGATCTCGCTTGAAAGGACGCTTATGTGCGGTGGTCTGGGATGAACCGAGAACCACCGCTTATGCAGAGGACGCTATAGAGGACTTTACTAACAGTGTACCCACATGATAGCGTCGGATAGTAATTTGAATATACGAGAAAACATAATTCTCTTGCACGGGAACTCAAACACAAACCCGCTTCTCCAGCGTTTCTGCTATTCATAGAGCGGCGTTCCGCACTCGGTTGCTTGCAACAACACCATCCAGATGGCGCTCGCGTCTGCGCATCCGCGGCCTACGCAAGAGGCCGCCATTTTTAACGTAAAACTCGCATTCGTGCATAGCGTTCGTCGCCAGCGTTTCCCCGTAAACGTTACGGTTACATAAACTGCTGTTGCCGGGAAGCATGAGAAGCAGTCGAGGATTTTTGAATGCTATCGTGTTCCACTCTAAAAGGCGAAGCTTAAGCGACCTCCAAATTTTCTTTCTTGCTGGCTTCATTAAATTCGTTAGCATGAAGTAAAATACAGCGCAAGGTTAGGTAAAAGTAAAAAAAATAATGTCACTTTAATTCATTTCAGTCAATCAGTCAAAGACTCAATCATTCAATCAATCAATGGAAACTTTAGTTCAATTTTCTTCTGGAAAAAAATTCAAGGCTTCAAAGGAAAAGGCCCTCTAAACGCCCGCTTGATAAATCTCTCGAACTTACAAAACCGCGTAGGCGTTGTTTATACCGACCATCATGGGGTCGATGTCGCTATCTAAAGACAGAGAGATAAATGAGATGCGAAAGTCAGGGAGGTTAACCGGAAGATAGATATCGAGTTTGCTACCCTACACGGGGGGAGGGGGAGGTGAGGGGGAGGTTGAAATATAGAGAAAAAATGGACACACATAGAAAGCGAGGGAGATATGAACACACAAAAACATAAGGGAACGTAGCAGTGCGACAGTCGTTCAAAGAGGTAGCTTCGCCGGAGGAACTTCAGTAGCGCCTTTCTTGCCTTCTGGTGTGAAAACAGTATCACCCATCGCTCTAAGATCGTCTGCACAGAAAGCGGCCGGTGTAGCTATATAACTTCTCTGTGAAGCCTACAGGCTTAAAATTACATTTTAAGTTATCATAGCTTTGCTGCTCAGTAGTATATGTATCGTCGTTTATTTTACCATTTTGATATTCGGTAAGGCATAAGTTGTAAAAAAATGTGATGGACAAAAGAGGCATCAAATGCAGCGTTGTGTGATACAGGTACTGCAGCAATGAGTTAGCTTTATTTGTTTTCCGTAATCCAACCAATACAGCGCTCTGGAACACTGGCAGTTAGTATGGCCTCCCTGAGCATCTTGTACCTAAAAACCCGCGCACTAGAACGCAACCGCATAGGGTGATCAATATTCGCCTAGATTCAAGGGCCGGACACCAATATACCCTATAATAATAAATTCAGTGTTTTTACTTGCCGAAAGTGTCATCAGATTACGAAGCATGCCGTAGCGGGAGACTCCCGAAGAATTTTGACCATACAGGGTTCTTTGTCGTGCACCAGCGTTCTTGATGCTCGGCCAATAGGAAATGCGGCCGACAAGGCTGGCATTGAACCTGTGACCTCGAGTTGAGCAGTGCAACGCCATAACCACTAGGCTATACCGCGGCAAGGCTGTGCACTGGGAACACGAGTGATTTCGTTATACGAAAATTACGCTTGCAATCCACTTTGTTCGGACGAGTAATTCGAGTTCGTTGTACAATGTAGTGGTGTGAGGCATCATATAGTGGCTCCTATAGCGCATTCGAACGTTCTTGCTTCTCTTCTCCTTCCTATCCGCTATCCGTAGTATAGCGCTGCGCATCCCCTGGCTGTTCTGGCGCATAAAGTAAAAGTAGCGCTCGCTTTCTCTGGTCGAGGCGTGTTTTACAGTTCTCATCAGTGCAGAGGCAGCTGTGGAAAATGGCGAACAGATTCTGGTGTCCAATTATTGCACCAATGAGCGTGCGCTACCGCTACACGTGTGTTCCAGTTGCACGGTATCTGCGCCTAGGACGGAGTTTCTGACCTTGTTGCGGGTGATGTGGCATTCGTATCCAGGAGACCCAACCCTCAAAGTATCGTACGGTCACCTGACTAACTTTACGTGAAATCTTACTTTATACACCATGCAGAGTTGCAATTTTTTGAATTCCTTATCAACCCTTCGTAGTATCAACACTTCGTAGTTCTCCTAAAACCAAAACCTGAACTTTATATTTAAATTTCAATACTTAACTATCCAATATGCATTCCCTCACGGTGTTTGAGTGCTCTAGACATTATTGTGTTTAGTTTTAGATTGCAGTGTTACTTTGCTGAATTTGTACGCGGTAAATAGATTATTTTTAAGGTGAACAGAAGCATTTAAAAAATTAAGTTCCTGGACCATGCTGAGGCCTTCCTACACCAACCTGTTTTTAATGGGCGCCTCCATATTGCGAAGGCAATGGTGCCATCTATGAACAGTCGCCATGCTGGCTTGGGCGGGAGATCCGTGTTACAGATCAGGTATACGATCGGCAGCAGTTTTTATCTGGTGGTTGCGCTCGCGCTCGCCCGGTCTGTTTAGCATGACATGGCGCCTTTCGCGCGGAAAACATTTCTGTGAGACGTAGTGAAAAAATTTAACTCGCCGTAGCTGAAGTTTCTGTTCGCGTGGAGGTGGACGGAGCACACAGCGCGAAGTGCGCGCGCGTGTTTGAGCCTAAAATAAACCTCGGAGATCAGTTGTCTACTGTGAAAATAACTGTCCCGATTGTCGTCTTACTTCAACATTCTCACTATAATTGTCATCTCTTGTTTAGCAGCAATGAGTAGATAAACATACGCGGCGATCGTACGGGTACAGTTCTACTGTTTGAGAAGCCTTCAAATTGTGACCTTTACAAGCATTGCGCGAGTACCTCATTTGTTGGATGCCGTTTCCTCCCAAGAATGAAGCAGTTTCGGTTAGTGATAACAACACACCGTAGTGCGAATCACACTTGTCGAGTGGTCGAGCGGCCGGCTGCGGACAGCGCGATTATACGAGCATACATTGTGTATATGCTCGTACAGAACGCGCTTGTGCTGTTTTCCAATGTTATAAATATGTCGTAAATGTAACGCATATAGGTGTGGGGCTTTAAAGGGTAGGACTTTATCAACTTTCCTTCAAGCTGTCTCATGAAAATTTTGGAATACGTGGGAGCGAATGGTGTTTCCATGCTAATGCCGACGGTTTGCACGTACTGAATAGAATCGAATTCGACATAGTTGAGCGTGAGAACTAACCTAAAGATTGACAGGTAAACTTCAGGAGCGTGCGCTTTGGGGATTGACTGTGAGGGATTTCGATACGGCTTCAATTCCATCACTCATGGGTATGTTAGTGTAAAGGGCAGAAATATGTAAAGGGACTAGAATAGTGCGGACGGAAAGGACTGCGTTGGCGTTAAGGCCGTCGACAATTCGAAGGAAGTGGGCCGTCTGTTGAACGAAAGATGGGTAGGTAGTGGGGATGTTTGACAGGTGGTGATTTAAAAATTTAGATAGTGACTTGGTAGGCGCGTTCTTATTAGACGTTATAGGCCAACCTGGGATTTATGCTGTGAACTCCATCTCCCGATTTCCCCCTGTGTTCCGTGGACGTCGCATGTTCGCGCAGCAAAGCGGAATATCCGCATGCTGCAGTTACTACTGAACCAAAAGGCTACACAATGATTCCCTGACGACCTTGTATGAACTGACATTGCGTTATTTGTGCCGAGAACCAACAGTTACGCACTGAAACAGTTCAAGCAGCCGGTAACAAGTTCAAGCAGCCTCGCGTCGGATCGTAAAATCCGGAGAGGAAGAAAGGCCCACGGCAAGCCCTTTCCTCCTCGGTCGATGAAAATGTTTACAGCGCTTTGCAATAGAAGCGCCAGACCCGAAATACAGACAGAGTAAAAATGACACTACACATATGAAGACGATATGTTCAATTTCTGAAGTGGATGCTTGTTTTTGCCGTTACAAAACTGCTGTTCCATACCAGAAAGAGCCATCGTCTGACCATATTCATGAGGCTCCGGCGTGGACGATTACTAGTGTCTGAAAAGCTAGTGTCTGAAGAGCTGCAAGCAAGGTGGTTCAGCTAGCATGGAAATGAAGGGTAGTAGATAGATTAGGCTAAACTTCGTCTTGTTGGCTTTGAATGAATTCGTGACTTTGCAAAGTCAAAGTAATAAATTTTAAGAAAGTGCTGCGTTATAAATAACGAAATAGGCGTTCTTAATATTGTCTGATGGCACCATTCCAACACGGGATTTCTAGAGCACAGAATCCCGATTTTCAAACCACTACGCTACGGACGCATGGACAAGCGCCACCACTGCAATTAGCAACGATTATGCGCGCTTAAAGTCTTATTATCTTCTGTAGTAAAAGAAAAGCGTGCACCGATTTTAAATTTCGCCCAATTGAGGCCCAGATAAAGCGCAAAAAACCAAGCGAGAAGAACATCTGAAGCCCCAAGCACCAAGATCTGACAAATCCATGTCCTACCCATCATTCCTATTGTGTTTGAAAGAGCGCAGGACCAGAATTCTCTCTAGTAATTGTAGCAAACTCTATGGGCTCTGGGGCACGTCAGCCACATTGATGTTTGAAAGCTGGTTACATTGGCGTCTGATTCGAGTGTTGTCTCGGATTTGTGCGGATAAGTGTCCCTTGCCTGTTTTGGAATGCTGCTGTGATAGTCTAAAATGAGTCCTAATGAAAATACGAGTACTTCGATATGTGCGCCACGTAAACGGAGACGTATGCATTAGCCTTTTATTGTTTTACTAACTGTAAGCGCCAAGTAATGCGAACAACAGTTATGTTTGCTATGTGGCAGCGCAAGAGCGTGATGTAATTTTACAGAGTGAATGCCGTTTTATAAATGTAACATTAAATTATTCCGTTCGACCCAGACCTAAAACTGGAAACAGCATAGGAGTCCGAAGCAGGAAGAACGAAAAAACCATAAACAAACAACTAAGAACGAATGTCTCGGATCTGAGAGATGCGGAATATTGTAGGACTTCTTCATATTGATCGTGAAGTAGAAGGTGATTGAAATTAGAAAATGCTAAAGTTAAATACAATTGCAGTTTCGCCCGAAACAGGTGTGGGGGTGGGCGGTTACAGGCAAATCATAGACAGTGATATCAAGGCACGGGAGCAATACATGAATCCTCTTGGTATTGTGGGCAGTAAAAACTGCGGTACATTTATTTGCTAACTGAACTCATGCGTTGATGCGTGACCAAGGACACACATGAACAGAGCTCGCTTAGTCAGTACGAGAGCTCGCAGTCACAACGCGATTGTGATGAGAATCGCTGGAACTAAGGAGCGTGGGTGCTTGCACCAAAGTTAACGATCCGTGCCGTCACTCCCATTCCTGTCTCACAGTGCCGGGCCTGCGAAGCCCAGCAAGTCACGTGACCTCCGAAAGTGGGCGCGGGAGAAGATGTGACCGCATCACGACACTGTGGTTCTCTGCCCGCCGTCGCAGGCGCGCCTTCGCACCCGCACAGGATCACGTGCACTCCATCTAACACTCGTTGCGCGCACCGCGGATGCGCCGCCGCAACCGAAGCAGCCCGGCGGCGTATATGGCGATTGCGCAAAAGTGCCTTATCGCGATAAACGCTGCACGTACCTAAAGAAGCATGAAATCAGCAACAAATTGAAAGGCGTTGACGGGAGCAAGTTGAATGCGATAAATAACTGGCAATTCAATCCATTCTTCGGAGATGATTGACGATGTTAATGCTATTAGCAATGTTTCTTACGATGGGTGTGTGATTAAAAGAGACCGGAGGTGAAAGGGCGCCGAGGCGGCGTCCTCTTTCTTCTCCTTTCTCCACTTTTTTCCTGTATCTTGCGGTGTACACTTGGTGCTGTACACTACAGATTATATCTTGTGGCATCGGCCAAGAACGGGCACGTATCATCGTCATCATCGTCATCATCGTCATCATCGTCAGCCTGGCTACGCCCACTGCAGGGCCAAGGCCTCTCCCATACTTTTCCAACTACCCTGCTCATGTGCTACTAATTGCGGCCATGCTGTCGCTGCAAACTTCTTAATCTCATCCTCCTACCTAACTTTCTGCCGCTCCTGCTACGCTTCCCTTCTCTTGGAATCCATTCCGTAACACTTAATGACCATCCGTTATCTTCCTTCCTTATTACATGCCCTGCCCATGCACATTTCTTTTTGTTCCAAGATCACATACGCACTGCCAAAGTTGTCTGTCCGGCCGCCTGCCTAGTGGCCCCGTGACCCAAGTTTACTACTATGCCAGACAACAGCCACTCCTAGTTGTCTATTCGGGTGCATACTGTCCATATTGGCTGCTTAGCAGAAAAGTAGTGACTCAAGCAACTCATACTGTAGGCGACTTAAGCTAGTAAAGCACTTGGGTTACTGGCTGTTGTGAAAGAGGTTAGTTACATACCGAAAACTAGACTATGTTCGTTCCCAAAGAATACCAATCGCAGTAAGAATAGTTCAATATCGTCAGCAGCTTCGATGGTATATTTGAGGCAGCATACGAATTATATCAAAGAATTTGAACGGGAACGCCCTGCATAGGGTGTTTTAGCCAGCGATCACATTGCGCTTCATAGTTACTTCGTGGAAGACGCGATTTTACGTATATTGGTTATCGATTTGAGTTAGCGTCGCCCGCCTGCAGCACCCATGCTACGGTCGGAAAGAATTGCAAGTGTGCTTCTTGAGAAATAATATAATCAATTTAGGTACGTTCTTTACCTACACTTCAAGCAGGCTAGTATAGTGCAAGAAAGAGGCAAAGAGACTTCTTGCTGTGCTTGGTGGATTGAATTGTAGCCAATTACAGTAGGCTGCTTGTCGCCTTCTGCATTACCTGACGAAAAGCACCCGACTTCACACTTCGACTAACGTAGCACCCACTGGCTACGTACCTTTTCTCACCTGAACACTGAACGACAACGTGCTGTTTCAGCCATTTCAGGAATAAATCTAGCCAATCTGAAGCTAAATTCATTGCGAATGCTCCAATAACAAAGAAAACTTCCCTTTTTTTAATTACACAGCAAGGATGATGAAATAGCCTGTCCATAAATGCACAAGCCGCGACAAAGTTAATTTTGTCTTCATGAAAGATATGATAACCTTCCTATTTCCCACATGGTAGGAATGCCGACTCACCTGATGATGCATCCCAACGTCTGTACCGGCATGGAATCTTGTTACTAGCGTGCAGAGCTGCACTGGTCAAACAGCGATGGGTAACTTCGCCGATAAAAAATGTTTCACTCTTGGAAACTAGTGTCGCAAGACACAAACGCACGCAATGATATACCGCTCAACGGCGGCAACAGCAAAAGCGCACCATCTTGATATTTTGAGAGCCGAAAGGGGCTCTCGACAATATCGTTTCTCGACCACCGCACGGCGCGAATTTTTCGCGCTTACAACTGGGGAAGGCAGAAAGTGGGGATAGTATTATGGAAACCATCGAAGAAGAAAGGAGGGCACAGTCCTTTACTGGGCCCCTGTTATCTATGGAACATTAGTTGGACGCGACTAAGGCGCAGCAAGGTAGGCGAGTTGGCGCACCTGTATATTTTACTCCTTTCAAACGGTCATGCCAGCACTTCACATCCGTCCGCGCAGCGAACGTTGGCTGTCCTCGGCTTATATATGTAGAGACAATGAGCAAAACGAGAACAAGGTGAAAGCAGGAACCAACGTTGCCTTCGGCCTTCACCTTGTTCTCGTTTTGCTCATGGTCTTGACGTTCCATCTTTAGTCTTCCCCGTGTTTTCCCTGGATATCTATGCATTCATTACAATATGAAGGCAGCACCGATAGTTGCCGCCAAAATGGCTGCACGTGTTTGCAATGCCTGACTGTTCATTTTGTCATCTGCTACAACACTCATCGAGCGGCGTAGAAAGCGTGATTTTCGTGGCACATTTGTGCCATAAAACTGGCTTCGTGTAGCTGGCCACAACTGCATATTTCATCACCCATAAATGCATCTAGAAAATTTCAATAATGGCTACACTGTGTAGCCACCAATGTTAAAGAATAGTTTTAATACATGTCTCCACTTGTTGCACGTCTAAATCTATATCTGAATGAAATTAATAGCCAATGAGGGAATAAAGAGACCGACAAAACCAGTTGTCATCAAGAGCGAAGGCAATCCAGATTACGATATGCCATCCAAAAGCCTTCGGCTTTACGCCTAACACACGTGCATTGAGAACCTATGTAAAAAACCGCAACGACTTATCGGTAAATGTTTGTCTTTCACCTCAGATAACAGGAAGTGATAGCTCACATCATCATTTATCGCTTATAAACGTCAAATGTTACTCAGAAACGAGGTGAAATCTTGTACTACGCCTATAGGCCCTCTTTTTCGTGGATGCCAAGATATTTTCAGGCCCCTTTAGGTCACCCACGCTAGATTTGATAAGTTGGTCTAAGGGGCGGGTGCAAATCCAACCCGATGAAAACTGTTTGCGTTCAACACACGAACAGCGGCAAGCCACTATTCGTTATAAGTACCGCAGGCTAGACTGCCCCCCCCTTACAGCTCTCAGTAATGAATTATCTCCAAACATGCGCCCCAGCAGAAGGTCTCATTCCGGGAAAACAACCTTCCTAATAAACGATAGCATGCAGGACCGGCCCCCCCTCACGAAAGTTAGATAGCCTATGGTGGCCGCTTATGTGACCGCGCGTCAACTATGGCCGGGCCTCGAGACGTAAGCCTCACCCCGAAAAAACAGTTTTTGGCTAGAACAACTGTTATTTTTTATCCCCCATTCTTCAATTTAATACCGTGCCATACAGTTCAGTTTTTGCAGTACTTGGGTGTACAATGTTTTTGAGAGAAGCTTACACACATGATGCTGCTCTTTCAGGTCCAAGCTGTCCACAACTGTGAGGGTGCACTTGGGTGCATATGCTCGTGTTGCCAGAGACAATACGGAGGTTGTGTACAAGGTCGACGAAGTGTGCGCCCATCCACTTTTCAGGCCGAGCGCGGCAAGTTTCTGTCACTTGTTTCCGGTGTTCCTTTCTTTTTTGTTTTTGGCTGGAAAAGGGCATAATTTTTCCTCAACATGGACGGTCCTCGTCCTCCAGGTCATTCTGCATTCTGTTTAGTGAGAGTATGTGTATGTCACAGATCGTTTGGTTTATGCCAGAGATTAGGCCAAAAATTACAACTGTTTTTTGACAATTCCGCCAGAGCAGCTTCCGTTATCATGCGGTTCATATTTGCGATGCAGATCTCAGATATTTATGTAATTATACACACGATTGGATTGAGAGCCGCTAATGGCCGCGGCATGCCAGCAGCTGGCGTTTCTGAGTGAAATTAACTCGCGAAAAGCTACGAAGCCGAGGCAGCACTTGCGAAGTAGCTTCTGCACACTGAACCACACATGTGCTCGATGGTGATACTTTCTATCACCGAATGGCTTAAAACTTCATGCCAAAATCGACGTGAATCCACTTATACCACCATGAAACATTAGTTATTTATTGCACCTGTCGATGTAAGTGGTTTGTTATGCGTACGAATTGTCTTAAGCCAATGTGACATCTTAGTGCGCGTTCGCCTCGTGCCGCCAGCTCATACATGTTAGCATGACGTGCTCACACTTATATTTGGCTCAAGCGATATTGTACGTAGAGCTGTAAAATATTTTGCTCTTCGAGAATCGTAATGACGATATCGTGTTTCCCCTGCTTCTGTAAGTCTCCACATTCTCACGTTTCATTTAGAACTCCGAAAAGGTTCTCTACAGCCAGTCCTTCGACGTTCTCAAATAACTCATACGATACACTGTCATGTTGTAGCATGGATTTATCACTTAGCTACCTATATTATCGTGATGAGTTCCGCTTTCGGGGTGGAAAAAGGTACACCAAGGTAGCCTTTTTCAAATAAAGTTGAGCGCATTGCCATGCGACTGTGATGTGATTAAAAGATGGCCGTGGGCATGTTTGCCAAAAATGTTCGTCGGTGAGACCAATGGCTAGCTGAAAGTTGCGTGATCCTGGGACTGCCATCGTAATCAGTCTGCAAAGAGTGATATGCGAACCATAATGTTTAGAGGAAGGAGAGAACTACTTGTTTAAAGTAACTAGAGGAGCACGAAATCATGCTCATAATCGAGCGTGTAGCTAGGGCGCGGTGTGTGTACCATAAAGATATGGCGCCTGAAGAGACATCACACAGACTTTGCCCACTGCGCGTATCTCGCCAGTCGGCGCCAGAGTGCCGCTTCCGAAGGAAGTTGTGTCGGAGCCAGCCGCTGCTGTAAGGATTCGCTGTAAACAGGTCAACAAATATTTGACTCATTGGTGGCAACATACCAGGGTGCAATAATGAACCGTTTCACTAACTTCGTAATATGTGTTCGTGGGCATAGGTGCGTGACGCAGTACATTAGAGCATGCGGCTTGTGATACAATCGGTGGTGGCTAAACTGGGAGCGTTGAAATGAACTAAAATAAATAAACGACGAAATGCGCTTTCTCTAGATTTATTACCACGAAACTTCATTATGTCAAAAGTTCCACACATAGTATAAAGCTCGTTCCCTCAGTCCCCAACAGGCGCGGTGCGGTAACAAGGGAGGATCGCTTTAAATAACTAGAAAAGGCCGCGTCCGCCTACAGCTTACATTGGGACAAACTGAAATATGCCACAGTTGATTGGAGCAAAATAAGTCCTGAGTTTGAAAAACACACTCCCATGGGGGAAAACAATAAGATATGTTGGTGTTCTCGCATTCGCAATGTACATAATGTAATTTCACTTCATGATTCACGAGCAGCCACGTTGTGAGACATACGTGGGGATGTCCTTTGGAAGAAAACCTATTGTCCCAGCTGCTAATCTTATTAGGTCGCATGAGCCCTATAGTCGCCAGTTCCGGGAATTTGTGAAGGATCCGGAATCCGAGTTAGTGGACGTGGCGTACGATACGGCAGTTCGATGGCTTAGTTGCGGAAATGTTTTGTCTTGTTTCTTTAACCTTAGCGGATAAATAGAGGGCTCCTTGCCCCCAACAACCGTCCCGAGCCAATGACTGGCTCTGGAAAACGATCTTCAGCGTCGACATAATGTACCATATGAATAAGCTAAGTGCCATAGTTTCAAGGAGAGGCACACGTCATTCATAACCAGTACATGGACATGAAAGGCTTCTGGACAAAACTGCAGCTTTGGAGAAGCAGGCATGAAGTCGATAATAGGAGCATTTCCGCTGCTCTTCAAGGATAACTTTCGAGACTAATACAGCAATTCCTTCGCTATTTGCGACAAGAATTATCAGCAATCTACCCACACAAATTTGCGAGTGCTGCTCTGATCATCATACCAGCAAAGGAGAAACTACAAATGGCAAGCCAGTTCTGCAGAATTCCGGAAGGTGCAGGAAAGTTAGTAAAGGAAAAATTGACATCCACCCGTATGCAGCCTGAAGCTACAAAAGAAAACCACACGCTTTTCTCAAAATACAATGCTTCCTAGTTGAAGAAAAATTCGTCCTAGCCGGGATTCGAACCCAGAAGTAACGCCGTTCCGTGGCGGTCACGCTTCTATCTCAACTTACCATGAGGCTAGTTGGTCGCACGGCGAGGGCTAATTAATCGAGAATTTGAAGCACAAGGAGAATCAACATGGGAAATCAGTTTGCGGAATTCCCCGAGGCGGTGGAATGATCATGAAAAGAAAAATTGACATCCGTCCGTATGTAGCACGAAGCTTCAAAGGAAATCCGCACGAATTTCTCGTAAGAAGATTCGTAATTAAAGAAAAATTCGTTCTGCCCACTTCGTCAGCTACAAATTTTCGAAAATTCATTTAACTGCTATATGAATGCACTGTCAGGTTTCTTTGAATTAGAAGTAATTGAACCGTGGTCAAAGGACATCAACACAAAAAGCCTAATGGACTGTTATAAATTACTTGGCGCTAAGTATTTCTCGAACCTAACGCAATTATCCACGTCTACGTGTCAATCTTGAACACATGTACCTTTGTAATCAAATCAAGTTGAGATACAGGGATTATTTACCAGACGAACACCTGATTTCAATGCTGAGTATTGACTAATCTGGCGTGCCACCACAGCTGACTCAAATAATCAAGTCAGGGCATCAGGTCCATTACTCGCTTTAGCCTCCGTCCTACGTCTTCTCTACGAAACGCAACTCTTTAGAATATATTTTGCTATTTTACTTCCAAAGACCACGACATGGTTGTAAGGCAGGCCGTAGTGAAGTGCTCCTGATTGATGTTGATCACTTGTTCTTTAAAGCGCACGCAATGCATGGTGCACGGTTATTTTTGCATATTGAAATACGCCTGCCGCGGCGGGAACTGGATCCTAGCGCCCTCGGGCTTGGCGGCGCAGCGCCAAAGTTACAACGCCACCACGGCGGATGAGACGCAATTCCCCTGCATGGAAATACAGTGAATTTTCCTTTAAGCCCCGTGTCACGTTTGTACATATGTCTGTACTGCCAAGAAGTAAATTAGCTGATGTAGTTTCATTTGAATATTTCAATTGTAAGTAGGTAAATATTGTTTCGCTGCTGAGTTTGTGGTGAATAATTTATGGCGTAATTATCCCTTTTGATATGATTGTTGACCAGCTGATTCTGCCTTTATAAGGGTTTGTACCGATTGGCATCCATTCCAATTGGTAAGATTCAGATAGTGCTCTGTCCTGTATACTGCACGTCGCAGTCACCGTCGGTCTTCGTCGAGAATATAAACCTTGCGTAGTAATATTAGATTTGTATTCCAAATTCCCGTATATTGTTCTTCGTGCCTTGTTTCCTTGCGGCCGCACGTTGTCATTGTCCTATGGGTTATTTCGATTCATTTCCTGCCCTCTGTAAATATTGTGAGGCTCGTACGATCCCTAGGAGGGCTTTAATTGTGCTCGATGTGTTTAGCGTCGCAGCTGTATATTGTTGCCATATTGTAAATAGTGAGTTTTCACATAAATATTTTGAAGCTACTTGCCTGAGATTGTATTTGTAACCCTGCTTGTAAACCTGTAATGACAGCATTGCATTATCAGGGCCTAACAATTTTGTCTAAAAGCTATCGAGTAATTTATTTGTGGCTTAGTCGTGGTGGAGTATCTTGGCCTGATAAGTAGTTTCATCTTTAAAAAAAGTTAGCTCCAAAAACAGTTAGCGCGGTCTGAAATGCGTTGAACACACCTGAATATAATTTCGAAGTCACTTGTCTTTTTAAGGAGTAAGTTATTAGTACGACAAGGAATATTGCTCATAAATATCATCCTGCAAAATATAAAAATAAAGGCTACATGGCTGCGATCACAAAGTGCAAAAAGAACAAAACAGAGCAGCTTGTCAAGCTCGTATCTGCGCAATATCTTAAAATCTGATTTTACTAAAATAACCCTATAACTTCAACGAGTCGTCGTTTCTGGCAACTCCTAAAACGCAAAGATTTCCAAAGAAAAAAAACCAGCGCAATAGACGGGACAGAAAGCAAGACGAAAAACACGAGCGCCTCTTTAAGGAGATCTTTAGTGTAGCGAAATATTCTTCCGTTAGTGTTAGACCCACACAACGCCAGTGATATCGTGCGTTTTAGAGCACTGCAGAAAGTAGCCCTTTAAAATAACAAAACCAAAGGGAAAGCCCACTCAACCGCAAAGAGCTGTGAGGTCCCTTAAATGTAAAATTTCTCAAAGTACAAGTAAACCTAATGTAAGCAAGCTGTCAATCCAATGGATTGATGTATTCATATTGTGAGCCCAGCAACGGCCATGGTGGCAGTTGGTTTTCCGGTGAGTTGTGATGACTCAGTTTGCGGTGCCATCTGCACATCTGTACATCCAAATTTTGTGGCATTTTAGATTTCTCTACCCGCGTGACTTTTCGCTCGTGATGCCAAATCTCGGGCGCCATGCACATACTACAGCCGTTCTTGTTAACCCCATAGCGGCGAAAAATTGACGGCCGATTTCCGAAACAGCGGCCAGTTGTCAATAATTGCTGTTGAAGCATCATATGACACCACTCTAAAACAAATACAGGCGTCTGTCAGGAACGAACGGACCAAACCGCGCAGGACAACGACA